>NW_023270377.1:98986636-99032015 GCF_011800145.1 Mirounga leonina | reverse complement strand
TTTATTTATTTATTTATTTATTTATTTATTTATTTATTTATTTATTTATTTTGGAGATGGATTTCTAGCTTAAATCTATGCAGTTAGAGAAGACACTACTATTTCAATCATTGGAAATGTGTTGAGAACAGCCTTATTTTTATAATGTGGCCAATTTGATAAATGCTTGTTTTGCACTCAGAAAGAATTTGTGTTCTGTAGATTAGGTGTGTAATGTCACCTATTCAAAAAAATCAACCATGTTAAAGGTATTATACAAAGTAAAATATTTATCTCCATTTACTCCTCTTTCACTTTGTGCTATTGTATTTATGTACTTAAATCCTACATATGTTTTAGCCACATAAGACCTTCCCATTATTGCTTTACTCTTCCTACAGTTTCTTATTTCAATCTGAGAGATAGTCTTCAATTTAATTTTAGTGCAGAACTATTAGGACCAAGTTATCTTTATGTATGACAAAACCACTTTAGTTTCACTTGCAAATTGCATATGTTCACTGGGTCCTGAATTCCAAGTTGGCTGATAGTGTCTGTCCACACTTTGAAAGTGCCACGCCAATGTCTCCTTACTTCCACAAATTCTCTTTAGAAGTCAACTGTAAGTCATTTTGTTGCAACTTTGTAGGTAATGAGTCCTTTTTCTCTGGTCTTTAAAAACGTTTTTCTTTACTCTCAGTTTTCAGGAGTTTATTATGATGTGCTGAAGTATGACTTACTTTGTATTTATTTTGCTTGGACATCAGAGACATTCTTTTAAAAAAAATTATTTATTTGAGAGGGAGAATGCACAAGCAGGGGTAGGGGCAGAGGGAGAATCTCAAGCAGACTCCCTGATGAGTGGGAAGCCTGATACCAGGTTCCATCTCACAACCCCGAGATCATGACCTGAGCCAAAATCAAGAGTCGGACACGTACCTGACTGAGTCTGCCACGTGCCCTGGACTTCAGAGACATTCCTGAATCTTTGCAAATTTTTTAGCCATTATCTCTTCAAATATTATTTGTGTCCTTTTTGTCTTTCTTCTTCTCTTTTTGTAATTCCAATTAAACATTCATGTTCTTTCTCACATTTTTCACTCCCTTTTCTCTCCAATGCCTTTATCTGAATATTTTCTACCAACATATCCTTGGTGTGCTATGAATTCTTTTTCTGTCCCTAATTTATTGTTATTGAGTTGATCATTCCAGTTATTGTATTTTCAGCTGTACTATTCTCATCTGATTGCAAAAGTAAACCCCCACTGGCTCCCTTCAAACCTGTGTGCTATTGTCATTTTACACTTCTCCATATGTTATAAAGTTCAGAATACATTATTACTCTTTTTTTGCCCTAGAGTAAGTTTCTTTTTCTTTTAAATTTAAGAAGCTTATTTAAATATAATTCATATACCACACAACCCATTTACAGCATAAAAATCAATGGTTTTTAGTATACTTACAGATATGTACCATCATCACCACGATAAATTTTAGAACATTTTGATCACCTGGAGAAGAACCTCTGTGCCCTTTGGCTATCATCCCCTAGGCTCCAGTCACTCAGCCCTTAGGAACTACTAATCTTCCTTTGCCTCTAAAGATTTGCTTATTTTTAAAAAATGAATATACAAGGAATTGTATAATATGTGATCCTTTGTGACTGGCTTCTTTCACCTAGCATGTTCTCAAAGTTCATTCATATTTTAGTATGTGTTGGTATTTTATTGTTTTTTATGCTGAATAACATTCCATCATATGAATATACCACATGTCTATCCACTTGCCAGTTGATGGACATTTGAGCAGGTTCCAACTTCTGGCTATTAATGAATAATTCTGCTATGAACATTCCTGCACAAGTTTTTGTGTGGACACATCTTTATGTCTCTTGGGTGGATACCTATGAGTGGAATTGTGAAGTCCTGTGGTGAGTCTGTTTTTAACTGTGGGACCACTAGACTGTGTTTCAGGGCACCTGCCCTATTGTGCACTCCCACTAGCAGTGTAGAAAGTCTCTGGTGTCTTCTCTATGTCCTCCTCAACATATGTTATTGTCTAGCTTTTCTATGCTAGTCATTCTAGTGGCCCTGGAATAGCACTTTATGGTGTGTTTTTCTTTCTTTTTTTTTTTTATTGTGGTTTTGATTAACATTTCCCTGATGACTAAGGGTGTCAAGCATCTTTTCATGTGCTTTCAATCATCATCCTTTAGAGCAATTAAAAATAACAGAAAATATATTCTGTGTTTTCCTTCTTGTGTATCATTTCAAGTGTATTTCTTTTCTTTGTGTTGAAACAAATGTCCAACTAGTACCTGATTTCTTCTGCTTGAAGCATTTCATTTAGCATTACTTAATGCTTAGTGCAGGTCAGTTAACAATAAATTCTTTTAGCTTTTGTTTGGAAATCTTAAAAAAAAAATGTCTTAATTTTCTTTTTTTTTTTTTTTAAGATTTTATTTATTTATTTGACAGAGAGAGAGATAGCGAGAGCAGGAACACAAGCAGGGGGAGTAGGAGAGTGAGAAGCAGGCTTCCTGCCGAGCGGGGAGCCTGATGTGGGACTCGATCCCAGGACCCTGGGATCATGAACTGAGCCGAAGGCAGACGCTTAACGACTGAGCCACCCAGGCACCCTTGTCTTAATTTTCAAAAAGATATTTTCACTGCATATCAAATTGTGACTTCAGGCTAATCTTTTTTTTCTTTCTGTGTTTTAAAGATGTCACACTATTGTCTTCTGGCTCGCATAGGTTTGGCTACATATCTGCTGTATTCTTTGCTGCCCTGTTATGTTTCCTTTATCCCTGTCTACCTTCAAAATTTTCTCTTTGACTTTGATTTTCAGCAATTTTATTATGCTCTGTCTCAGTGTATCGGCCCTCTCTCCATCTCACACTATCTCTGTTTAGGTATGTGGATTTATTCATTCTGCTTGGGGTTCTCTGTGCTGCTTGGATCTATCATTTGTTGTCTTTGATCCTCAACCATTATCATTTTAAGTTTATATTTTTGGGTCTGTTTTCTCTGTCTTTTCCTTCTGGGTCTTCAGTAACTCATGTGTTTGACCACTTGATATTCTTGTTTCACAGTTCTTGGATGCTCTGTTTGCTTTTAGTCATTGATTTTTCCCTATATATTTCAGTTTGAGTAATTTCTATATTGACCTGTCTTCAAGATCACTGATTCTTTCTTCATGTGTGGTCTGTCTTATTATAAGCCCATCATAGTATCTATTCATTTCGGATATCCTGAGGGTTTTGGTCATATTTCTACTTGACTCCTTTTTACAATTTTCCACTTCTATGTTGAAATTCCCCATTTGTTTATGCATGCTGTTTGTGTTTTTCACTAGATTTTTTAATATAAATTATCACAGTTATTTTAAAGACTCTGCCTGATAGTTCCAACATATGTGTTATCTCTGAGTTTCTGAGCACAGCTCTGTCAATGCCTTATCTCTTGACTATGAGGTTGTTTTTGTTTTTGTCAGACCCAGTTTGTGGGTCTTGTCTCCATGTGAAGAGGTTTATCACTTTTTGGAATTTAGTTCCTTGGTTGTCTTGTGACCTCAGTCTGTGATGGGCTCTGAGAAAGTTTGATTTTGTAGATTATTCAGTTTTTCTTGTGCCAGGGTGAGAGCTATGTTTTTCTGTGGTTTTCTACTCTATGAATTTATATTCTAGGGGAAGAGAGAGACAGTAAGCACATAGATAGGTAAATAAGCAAATAGGAGGTATACGATAATACATAGATAAACTCCAATCTGTGAAAAGAGCTATAAGAAAAAATAAAGCGGAGTGCGATGACTGGGAGAGACTTTGGCACACTACTTTCAGTAATTATTGAGAAAAGGCTTGAGAATTAACCAGCTATGCAAAGGTGTGGGAGGACATTCCTGGTACAGTACACCAGCAAGTGAAAAGTGCATGAGTAGAGTGAGGTATGGAGTTGATATTTTCAAAGAATCGAGAGACAACTGATCTGGATGGGACTTCGAGAGTGATGGGATGAGTGGCAAGAGATGGGATGGGAAAAACTGGTGGAAACTTGATGTAGGACTTCCCAATCCATCGGAAGGAGTATGGATTTTATGCTAAGTACGCTGGGATTCACTGGAGCGGTTTCAGCCAATTACACCATGATGTTCAGATATTTGATTATGTATGGTAATCCTAATCACTAGGGATCATGTGAAGTTGGCATCTTTCTATGATGAGTGTGCCTAGTCATCTTGAGCATTAACTCATACTCTACTCAGAATTTTTGAGGTGGAAAGGATGGTCTCACTTCATTAGGAGAGTTTCTTACCCTGGCTTTTTATTCTACATATGCAATTTTATGCATTTTTTTTTTGAAAAGGAAAAAAATGTCAAAATCCACTCGGTGACCTTGAATGCAGAATTCTTAGAACTCTAGATGACTTTCATATCCCAAGCAGAGATGTCTTTAGGGGAACTGCAACTCTTTACAGATTAACTTCACAGTGTGGTTCCCACAAGGTTAGTGCTCAAAGTTCAATGATATGTATCACATTTTCAGGTGGTAATGCATTCATTCTTACCCAACCCCAACCTAGAGACTTCCCTGGAATGTGCCTTTTCCAAGACGTTGTCTCACTTTTTCTGTCCTTTGAGTGAGGAAAATAGGCATCAGTATTTATAGATTTGATTTTCGAAAACTCTTGAGACTCAAATGCCAACCATCTCACTTTTTAAATGTAACTAACAGCATTAGAAGTGACTTACCAGCTATACACTGAGCACTTAGAAAGAATAAGAGAAGGCATGCTGTTACAGGAATGCCACAAGACCCAGTATTGTCATCAAAGGCCAGAGAACTCAAAGCTGAGGTTCCCATAAGAGAAGCTCTTACCTGCTCATTTGTCCTTTTTTCCCTTTCTTTTTTTAAAAAAGATTTTATTTATTTATTTGGCAGAGAGAGACAGAGCACAAGCAGAGGAAGCTGCAGGCAGAGGGAGAAGCAGGCTCCCCGATGAGCAGGGAGCTCAATGCAGAACTCTATCCCAGGACCCTGGGATAATGACCTGAGCGGAAGGCAGACAGCTCAACAGACTGAGCCACCCAGACATCCCTCATTTGTCCTTTTCTTATTTATTCTTTCAGCAAGTGTTTACTGAGCACATACCATTTGATGTTCTGTGGGGTGCATAAAAAAAAAAAAAATAGCAACACGGTTTCTGCCCTGAAGGATTTCACACAGTCTAAAACAGGAAATAAAACAGGCCAAAATGGTTATACCGATAACATAGGAGACACTCGGTGCTGCAAAAAGCTACAGCGAATGAGAGGAACTTGGTTTTTGGCCCCTCACTTAAGTCAGAGGACTCAATTCTTTTGCAGCAAACAGCATTGGACTATCTGGGGCTACTCCATACGCATGAGTCTTCTTATTGGGACAGTAGTCTCCTCTTTTAAAGGCACCGTTTATAAAGATCAGAAAGTTGAGAGGGAAATGTCGTTTTCGGTGGTGGTGGGAGTGTGTGCTTGGGGGGTTGAGACAGAGAAAATATGGTAGGCACCTGACCTGGGCCTCAGAACTGGTGCTCCACAGATAGCAAAAGACGGAAAAAGGAAGCTCTGGAAGTCTGTTCACATTGGGGGAGTAATTAAAGTCATGAGGCCAGATGTGCCCTCAGATGGAGAAGGTCTAACATGAGAGCACTGAGGGCTGATCCCGGAGCTTTAGGGAATACTGATTCTTGCAGAAAGTCTGTGGCCATGGCAAAGCCAGGCCTGTGTGGAAATCACAACCAGAGCCCCAAAGTCATTAACATGAGTCTAACTAACTGTGCCTTTGCCCAGTACAGACAAATGCCACACAACACAACGATGCACTTCTGGCAACAGGCTGGATGTTTATGTGAAGGCTGGACATGAATTCCAAGTTATTTAACTTGACCTTTGTGAATAAAAGCACCTGCGTCAGAGGTTGACTGTTCATTTTTATTTAGTGTAAAGCACAACCCCCATTGTAAGGACCTCTCTTTCTTGTTTTTCACTCCCAGGTAACTTTATCCTCCTAGTCCTCCGGGGAATAACCCAGGTAAATTGACAAAGCACATAAACCTAAACTGCCTGAGTCAAGTTTTGGTATCTGTTCTTTCTTCAATTATAAGTAGCCATCTCAGGGGGGCCTGGGGCTCAGAAGACAGATAGTATTTATCAACTGCTGCCAGAATGTAATGTAAAATGAGTCCAAGAGGTAAAGAGCCTTCCCAAATATTCCCACAGTGGGACAAAGAGTGGGAGGGTGCTTGCTGGAGGCAGGTGTGGGCGGAGAGGCGCTTGCAAGGATGTTCCCGCTGACAGCCTTTCGGGGACTTCGTAAAAGTCGCTAACATGACTGGCTATCTCTTCTGCCCTTCTTCATTGAAGAGTGGGTTCTTTCTCCAAAAGTGACTCTATCTGATGTGTATGTAGCCCAAAGTACACAGGAGAGTGCAATTGACAATCAAATCCAGCAGTAAGGCATGGTTGTAATGCAGCTCTTTGCAAAACAGCCTTAGTAAACATCTATAAAGACTTCCCAGCCACTCTGACACCAATCCAAGGCTTAAGTCTTTGCACCTTTTCCAACACCCTGCAACCCGACTCTGAGCAATTTGAAGCATTTGACACAGCGCACGCAAATCACTGGAAGGAGAGTGGCTAAAAAGGCATTTGTTATTTGTCTAAGCCATTGATGAGCCACAAAGAGGAGACAGAAATGAGCCAGCCAGGAAGGAGGTCCAGCAGCTGAGGAGAGAACAGAAGGAGAGAGCAAGAGGGGAGGGGCAATGCCCAAGTGGGTGGACAGTCATGGGGAAAGGACCTCGGTGGGCATTAAACCCTGAACATTTGTGCTCTCCACGGTAGTGGTGATCTGTGTAATCCTTAGTGTGCAGCCCAGGGATACCGTGGACCAGGCAAGAGACCCCACCCCTTAGTTCACTGAGGAATTTATTAAGCCAGAGCCGCTCAGAAGGGAGGAGTCGACAACTAGATTTGCCCACCTCATCCTGTCTCACACTGGAGGCAACCCAAATGCAGAGGAGGAAACAGGGAAGGACATCTTAATGGCTGGCTGGAAAAGAAGAAGAGGTCAGAATATTCCCAAAACAAAATAAAACCTGCACTCCAGACTTCCCTTTGAGGCTGAGGATTGCCCACACCAGCCAGACTAGAGCTCAGAGAAGGGAAGTATTTTACAGGGGAAGGTCCCCTCACCTACACACTAAGTGTTCATAGTAAGAAACTAATCGATGATATCTGATAGAGACAGAATTAAAGGTATTATGTAAAGATATTAATTGAAAGGTGATGCGTAAGACCAAAAAAGATGTGAACCTTCTCAAATAGCAAGAGAAAGATCAGAAAGAGAGTGAGAAAACAAATAAATAGACCACATGGCATAAAACATGCACACACACACACACACACGGCAGGGGCCAAAAAGCATTTTTTGAAAGTGCATTTTATAACACTACAGACTATTAATTCACAATAAACACATAATAATATCTATGTATCCAATAAAACAGCAACTACCTGAGGGGAAACAAACTGCAGGTGGAGCAAGGAGACACAGACAGAAATACACAGGTAATAGACAACAGTGATACATTTCTCAGGGCCTAAGACAGACAGACAACCATCTGGTAAGGATCGAAGATCTGAATAACACAATAATGTATCCTATGGATATATATCAAATTCTGAATTCCAATAAAGGAGAATTAACCTATTTAAATGCACATGAGGAATGCTTTAATTGTCTCAAGAATGGTGAAGGGTATCTGTTAACTCACACACTGGAGAAGTTTAGGGGTTAATCTCATTCAGGCACCCCTAAATCCAGGTGCCCAAACAATGTCTGGAATCTCTCTCTTTCTCACCTGGTCTGGCTTTGTTCTCTTTTGGTTTGATCCTCAGGCAGGTTTTTTCCAAGAGTTGGCAAAGATGAGCACAAGAAGCTCTACTTGCATTGTGCGTGTCGTTAAAGATTGTGACCCTGTCCTCTACCCTCCACATCCGTCTCTAAGAAGAACTCTGATGGGCCATTTACTCGTGTCCCCACCACCGCCCCAGTCACTGAGATGAGGTACTCCTGTTGTTCAACCTGGGTCATACGTCAATACCAAAACAAGGACACAAATCCACGCAACTAAAAACGTCTCTAGCATCATATCAACTGGGAAAGGTGGCTCCTAAGAGAAAAACAGGGGCTTTTGCATTCTGGGAGAGAAAAATAGGGGCAAACATAAATAAAGAGTCTTCTGCCTCACTAATAATACGATAGATGGATATTACAATAAGGAAGCAGGGAGCAGGGATAGAACTCATAAAGAAGCGGTCAGTTCTATTTTGGAGAGATCTAAGAAAGACTTTAACCCAGAAGATAGTGAGTGGGTTAGAACCGGTTCGAGGGGAGGATACTGGAAGTGGAAGGAATAACAAGGACCTGTTCACCTACTCTGAAATAGAGACATAGTGGTTCAGTACAGCGGGGTGGGGGCGGGGAGAGAGGAAGAAGTTGGGGACATGTTGAAACAGGAGGATGGAAACACAACATAGGTTTAGACCACAAAGGTCTCCCATGTGACTGAGCTAGCATTTCCACTCTTCCTCAGCTCTGCTGGGAACCAGAGTGGGATCCTTCATTGATTGGCTTTCTGGGAAGTTTAAACAATGGGAGGCATAGGTAGAAAACTGGGGAGAGGAGTGGGGCTGGAAGCAGGACAGAGGCCAGGCTATTTCTTTCTCGCTCTGTGCTGAGTGGCCTCTCCAGCATCAGCTCTGTGGTCCCTGTGGCCGAAGCTCCCCCTCCACCCCCTCTCAGTGCCTCCGTTCCTTCCTCCAGCTCCCACCTCCCCCTGGCTCACGTCGGCATCACCTTATCATCTTCTGTTTGGTTTCTTCGCTCTTCCACTAGCTGGGTAACTAATTCATTCTATAAGTTCCATCTATTTGAAAACTTAGGATAGTTTCTTTTTTCCGCAGTGGACTATAACTAATATAGTAGGACTGTAGAATTTGGACTTTTTCCTGTGTGCAGTGAGAAGGGTCTTATTCGGGAGAGGGATATGTCGGATTTGTGCTTTAGAAAAACCCCTCAGGCTACAGTTGGGGAGACATTGGAAGAAGGATGATGAATCAGAAGGCAAATGTTATATAAGAGAGAGATGATGAGTATCTGAGCTAAAGCAGTGATTGAGAGGATTTACTGGCTTAATAATATATTTAGGAGGTGGCATTGTCAGGTTCTAATGACTAATTGGATGAGAGTGTTTGCACATAAGCATCAGCCATTTTAGTATGAACCTATGAGGGCTATAAGGAGATGGCACATTTTCCCTTCTGCTCCCCGTCTTTTAACTCACGTCAAAGTCTACTGTCAAATGATTTGTGTCTGGCTCACTGGTAGGGCAGCCTGGGAGTGCCATTATTAGGAAGGTCCCAGAGCTGGCCAAGGGAGGCGTTCTCCTGATGAACACATTCTTGGGGTAACATGTACAGGGGAAAGAACCTATATGGAGAAACCAGTGGGTCTCTGGCCTTTCTAGCTTTGGAATGCCTCAGAGAAGACACCCAGATTTCTTTCCCACACCTAAAGAACTCAACCATCCCTGTCCCGATTATCTCTTGCTATTATGTAACAAGCTCATTCAAAACCTAGGGGTTTAAATTTCATGACTTTGTGGGCTAGGAATTCAAGCAGAGTTCAGCTGGGTGATCCTTCTTTTGTAAAAGGCATCAGTTGGGGTCGCTTGGTGGTATTCAGCTGCTATAGAAGTTGGGTCTGGTGGATTCAAGATGGCTTCACTTTTGTGCTGGTACCTTACAGGGATGGCTGGCCAGCTGGGCTCAGCTGTTGATCAGTACACCTACACACCGCCTCAGCATCATAGTAGTGTCAGGGTAGTTAGACATCTTACATGGTGGCTTAGGACTCCCAACTTGACACGACAGAAGCTACAGGGACATGTGTGAACGAGTCACTGAGCACATTTCTGCATTAATCCATTGTTTAAACCTTTCACAGACCCACCCAGATTCAAGGGGAATGGACATAGACCCCCCACCTCCTGAAGGAAGGATTGTCAATGAACTCGAGGCCCTGTTTTAAAATTACCACCCTCCCTTTAGACACAAACCCTCTATCTAAATTCAGTTCTAGAAATAGCTATTGAACATCTTGCCAAACCCACAATAAGGGGGCAATGTGAGTTTGGCAAAATGTGGTTATACAACGTAAAACAGTTTTCTCAACTCCCCAGGATTCTCAGAGCCTTGAAAAGCCTAACATGCATGGAATCTCCAACAAAAGTAGGTTATGGTATGTGTCATTTCCCAAAGTATTTTGACATTGGAATGTCTTAGGACTAGTCTTCTGCATCAGACATCTTGAAAATGCTGATTTAGACAATGGTTGAAACAAAGAGAAAAGGAACAGACATCATCTCTTTTTTTCTAGAAGTTTGAGAGGGACGAGAAGCAGGAATAAAATTTTTAAGAATAAAGCAGACATGGTTTTCTGGGATGACTTAAGAAACTGGAAATCGCCTAACGCTAAGTGGGCAACAAGAGTACTATCATGGGTTAAAAAAGCAAGCTCATAGATGTCCCAGTTCATACAGAAGGAAAAATAAGTACCTGCTTCAAGAAATATTAGTCATAAACTACCCGGGATATTTTACAGGCTTTTTATTCTTTCTGAACATCTTAATTAAAATTTAAAATGACTGACAATGTTAGCTTCTTTGAGAACTAAAGGAGCATCCACAGAGGTCCATGGAATGTGGGATGTCCTGTGATCCCTTCTGAGGGCAAAGCAACACCATAAAACAGTAAGATATTAATTATTCATTATAAGGCTATGGAAGAAGCCAAATATAGAGCCTCTTCCGCTTTGGGGATTTGGGTTTGCAAGTTACAGGACAGAAGGGAAATAACTTTGAAATTACAGGAAATCAGAGACAGGAAATTTTAGTTTTGGTCAAAAGCCATAATGCCTTTTGGTGAGCTCCATCTGATGAGCCTCAACGATAGCTGAAGGGGGTAGGGGACTCTATTAAGCTGTTTCAGGACTTGGATATATTCGTCTGGAAAGATATACGGCTTCACATTACTTTCAGCATATTAAGGTGCCATTCACAAACAAGATGATCTACGGTATTCATCATTCACAACTCACTTCCATACAGATTGGGAACAGTACCCCAAAAAGATCCCACCATCTAGCCGAAATGCAAAATACAAAGATCTGAGGAAGTCTGGTTTTGATTTAAGAACAGGACGAGGCTGCAGGAAGTTGGCCCCATACTGAGAGGACTTCTGGGCTTTTTCTGAGTCTTGAGAGCGTTGGACTTGGAGGAGGATGAGGGAAGAGCCAGGACACATCGGGGGCAAACAAGGCAGGCAGGCAGCATGGTGAGGTGCTCAAGCCATCAGCCCCTTTCTCTTTTCATCCTCGCTATGTGAATAGTTTTGTGTTGCTATTCCCATTCAAACAATGAATGAGAAGCGCAGGGACAAGGGACCCGTTGACACTTGCAAAGCAAAGTATCGGTCTCACATTTTTTCCCTTTGCTGAAGGGAGTCACTTCTATATACTCCCTTCTTCACCATCTCTCCAGTTCCCCGCTTCTTTCAGCCACGTCCTTAGGGATCCTTGGGCCAGCATTTCCCAAGGCGTGGGACAGTACCTCCCCCGAGGTTTGAAGAACGATTTTAGATGGTGGGCAGGCAAGGCGTGAACACACTTTGGCTGGCCCGGTGAGAAAGCGAGTCCCTTTTGAACACTCTCTTACCCTTCTGATGACATCAAGGGGGTGTCCAACACTTGCTGATTTCCCTTTTGCCTTCCACACCCAATTGGAGCCAGCCAGCATTTAATAACATTATTTTGTTGACGTTGCACTCATTTTTAGTTACCTTCTTTAGTTGTAAGTGATTCTGGTTTTTCATTTAGAGTAATGATATGACGCTTCCTTATGAAAGGAATTTAAGTTTAAAAAAAGGGATTCAATTCAAACACAAAATACTTCGAGCAGTTTGGGTGCCAAGAAAATAGGACAAAAATCAAGAAGGTGGGAAGCACATAACTGAAACGTAGGAAGTATGAAACTGGCGGGACACAGAACGTTAACATTTAGAGGAACTGAAGTCCTGAGGTTTCCAACTGCCCACAGTCACCTAAATCAATTTCTATCTCTTCATTCACCAATTTACTTATTTGGTTTTATTTTTTGGTTTTTTGGGGTTTTTTTTGTTTTTTGTTTTTTTGCTTGTTTGTTTCCATGCTGAAAGGTCTAACACTATGCTCCACAGGGGTTGGATCTCAGTCTGCTCCCTCCCAGGCCAGACTCCTCCCCATGCTCAGAAGACATTACCAGCCTTGGTGTCAGGAGGGAGAGGACCTCACGGGAAGTGGCGGCAGTTTGTACGCAGATGCCACAAGCATGTTAGGACACGTGCAGCAGCAGGTGACAGAGCAGCCAACGAAAAGTAGCTTGAACAATATTGAACCATTATTTTGTCACCTAACAAGAAGTCCTGAGCAAGGCTTTGGATGCAGACGGAGGTCAAGATTCACCCACATCAGGTAATAAGCTTTATCTTTTTGTTTAGGATTTTATTTGTTTGACAGAGAGAGACACAGTGAGAGAGGGAACACAAGCAGGGGGAGTGGGAGAGGGAGAAGCAGGCTTCCCACTAAGCAGGGAGCACGATGCGGGGCTCGATCCCAGGACCCTGGGATCATGACCTGAGCCGAAGGCAGATGCTTAACGACGGAGCCACCCAGGCACCCAGATAATAAGCTTTAAAAACATTCCAAGTGAGACCATAAACGGGAGGTCTTCTGTGGTGTTTTAGGGGTGGCGCCAAATGACTCAAGTAGAAGCAAATATTTATTTCCCCTTCATGTCCCAGTGATGCTGCCCATCTAGCCTCAGGGGAGGGGCGTGACACCTGCTATCCACAGGGAATGGGTGAGACAAGATGGAGGGAGGGGACCAGCGGCGGTGGGGGGGGAGGGGATGCGCGTGAGCTGGGCAGCAGGGGGCTGGTGGGAGGCGATGCAGAACCCAGTAGAGGGGATGGGGTCGGCTTGCAGGGTGGGACTTGAGACACATAATCAGGCTGTCAAAGGTAGAAACGTGGACAGAATAGCCAGCTCCAGGTGCCGGGTCAGGAGCATAAGCAGGGTGGTGCTCCACACCTAGACTAGACCTACAATGTCTCTGCCTGTCTGTCTAGCCTCACATTTTGCAAATTTTTATTAAAGTATAACATACACAAATTAAAGGGCACAAATCTTAAGTGTGTCGCTTAATGAATTTTCCCAAACTGAACACAGCCATGTAACCAGCACCCTGATCATGAAACAGACTGTGATCAGCATCGCAGAAGCCCCTCATTACAGCCTTCCAGCCACACGGCTCAGCTTTGGCACCTTCGATCTGCACAATCGCACACGTGTACCTGCCCATGTCTGATTTCACTCATCCACCCTTATGTTTGCAAGACTCTACCATACTGCTGTGCATAGTTGTGGTTCATTCTTTCTCATTGCTGAATCGTTTTCCAATGTGAATCTGCCACAATTCATTTATCCATCTTTGTGTTGACGTGCATTTGGGTAGTTTCCCGTTTGGGGATATTACCAACACTGCTGTTATGAACATTTGAGTATAGATTTTTGGTGTGCAAGTGTACGTCTCCCCGTGAGGTATTTACCCAGGAGGAGAACGGTTAGGTCATAGGGTCCAGACAGTTTTATGCTATTCTCTCCCTTGCCCACCTTTTCCCTTCTCAGGGTCTTCCCACACCCACCATTTACTCTTCTTTGTACACCCTCCCCCCCTTCACCAGGCTAGTCTCCAGTTGTCATTGAGATTTGGCATAAAATGACACTTCTTTGGGAACCCTCCCCCCAACCTCCTATTCCTTACACTCCATACTTCACTGGGTTTCCTCTTTGTGGCATTGAGCACAACCACCATGTAACGCCCCCCCACCACCACCACTTCACGCTGCCTCCCTGTGTAGACCATAAGCTCTATGGAGAGGGTATGTGAATGTTCTACTGGGTCCCCAGAACCTAGAGTATCAGTGGCATAATAGCGAGTACTAACTAATTATTTACTAGACAAGTGAATGGCCAGCTCTCCTCTAAACAACCAACACTTCGACTGATGGAGTACATGGAATTGTTCGGAGGAACCTTCCAGTGCCCTTGCTGACAAGGAGTCCCATGTTGATTAGCTCCTTCCTCAAATCCCTCAGTGATAAACAGGTTTGTTTCCCAGGCCCAGGCCACAGCTAGGTCTAGAGATGGAAGTCAAGTCACCCTTGTGTGAGGACCATGGGGAGGAACCATCTGGGCCTGGGATGCAGGTTTCTCAAGCAGCCTTCAAAGCAGGGTCTGCTTCCAAGTGAAGTGAGCAGGGTTTGCTCTGGAGGAGGCGGTCTCCAACCTCTTCCTCCAGCTTCTCCCTTTTCTCTGAGGACACTTTCTTCTTTTCACCCCTTCTCTGGACTGTAACAGCTGGTAACCCACCAAGCCTGAAAGCATCGGCAGACCCTTTGCTCCCACATCATGGCCAGCCTCCATTCTTTGTTGGTATTAAGACTCAAATACACACAAAGACGCTAACATTTAAGAGCTCTTTCATGCATACAGGTATCAAGGCGCAATTTCAGAAATGCCTTTTCAGATTTATAACCCCAAATTCATTTTTAAGAGAAGTCAGCAATTGATAGAAGTAGCAATAACAATACAAAACACACTGCATAAATGTTAAATAAAGATGGGTATTATTAGCATGCTCTATGTGCCTAGATAATCACAGCAACCCCTCTTGTATCACAAGACTTTCTGTGGGTACTTGGGACTGGACAGCACCATGAAGCACCCGAAAAGGAAGAAGGGGAAGATAGTGATTAGTAGTTGGAGACACTGTTCTTGGCTAACAGACCCCTCCCCAAAGGCTGGAAGTGGGGGCAGAGACAGATTCTGGGGGTCAGCAAATATCACGAATGGGAATGTCTTGGGTTGTGTCTTCATCACTGTGTCCACCAGTGGTCTCCATACCCAACGAAGGGGCCATTCTGCTACTGCCATTAAATGTAAAGAAAGAATCAGCCTCATGGAGGGTGATGAGACCATAGTCAAAATAAGCTTGTGCTTATTTAACGCTTTTCTATTTTATGAGAAAATACAGATATTAGGGTAAGAAATTAAATAATGCATGTATTTAGAATCCATTGTATATGTATAATATTATTTATTAAAGTGCTAAAAATTTATCATTTTTTTAAAAAAAATGAAACATTAAGTCATCAAAGG
Organism: Mirounga leonina; assembly: GCF_011800145.1. NCBI lineage: Eukaryota > Metazoa > Chordata > Mammalia > Carnivora > Phocidae > Mirounga > Mirounga leonina. The sequence goes on along the minus strand of NW_023270377.1, from coordinate 99,016,680 downwards.
TAATGAAGAGAATAAAGAAGGATTTTAACTTTAAGGAATGAAGAAGGATTCAGGACATACTGCCAAAGATGTATCTCTGTATTTCTAGCTCGGGAAATCTGTGTTGATTGATTTGTTGGTTCTTTCAAAAAAGTGGAAAAAAGGAGACAAACTTTCCTTTCCTCCCACTTTGAAGGGGGTATATTCGCCTCCCAATTGGCATGAACCTGCTAACCCATAATTTGTCAACTCCATTCTTGTATTCCACTAAAACAAAATAAGTAAAAAGCTAATTTATAAGCCATTTCTGTGAAGTTTTCTGAGTTGTGTGCATAGTTTTTAAGTCACAGAGAAGGTTCTCTTGTTTCCATGTGTTCCCCATAGACCCCAGCGCAGAAAAAGACTTCCTCATCTTAAGTTTAAGGAATTTGATAAATGTCTGACACAAGAAAAAATTAAGTTATCAACGAAGAGGGAAATATTGGCTCACCAAAATGAGAATTTTTTTTTTTTAATGAACAGATTTCAGCCAGCATCGAATTTGACATACGGTGGGCACTCAGTGACAGTTTCCTTCTCCTTTCCTCTTATTAATTAATGCATTCACTCACTCATTCATTCATTTTTTTCTTTATTTATCTTTCCACTCAACATCCACTGCGTATTTACTATACATCTGTTGGTCCTGAAGTCAGGTACTTGAGATAAAGAGATGAGTTTAAGTTTTTAATCCCCAGATTGCCCATAATTCCTTCCTTTTGGTAATTATTTTTGCTTTACATAATTTCTCTCCTTGGAGCAGTCAGTGAGGTTGAACTTTTCAAATAGATAGCCTGGGTCTAGCCAGCTCTTGGGCTGAGCCTGATCAGTACATGTCTCATGAATCTTTTCCTATAACACCTGTCTGTCTAGGGGTGTGGTGCCAATCTCATACCTCCAAATCAAAAGAACACACGTGAAATTGAACACGAGAAAGGAAGTGTACATGGCTAGAAAAAGAAAACAAAACAAAAAGGACAGTCTACATTAGCCATTGAAAGGTAAGAAGAGTCATTCGTTCACTCTACAAATATCTGTTGATCTCTTACTATGTGCCAGTTAAAGGCCTTGGGGAAATAGCAATCAGCAAACAGATTTAAAAAAAAAAAAATCCTTAACCTCACTGGCTTTATAGCTCGTGTTCCCTGAGTACATCCTATTTGCTTGGAGCTTTCCATATAACTTTGCCTGTCCCCGTCAACAACCTATCTGAAGCTCAGATAGGTTAACCAGTGTGTCAGAGGCCTCATAACTGAAAGGTAGCCAAGCTAGAATCGCAATCCAAACAATGCTCTGTTTGCTTCACCTGAATGCCTCCCAGATCATGGGGTTGATTGACAGCTGGTCTGGGGAGTTAACAAGGTCAAAGTGTCCTCCTTCTGCCACTTCCTACCTTAGTGGCCTTTGTTAGCAAGTACTTGTTTGAAACCAGGTCAGAAGAAATAACTACTTGAGGTATCTTTCTGCACCAAGAAATGGTGTTTGGGAATAAAAGTTAAAGGCATCCCCTAAAGGCCTTCCCTAGAGGGTGTTATGGGGATGCCTGCCCCAGGAGCCTAATGGTTGGACCAGTGTCTTTCTCAAGGACATAGTAGGAGCTCTAACAGCTACTGAACTTACCCACCCCCATTCTGTAGCACTCTCCACCGTTCCACAGAGGTGTCTGACTTGAAACCCTCCATATCTGTGCACAGCCCCCAGTCTGGAACATCCACCTGTTCCATCCATGGTCCTACTTTCTATGCCCCTTTAAATCCAATTGTTCTTCAGGGCCAGTCAAGGAGCATCCTCCAGAAAGCCTTCCAAAACCACCTTCTTAGTCTATCCCACCTCGAGCCTTAATTTGGACCCCTTCCCCTTAATTTCATTCTGTTTTGAAATGCATCAGGGCTGGTTTCCTGTTTGTCTACCCTACATGATTGAGAGCCTCAGAGGGCAAGAACGAACGTGTCTCATTTGCCTTGTCCCAGGATCTGGCCCTGGGTCTGACACGAATTCGTTGTTGACCTTATTTTTTATTGGATGAAGGGACAAATTAATCAACAAAGGAAGGCATGAGAGAATAAAAGAGTAATTAGATAAGTAAATAGGTGACTGAAGGAGTGAATGAAGAGGGGCAAATAGGATTGTTCCATAAGAGGCACCATTATGATGGTGATCTAGGTCAACCCCTAGTTACATGGGGAAGAGGATGGTTTTGCTGTAAGTGGCCCTTTCCAAACTCCTTTCTGATTTTTTGTTTGTTTGTTTGTTTTGGGTAGAATCAAGTGGTGGGCTCTATTTGGCTGGAAATGTAGCATTGGAGAAGGTACACAGGTCAAGAAGGGATACCCAGGATTTCCAAAAACAGGGTCCAGAATACCTTATATCCTCCATGGCTCCAGGCTAGGGATGCATTAATTTAAATTATTAAAATATAAAAATAATGAAAGCATCCAGACCTGAGAGGCACTAGCTAGCTCAAGGGCTAAGCGTATAGATCCACAGTCCCTTACTCATAATTTGTCAACTCAAAAAACTCTGAGAAGCATAAGTTTTATCATAAATCATTTGGCCACATGAGGTTATCTATAGTCTTTACTGACCCCACGTAGTGGAAAACAGTTACGTGTTCCTGCTGCAGGAATCCTTCCACGTTTGGTGGGGGGATGCTTCCCAGATCCTGCTCTGACTATTAATATGTTCAGTATTACATTTCTAAAATCCAAGCCAATTTCTCTCTTTTTTAAAAAATTTATTTATTTGACAGAGAGAGCACTAGAGACCACAAGCAGGGGGAGTGGCAGAGGGAGAGGGAGAAGCAGAATCCCCACTGAGCAGGGAGCCTGATGCGGAGCTCGATCTCAGGACCCTGGGATCATGACCTGAGCCGAAGGCAGACACCTAACTGACTGAGCCACCCAGATGCCCCAATCCAAGCTGATTTCTGAAACACATCAGGCCCGGCGGACTTCAGATAAGGCACTGTGTGTGAGTCTGCCCTAGATCTAGGAGCCAAGGAATCAAAGCCCAGTGGATGTCCGAAGTGAAAAGGTTCTAAGCAGAATGGATGGAAAATCTAGGACCTTCTCAAGAGGAAGATGCCAGGAGAGACAGCAGGACATAGAAGGCTCAAACTAGAATATTTCCACCCCACAGTCCAGATTCCATCCAAAGGGACACAGATACATGGAGAGATTTTCCCAGGCCACTAACAAAATTTGGCTCTCCACACCCCAGCTTCCTGGCAACCACTGTGGCCAGGATCCTCGGCCCCACACCCTTATCACCATTGCTGGGCTTGCTCACCTTCAAATGTTTGCTTATTATTAATCATAATGATGAAAGCTACACCTTGAGATGCTTTCAGTCTGTGCCGTGTCTTAAACGTCCATGCCCGCACTGCCCAGCTCGGGGCCTGGCATGGAATAAACACTTAATAAATGGGCTCAGTAAATCTTTAATGGATGTGTACAATATGTTACTCTTCATAATGGGGTTTTATATGCATTATCTGATTTAATCCTCAAAGTGACCCTGTGAGTCAGGCAAGTGAAATGAATCCTGGGGAGGTTAAGGTACTTGCCCAAGATCATAGCAATCAAACAGTTCTGCTGGGACTTGCACCAAAGTTGTCTGGTTAAAAATCCTATTCTCCTTCTTTGGCATCATGTGCTTTCTTCCTGTGTAGACCAAACCCTCAGAATGGAAGGTGGTCTGGTAAAATGTGTGGTCATGGGAAAGGCCTGGCAAGGAGAGCAGCAACTGAGGAGCTGTTAGCAGGTGTCTCCTGGACTTTATTTAAGTAGGGCCATGGGGAAAGGGTATGATGATGCCTTTACCCTGTCTATCTTCTGGAGAGATTAATGTGGCAAGAAGTCCAGGCCTGCCAGCAGGAGGAAGGGGACATGAATTCACCCCGGACCAAAGGGACCAAAGCCTGTTCCAAGGGCACCCTGGATCCCAGCACCACTGCATACCTCCTCTGCCTGTCTGGAGCTGATCTTGGGACCAAAGAAGGGATGGAGCCTTTCAAAGTTTAATGGAGAAAGCAGGGACTACCTGATGGGAAGACAGGGGAGACAGTGGGGCCAGCACCCATCTCAGGTGATGAGAAGCTGAGCTTGCTGCCAGAACCCCGTAAACACCTTCCATGGACAAACCTGCCCAAGGTGAGGACGCCACCTCCCACTGTGAGAACAAGTCTGTGAGGGAGGTCCTGGCCCTGCGTGAAGTCAACACTCCTCCAGGGGAAGCATGATTCAGCCTGGGTCCCCGTTGCGCTCTGCCTGACCTCCAGAGAAGGGTGCTGGGTCTGAAGGCGGGGAGGAGCCCATGTCCTGGGATCCTTCACATTCTTCAGTGATAAGCAGAGTCCTAGGAGCCGCCCCAGCCCCGCGACTGTTGACGCCAGGGAAGGGAGCAGGTCTTTCACACTCAGGATGTCTCTGAGTTCCAGAAACATCACATGGACCCCTCCCCTCCTGCAAGCAGCTCAAAAGCTGGTCAAGAGTGTGCTGTGTGAATTCTAGGCCAGGTCTCTAGTTCCCGGGTAGCAGTGCCTGAGACACCAGGGTAGGCCTTGACCTTGATCTCCTCTTCTATTCCTGGCCTGACCCGGGCTGTCCGTGAAGAAAAACTTCAGGGGATCTTCTTGTTTCTTCCCTACTGATGGATTCTTGCTCTGCCTCTGCATCGCAGGGCTCCAGACTGTGTTTGCCTCTTGGTGTCATGCTTGCCACAGGCCTTTGTGCTTTACAGACGTGGTTCGTCCCATTAAGTGAATGTTGGGATCACCTGCACACACTTCCAGGAGTTTGTTCAATGCAAAGTCCTTCAGTCTATTCCAGACTTACTAAACCCAGATGTTTGGATGGAAGATAAAGTCCTAGAATCTGCATTTGAACAAGCCCACCTAGTAGATTCTTATGCAGATGCACAGAACATTCTTAGAGAAACCCTTTGTAGGCTTGGTATATTTGTATCATTCCCTCCTCTTGTCTGTGGTGCCCAAGGCTGGACTCTGCTTCCAGGCTTTACCTAGCAGAGCTTGGATATTTGTGGTAAGCAGCATAAGGTCCCCTCCCCAAAAATGTCCATGTCCTAATCCAGAGAACTGAGGGCATCAAGGGTGCAGATGGATATGAAGTAGCTTATCTGTTGACCTTCAGAGAGCGCAATATCCTGGATTATCTGGATGGGCCCAATGTGAATACGAGGTTTCTTGAAAATGGAAGAAAGAGACAAAAGAGGTCAGAGTGGTGTGATGTGAGAATTCAACACACTGTTGCTGATTTTGATGATGGGGGAATGGGGCCAGGAGCCCGGGAATGCAGGAGCCTCTACAAGCTGGAAAAGGCAAGGAAACCAGTTCTCCTTGGAGCCTCCAGGGAAGAAGAACACAGCCCTGCCAACACACGGATATTAGCTCAATGAGAGCCCATTAGATTTCTGACCTATAGAACAGTAAGGTAATAAACCTGTGTTGTTTTAAGCCACTAAGTTTGTGCTTAATCTGTTACATTAGCCATAGGAAACTGATATAATACCAAAGACTGGACTGCCAAGTTCTAGAAACCTCGCTTGGTTCCATGAGTAGGGGGCCTTATGACTGCGGTGCAGTCAGCATTTCTGCCATCTTTGGGGCCCAAATGACAGAGACCTAAGACAGGAAGGAGGTCTCTGTTGAATTCCCATCCACCTCGTGATGATAATTCTAATAATCATAATGGCTAAGAGGTATTGAGTTCTTGCTAAGTGCTGAGGTTCTGCATCTCATTTAATTATCAAAACCATTTCTGCAGTGCATTTCATTTCCAAGCAAATGTTACTTATTTATTTTAAATATTTGTTTATTTATTTGAGAGGAAGAGGTGGGGGGGTGGACAGGAGCAGAGGGAGAGGGAGAGAATCTCAAGCAGACTCCCCACTGAGCACAGAGCCCGACATGGGGCTTGATCTCACCACCCTGAGATCATGACCTGAGCTGAAATCGAGAGCCAGATGTGTAACTGATTGAGCCACCCAGGCACTCTTCAAGCAAATTTTACATGAGGAAACAGGCTGGGGGAGGTACTTTGCTCAAAGTCACACACTGGTAAGAATCAGAGCCTGGATTTAAAGCCAAGTTTTTTTGTCCCCAGGGCCGAAGCCCGTAACTGCATCATTAAACAGCCTCATTCTGACCTATGGCCAGTGGAGAAGGTAGCGTGATCTCACTAAATCTCAGGCTGAGCCTTCTATTAAACTTAGGCATGCATAAAGACATAGCTACCACTGGCCTGGCTGCCCATGACCTCCAACTTCAGACACTTAGACGTTAGAATCCCATAGCCAGCCACCGGGACAGCCAAGTGATATAATCCCAAGTGTTCTGGAAAAGATGTAGGGTTATTAAGGCCGGGGCCTGGACTCTTCCTCTCCATCAGCCACTGATACACTGTGTGACCTTGAGCAAGACTCTTGATCTCTTTCCATCTCACCTGAAAATGGGAACAATGGCTCCAACCTGTCCCCGTCTTCCATGGCTGCTATGGAAACCCAGTAAGGTCATGTTTGTGAGCAGCACGCCCTTACGGAGTCTTGGGATGGCTATTATTTAATTTTTATAACTCGAGGTGAATGTGGTTCATTATTGCTGTAATTAGGAATAATGACTCTACTAAACCACACCAGAGAAGAGAATGTTCTCTCACTGGCTTCTTCAGCAGGATCTGTTGTATAAGCATTAATAAAAAAAAAAAAAAGAAAGAAGGAAAGTAAGAAGAAAACCACTCAACAAAGCTGTAATGTTCCGGCATATCATTGTGCAGCATGTTCTATTTTTTTTCTTCCATTTTTAGAAAAAGAAAATTTGAAAGAATAACATCTTGAACATTAGGGTAAGATCTGCTTCTGCATAAAAAAGGATTCTCTCTCTCTTTTTAAAAAAAGATTTATTTTGGGGCGCCTGGGTGGCTCAGTTGGTTAAGCGACTGCCTTCGGCTCAGGTCATGATCCTGGAGTCCCGGGATCGAGTCCCGCATCGGGCTCCCTGCTCGGCAGGGAGTCTGCTTCTCCCTCTGACCCTCCCCCCTCTCATGTGCTCTCTCTCATTCTCTCGCTCTCAAATAAATAAATAAAATCTTTAAAAAAAAATTTATTTTTTTATTTGAGAGAGAGAGAGAGCATGCACGTGCCAGTGAGCAGGGGAGGGGCAGAGGCAGAGGGAAAGAGAGAATCTTAAGCAGGCTCCACACCCAGCGTAGAGCCTGGCGTGGGGTTCCATCTCATGACCCTGAGATCATGACCTGAGCCAAAATCAAGAGTCAGATGCTTAATCCACTGAACCACCCAGGTGCCCCAAGGATTCTCTTAAGTGAAAATATACTTTCCTAAATGGCTTTATATCAGGGACCTGGAAGCAAGCTCAGTGTGAACACCATGTTTACGCCAGTGGGACGTGAAGGGCAGGTATACCCTAGAGATCAAGCTGGGAGGGGCCCAGGGAGCACCCCACAGGGAGGAGGGCTTACCACCATCCACAGGGTGCAAGGTCATTGCCAACTGCCCCAGAGTCACTGGGGCCCCTGGGATCCACGACAAAGCTCCAGAATCCCCAGGGCAAATGACTGAACCAGAGTCAAGTCCATCATTTCTTCCTTCATTCTTCCCCTCCCTCTCTCCTTCCCTCTCTCCTTCCTTACCTTCCTGTTGGTAGCCAGCAGCGTGAGACTGATTGTAACAGCAGATACTGCACACAGACAGGTCAAGTACCATTCTCACTCTCAAAGGGTGCATAGACTAGTGTGGAGACTTGACATTCAGACACACAATATCATTTAGCGGCTTTGTTGTCCCAGAGCTAGGTGCCCAGTGCAGTGCCAACAGAAAGGAAGAAGGCACTGTGCCAGCCAGGTTGGGTGGCGGGGGGGTCTTCAGCAACGCTGTGGAATAATGTGTGAAACCGGGGCCAGGCAAAACACAAGCACTAGGTCAGGCTCATGGGGTTCAAGTCTCAGGTCTGCCCACTCGCTCACTTGCTATGTGCCCTGCACCCCAAGAGGGATGTGAGGGTTATGCCCATGTCACAATGTTGTTGCAAAGGGCCAAACGCTTGCCTCCCATAGCAAAGCCACACCAGATAGCACCTGAATTGACTCCCACGGCCACACAAGGTTGCCCACGCCGGCCATTTCACGGACCTTGTGGTCATGCCGCCCATACTGGGTTGGACTGGATATTTAGGACCTCACCTCGGGCACCATCCCCATGAGGAATGGTGGTAGTTTAGAACAGAACAGTAGTGCTACTACTCCTGAGCCCCGTCTCCCTTGATTGTTATAACCTAATATTTGGAGGCAACTCTCTCCTATTTCTCTGTACTTCACTGCTGCGGTGCCTGGACAAATGTTGACATTGCGTCTGAGTCCTTGGGTATTCTAGAATCTGGCGAACGTTCTTAATGAGCATGTGCATATTTTCCACCAAGCCCTCCTTGGGCAGTTTTTAGTGACTTGTCAACAGATCCCACATTTAATTGAAAATAAAAGAACACACAGAGGTTTTTAAAACCCTAATACTAACTTTAAAGCCGATGAATGTCGCTGGCGGGGGTAGGTTCGGTACAACCTCTCTGGAGAGCAACGTGTGTCAAAGGCCTTACTGATGTTTTTGCCCTAAATTTAACAAATTAAATTTTAATTATAATTTTACAAGTGATTCTGCCTGTAAAAATGTATGCTCATAATTATGGATGTGCACAAAGATTTGTCTTCAAGGGTGTTTACTGCATGATTATAATAGAGAAAATTTGGAAACAACATAAATGTACAATAATAAAGCCTCATTAAATATATTACGATACAATCAAAAAATGGAATGCCCTTGCAACCATTAAAACTTAGCTGTAGAGGAGAACGAACAACAATAAAAAGTGCTTATGATACATGAGAGGATAAAAAACAGTTTAAAAAAGTCTGTGTAGTCTAATCTAATTTTGTAAATTGAAAAAAAAAATGCTGAAAAGGAAACTCCCACAAGGAGCTCAGTAAATAAATGAATGAAGCATGACATCACCTGACACATCACCTGACACATCCGGTACTTTGACTGAAGCACTGTTCATATCACCCATGAACAAACCGGTAATTCCTTCCTTGGGTGCCACCACCCTGGCTTATAAATCCTTCTAACATTTGTGGATCTGGCTTTCTGAAGGCCATCCCCTTGCCTGACATCCTTCCCAACCCAGCCTCATGATTCCTTCCTTCCTGCTCCTCCTAGTCCTTTGCCTTCTCCCTCTTCTCCCGACTCCCCTCTTCCCTGGCCACCTCAGCGCCCTTCTCCAACACCCACACTGTTGAGACTTCCTTATTCTGACCTTGCCTCCTAAAGGCTTACAGAAAAGGATGACACCTAAGAACCATATGCTCTCACCTGTCCTCTCATACCCACGGCAAGTATCACTACGTGATCAGGCCATCTCTGGCTATATCTGGGCTAATGAACTAATACCTGAAGTTTTCTCTGATATATTTATGCCAGCACTTCTGTACCTCATCCTATTACTTCAGTCACCAGCCTGGAGTGCAAGTCTGTGTTTTCTTATAGGTCTTCTTTGCTGCATCATGACTTCCTTAGGAATAAAGTCCCGTAACTTTCTCACTTCTTAATCCTCACAGTTTAGCAAAGTATAAGCCCATGAAAAGCTAAGTAGTTAAATTAATATGGTCTATACTTTCATGATACGCTTTTCCAGACTAATTTTCAAAACTTTGCACTTGTCAAAGATAGGCTAAGTTGTAGTTTGTTTATTGACTGGATACTTATGGTCTTCAGTAGGGACTGTTAGCACATCAAAATGAAGAAGTTGAGCAAATGATGGCTCCCCAGGAAACGCAGCACTGCGGTCTTCTCTGGAAACGTACTTCATGAAGAGTCCTAGCCCAGAGAACAAGTGTGAGCATTCTAGTTCTCTCTTAGTAAGGTAACAGGATGCTGTAGTTAAATACCATTCACCGTCGCATCCCTGACCGGAGTTTCTCCACTACTGAGCTTGTGGACCATCTGCCTCCAGCCCTACTAGTTGCTTTGATCAAAGGAGGTTTGGGAGGTCACAAAACTGACTCTGCAACAGGAAATCAACCGTAACTCCCACGAGCTCTTTCTAACCATGGGGCTCTGTGGGGCTTAGAGGTGCTCCCAAGCTTTGCCAGAAGACTTGGACAGACTCAATCATGCAATGAGAAAGCTGTAAAGGGTGAGAGCTACATTCTTCAATAAAGTGGGGAAAGCTTCGGACTTACTAAAAGAAAATAGACTTAAAGGATACATGAATATTGAATTTGTGCCAACCTGCCCAGGAGGGGCCATTAGGAGGCATGATGTGGCGTCCTTTGAGTTGGCACCTATGTGACATAAAACATGCTGTGGCCTGGGGGACAAGAGATATGACCTTCCATGAAGCCTTCCTCATCTTAGGACCTGGGTTTCTTCACTGTAAAATGAAGCAAGGTGTAGGATCCCCTTGCCCCCTTCCTTCTCAAATGTTCTCATGGATTTGGCTACCATCTGAGTGATGATATCTAAATGTATATGATAATATCTAAATCTAATATCGAAAAATACCTAAATATCCGAACCTCAGATTTTACCTGTTAGTTTTGGGGATAAAAGATAAAAATTTCAACTCTTAACAAGGTTTTAAAAGACTTATATAATATGTTTTGCTTGTTTACTTTAATGACAGAAATGAGAGGGAACATCCCAATCTTAGTGAGGGTGCACAGAATGTGGTCAGTCATTTATGATGATAGAGTTATAATTCCAACTGTAGCCCTTACCCCAGCTTGGCTGTGGGCTGCATCTCTCTGCTCCAGGATGTGTGTTTGACTCACCTCTGAAAGTAGCCCTCACTGAATCATGGGGAGTGCTTGACCTAACATAGGTGCTTAGCAGATAAACAGTGGATTGCATTGAATTGAATCGAAATCTACTTTGAAACACTTCTCCCTATAAGACACCCGCCTGCATTTCAGACTGGCTTCAAACATCAGTAAGGCTTCCATTATAACACAAGCTGGCTCTCAATCATGAGGTGTGTTCGATGGCACAAGATGAAGAGGGCTCTGCTTTCCCAGAAATACAGGGGGAAATGGAGCATTAGGAATGCCTAGCTTACCTAATGTATCTTTCCAGTAAATGGTAGAACAAAATCAAAAACAGTTTCTGTCAGACTCTGAAATCTGTGGTTTCCTACTATACAAAGGGGGATTTTTTTTCCATAGTCACAGAAAGTCCAATGTTCTAGGTGTAAATAAAGTCAACAGAAGCAATCTGAAGATGCCCAACACTTGTGACCCTACAGATGAGTTCTCCATTAAAATGTAGAAGGACATTTGGCGATCCCAAAAGATCATAGGAATCATTGGAATCCCAAAGAGCTTTCCTGGCTGCTCCTGATTTGAGTAAAATTGGCCATCCATCTCCTCTACACACATTCTACTCTCCTGGAGGAGGAGATCAGATGGATGGCCTCCCTGGTAGCTATTTATCAGTAATGATGTCAGCATAATAAACTGTGGACTCTCTGTCACTATTTTTGTAAGGGGTAAAGCTCTTTGGGTGTAATGAGGAGGCTATTGGTGGAATGCAGGTGAAAGTTCTGTGTTACAGGCCAGGACGAACAATCCTGGCTGTGATAAGCAAGTATGTGGTGGTGAGGGATAAGGACCCTAAAATGACATGATCTGAACATCCCTGTTAGCACTGAAATTTGAGCTAGAACAATGGTTTCCAGCATTTTTAAAAGCCTCCGTGCTCTTTTTCAAATAAAATGTTCATGAAACACCAGCATATCAAACAGATACAAGCAGACCTGATGAAACTCAGATGGGGGAAACCTGTGACTCCACCTGCCTCAAGGCATTTCCTTGGAAGCCCTAGGACTTCCCAGAACACAGGATGAAAATCCCCCTCCCCAAAGACACAGCTCTAAAGTGACTATTCTCCATATCAAGACCCAATTTCCTCCTGTCATTATAAAATTAGAGATGCCCTCTTTAGTAAACAAACTGATACCTATATGGGAAAATATCATACTTAAGAATGGATGAAGCCTTTTCCACTTATTGAAAGAAAACAATGTGAAATGCTGCTCAAAACTTTTTTTTTTTAATCATTGCCAAGTACCTGGGGATATTTTATGGTGGCCAACAGTCTAAAGGTCTAAGGGAGACACAATAATGTCAGCTTGGTTGAAGAATACACACAGGACAAAAGAGTCCCTTGGCATCCAGCCATCTCTCTGCCCAACATTCAACAGGAGGGCAGCATAGAAAGCAATCTAGTAGAGTGTTGACAGAATTAATCAGGCTCCATTTTCCAGCTTCCTTTTGCTCCCTGGGCTAAGAAATTAGAAGGCTCTAGCTGAATCGGATACACTTTGAGATTTCCCCAGAAACACAGTTTTCCTGGGGAAATAAAGCTAATGAAAGTAGAGGTTAACTATATTTGATGTCCTCAAAGCCCACTGCCTGATTTTATGTGACCTGTCTGATTTCTTTTAGACCTTGAGTTCATGGCTCAGTGACTCTGCATTGCTCAGAGAAGACACAGGAAAAACATTTGTGAATAAATTGAAAAGTCATAGTACGGATGCCTTGCAGGTAGATGGCACTTATCGAATGTCAAAGCCCTTTCACAAGGATTTCAATAAATAGTAATAAATATCCAACATTCATTAAATTTTATCTCTAATCCTTATCATGATAAACCAGTTAGAGATTATCCCTCAATTTTACAAAATTAGAAACTGAGCCAGAACAAAACAGATGCCCATAAATGACAGACTTCCATTTCGTATTTAGGGCTCTTCAACAGCTAAACCTTGAGTCTCACTGCCTCTTAGCCTGCTTTTCAAATCTCAGTCCTTCCCCGGCACGGTGCACCTCAATTCACCTTGAGATTTGTGGATCTGGACCCAGCCAAGGCAAAGTTTCTTCAAATAAGAGAATGAAGAAGCGTTTTGATCTTCAGAACTCAGAGTTGGCAGCAGTATGATCCATTCTTGGGGATGGGGAAACTGGCCCTTTTAAGCTTTCGAGGTGCTGGGAGCAGGGGATGGTGTTCGACATAAGCAAAGTTCACTTTAGGTCATAGTTCTGCTGGCAGTGTTAAGGATGGATGAGACAGGAGAGATCCTGGAATCGGAGAAACCAGTGAGGAGAAAGTGGCTATAATAGTCCAGAAACTATGAGTGCTTGTGATTAAAGAAGAAGAAGTGGCGTTCGGGAACAGAAAGCAGATTCTGGAGATGGGGGCGGGGTGGAGCAGCAGGCTAAAGATATAATTTCCCTCTGTGAGCTCCCAACTTAGTGATAGAGGTGAATGAGGAAGTGGATCATGATACCATAGCGTAATGTGAGCTTCTAGGAGGTCAATAAAAGCCCAAAGGAGGGCCCGCTAAGATGGTCTGGGGCTTAGGGGAGGAAAGTCAAGGAAGGCACTCTGTCAGAGGCAATGCCTGAAGAGAGTCTTGAAGAGGAATGGGGGCAACTGGCCAAGCAAGACGGTGGGAGAGCATGGCTCAGGCAGCATATGCTCACAGGGAGCTCCAAGAGGCTGCAAGAAGGAGACGGAGGCAAGGCAAGGTGGAGAAGCTGGGCAGAGCCTGGATCACAGGTGCACTCAACGGAGCCTGTCTGTTATTCTAAAGGCAATCGGGAGGAACTGAGTCTTCCGTAATATTTTAGAGAGGTGGGGATCTAAGTTTCAGAGCAGCATGGCAGCTTGTCCAGGACTGCTGGTCTCCACTCTGGCCTTAGTATATGGTCCACACTCCTGCAGCGTCAGCATCAGCTCCTCAGAAATGCAGCATCTCCGGCCCAGACCCACTGATTCGGAAGCTGGCTTGAACAAGATCCTCAGGTGACGTGGTGGCAGCAAAGCTTGAGAAGCTCTGCCCTGAAGTACCGCGGGCTTTCCAGAATGCCATCAAATATCTCTACACTGGGGCGTCCTCCAAGTCAAAGAGGCAAATGGATGGCGGGAAGGGACACGTGGTCTCTTTTAGGGGTGGCTGTGCCCATCCCTCCTCTACAGGCTCCCCCCTGCACCAATCAAACAATTATCAGCTAGCCGGCAGGTGGATCCCGAGCCCCCACCCCGCCCCGACTGGCCCACTCGTGGTACAATACACATTTGATTAATCACTGTTTCCAGAGGCGCCTCATCAATCATCACCTCAGGAGAAAGGGGTCCTAGCAGACGAGCACTGGGCGCAGAGAAGGACCCAGGCTCCGGGTCTCCGATAACGCGGGCGCGTGCAGTTGGGATGAAGAAGGTTGGGGACTAAGGAGCATTAGGCATTCACCCTGGCTGCTCTGATTGGTAATTAAGTGACTCGTCTACTGGCGGACAGTCCTGCATGTTCCCCCAGGCATCTGTTAGTTCTTCGAAAACCGCTACTGACAAAATGAGGTTTGCCCTTGGTACACAGATAATGAGACTGAGCTTGACAGGTGTGGCGCGATTAGAAAATTTCTACATGAAGCTCATTCTGCTAGCCACTCCACAGTAAACAGACTCATTAGAACTTGCAGGTCCCTGGAGGCAAAGCATGTTTGACATTATTAATTGGCTTTTCTGTATAAGGAGTCAAATAGATGAAAAGGTTTATCAAGCTGAAATAATTAATTTTGCCTGAATTCGCTGACAGTTCATTTCTCCTGTAAAAGACCATTTTAAGGTCCTTTTTTTTTTTTTTCAAATTTCAAAGTTCAAAAGACATAATAGTGGCAAAAGTGAAGCTTTTTAGTAAATTATAATTAAAGGGAATTTAATTAACTTAGACCTGGGGAAGGGGAAAAAAGGGAGCTGCTATCTGTGTCTATACAGAGGTCTAGATGGTTGAACATATCATGACTTAATAATGCATTAATTTTAATCTAATCAAAGTATAATAAAAGAGGTAATTATATGTTTAAAAATTACCAGGCTCCAATAGTGGGATTTTTAAACACTTAATACTTACCCAGCTTCTCGTTAGCAAAGTTATAATTGTTGTTCTCAGATTCTGCTTATTTAAAGATGGGGGGTTACAGGCAAGAGGTTAATTGAATAAATCATTGTAAGAACCCGTGTTGAAACTATGATGAACTACAAAGTTTGCATTCCGGGACTGCAAAAGATTTTTCTTCCCTTTTTTCTCTGTCTTTCTGTGTCTCTAAAAATAGCAAATTATTTCCAGCATTCCGTTATGTGTACTCCTGAATGCTCCCACGCCCACTCTTTGCCCCATAAAGCCAAATTCCAGTTCACATGAGATTCTGCAAAGTTTTCCCTCGTCTTTCAGAATCTCCCATTTTCATCTGCAATGGGGCATGGTGTACCTCCATGAGATGGTCCAGCCTAAAACAATGGATGATAAGGTGAACAGTATTTCCCTCTTCGGTGAGATAGAGTGCTTGGTAAAAAGAACCACGATCTCTCCAAGCAGTCATAAAACAATAGGATTTTGCTTTCTGTAAAGGCCAATGTTTCTGGACATTTTATTGATTAAAGACGGAGTTCTTAGAAATGTCTTTAAGGATATAGCTATTTTGCAGCAAGAAACATCTAACCATAAAAGCCAATATACCCGTACTAATTTTGTCATTCAAAGATGATCCAGTGTTTCCCAAATCTCTCTGCCCCAGATAAAATAAAATCTGGTCGGGGAGGAGGAGGACTGGGTGGAGGAGTAATGGAGAATGGTTCTTCCATAGCCGGTACCATGTCTTGAAGTGTTTCCAGAAGGTCTTCACTCCATCATAGGCTCGGCTCAGGCGGCCTGAACAACCTCACCCAAGCTCTCCCATCCCCCACCCCACCCCATGATTGGCCTCCTGAAACCCTAATGACAATGATGATTCTTCTCAGTTTTTCACTGATGTTTTTCTAACCCAGAAACACCTGTTGGCTACATCCTTAGAGGAGCTGGGACATTTATGGAGTCTCCCTGTTTATTCCCCACCCTCAACTGGAGGCAAGACCTTGGTTACCGGAGACTCATTTTTCTCATTCTTTCAAGGAGAGTCTTGAAAAAAAATGACCTCATTCAGGTGAAAATCTGTGCAGAAAAATTCACACCCTCTTTCATTCTTTTGAAAAACACAAGGGCACTTCTGCCCTTTGCCCAAGCACAGTTGGGTATGCCTTTCTGAGTGAGGAGGGAGAAAGGCAGGGCACTAGATGGTGGCCACTCGACACGCACCATCTCGATTCTCAGAACAA
This sequence comes from Mirounga leonina, assembly GCF_011800145.1. Lineage (NCBI taxonomy): Eukaryota > Metazoa > Chordata > Mammalia > Carnivora > Phocidae > Mirounga > Mirounga leonina. The sequence continues at coordinate 99,000,429 of NW_023270377.1, read as the reverse complement.
CTGAGTGGGATTGTCCCCATATTAAAGATGAGAAAACGGAGGTTTAGAGAAAGGAAGTTACCTCAGGTCATGCATTTCAGAAGCAGAGCTGGTCTGCTGGACCTCCAAGCCCATGTCATTTCCATTAGATAAGAGGAATCCACAAGGTAACAGACACCAAATCCCCAAACTGTAAACACTTGTAACATTTACCAGAGAGTTAACATTTGGGGTAAGAAATGTCATAACCCAAAAAGCAAATATCTACTTTCTTGCGTGGTGGAATACTCAAAAAGATGTATTAAAGCAAGACAAAAAAAAAAAAAAAATCCCAAGAAAGTTGAGATTTTTCCAACACTCACAAACTTACTGTTCATCCTATCTTCCACTCCTGCTTCCTTATATTAGTTCTTTAATTAACCATATATTAATGTCCAGGGGCCATTATGATTAAATAAAGGGTAAGACACGACCGGGGCGGGAAGGGGAAGGAGGTTCTATGTGCCAAGATTCAGGGCTTGCGCTATCATTACTCACCAGCATGTTTTCTCCTGAAGTCAATACGTTGTTCCATTTCAAACATGCTTAAAGAAAACATGAATTGATTTATTTACAATTCTGAACTACTTATCCAGCGGTAATGATCACTGGCTGGTAAAACACAAGCTGAAAATATGCCATGCAATGCTTAGTCATTCTGTTGATGGAACTCATAATTCTTCCTTATTCCCCTCATTCTGTTATTCTACACTGTGTGTGTGTGTGTGTGTGTGTCTTTATTTCTGTCTGTAATTCTGCTTGATAAGACTTAGCAACCCAGAGAGGGTCTGTGTTAGTTTGGTCAGTTTCCGAAGACTCCAGAGAAAGCCCACGTCTACCCAGCACCTCCCTTTCATTCATTAACCCACCAGGGGCCAAGACTAATTAGATCAGTCTGCTCATTTTGAGCTGATAATTGATTTAAATAGGTTGCTCATTTAAAATAGAAGAAAAGCCTGCTAAACATTTGGTGCTTGGATTTTTTTTTCTTCTTTCCCTGCAACTTTCAATTGCTTGTGCAATGTAGCAGAAAATGTAGCGATCTCTCTTTTCTTTTTGCTCTCTTTTTTTAAAGGGGCCATAAAATTAATTACAATAAGTACGCAATGGGCAGGGGCAGGGGGTTAACTGATGGCTCTAATGAGCAGCCGAGCTTTGGGAAACCTGGACCACTCATGCTGTTTGTTGGCTGCACGGGGGCCTGGCTTCCAAGAGGCGCCCAGCCTAAACTGCTCCTACGTACTAATTCTGTCCTCATGGCAACCAAAGTCGCTTTGCTAAGCTTCCAACAAAAGGAGCCTTCCTTTCCGAAGGTGGGGACATTCTGGGATTGTTTCCTTACCATTAAGCAAGAAAAGATTTTCAAGAGGCCGGTCCGTGATACCCACACCCCCCCTCCACCCTGCCCCCAGTTTTTACACAATCTGTGGGCAGAAAAGTTAAGGAGAAACTTGGCCCCGCTCCGTATTCTGAAGACCTTCCCTTCTCAAAGGGTCTTTCATGACCCGTCCCGCACCATCTTGATTTATTTCAAGTGCAGATCAAAAAAGTTTAGACTAGGCTTCTCTTTTGAAACTAAATCATCCTGCTAGTTTATACTGTTCGCCTGACTGTATCCCTTTGACACAATGAAAAGAGCTTTTGTCTGCAGCCTAGAGGGCAAGAGGGGGGAAGCAACATTGGTAATTTGCTCTGTTAAAAAAGAAAAAAAAAAAATTGCGGTGTTTCCTATCACCGCTCAAAGGCGGGTAGAGGGCCTGCAAGGAGAGCTTAATCCTTAAAGGTAAATGAAATGATTGGAAATAGAAAAATTTTAAGGGTTGGAGATAATGTCAGAGAGCTAGCTCTGAGAAGCGTTCAAGAAATACTATTTATACGGTGAACTGGTTTCCTGGTAACCGGGAAGGGTCACTGGTCCCTGTTTTACTGTCTGAGGCTGGGCAGTTAGGGAGAGGGAAGGAGTGGGCCGCACACAGGGCCGGCTTCGAGGGTTTGCAACGTATACGGTGGCCCAGGGCCTCGCACTTGGAAAAGCCCCACTGTTGCTGTCTCAAAACTCTTGATTTTTTGAACAGGGGGCCCTGCCTTTTCATGTCACACCGGCTCCCGCCCATGAGGTGACCCATCCTGATAGCACACGGTCGGCTGTGAATGCCGTCGGGGCCATCCTTGGTATCTCGAAGGGTCTACTCCTAGGAGATTACGTCTGCCTTGGAGGCACCATGCTTTCACCCTTATGAATCGCATTCTTTCTGCCTCTTCCACAAATTAGATCCAGAGGTGTAGCCTCTCGGTTCCTGTGGGCCCAGGGCCTGACTGCCATGAAAAACTATTCAAGAGCACATGCTAGTGGCCGAAGGTCAGAATGGCACCTCGGCAGTCAGCCCAGCCCACTGAGCTGCCTCGAGCGGATGATGGAGTCCTCAGGCCAGGGGACGGCCACAAGCCTGGAGCAGCCCTTTGTGAATTCAGCATTCATGTGGCGGATCATTTTCACCATTAATGACATAGGAATTTAGTCCCAGGTAGTTTTTTTCAAAGCAACCAGTTGTGAAATATATTGAGAAAACACTGCCAATTTCCAATCCTAATGACAGAGACACTGAGGTAAATAAGATGAATATTTATGGATACCTGATTGCCTAAATGAGTTCCCTAAGGTATGAATAATTGAATGGGCATATGCTAATTAATTGGGAAAAGCCAGTAGGTAACTCCTTTTTATTTACGTTAGCCGCATTTTAGTTCATTTCTTGGAACTATTACGGTTCCCAGTTATTTCCTATGCTTCAGTAAAGTTGAGCGTCATTGAGAGAATTTTTAATAGACATCATGGTTCTTATTTTCAATGAAGTATAAGCCTAGGTAGAATATGTAATGATGATTCTTCGAACACAGTTACTCAGTTTGCCCTACAAATACTATCATTCAAGGGCGCCTGGGTGGTGCAGTCATTTAAGCGGCCGACTCTTGGTTTCGGCTCAGGTACTGATCCCAGGGTTGTGAGTTCGAGCCCCACGCCAGGCTTCGCACTCAGTGCAGAGTCTGCTTGAGACTCTCTCTCCCTCTCTCTCTGCCCCACCCCCCTGCGTGCTCACTCTCTCTCAAATAATAAATAAAATCTTAAAAAAAACCCTGTCATTATTGGTGCCTACTGCTGACTAGTCTTTTATATATGTCTCCTCTATTTAATCCTTATACCAGCCTTATGGGGGCAGATATCACACTATTATCTCCACTTTACAGATGAGGAAACTAAGACAACAGTTAAGCAAGTTTCTCATGTCACGTCCCTGTAAGTATTGGAACATAGGTTCAAATTTGGTGTGCTGTCACGTCACAAGTCTTTCCAGAAATGGAACCTGGAATAGGATGTTTAGAAAACATCATCCTTTCCTTATCATGTGGCAAGTATGTTACACGGTGTCTGCCAGCATTCTCAAATAGACACAGAAGTCAAACCCAGTCAAAGCAACTATTTTTTTTTAAGAGTCTATGCTTTTCAAAGAGGTTTGATTTTTTTTTAGAGCAGTTTTAGGTTTACCAAAAAAATGCACAGAAAGTACAGGGTTCTCATATTCTCCCTCTTTTCCCCACCCAGTTTCTCCTGTTGTTAACACATTGCCTTCCTGTGTTAAATTTGTTATCATGGTGAATCAATCACTATTGATACATTGTTATTAAGTAAAGTCCATAGTTTCGGGCGCCTGGGTGGCTCAGTCGTTAGGCGTCTGCCTTCGGCTCAGGTCATGATCCCAGGGTCCTGGGATCGAGCCCCGCGTGGGCTCCCTGCTCAGCGGGCAGCCTGCTTCTCCCTCTCCCACGCCCCCTGCTTGTGCTCCTGGTCTCGCTATCTCTCTCTCTCTGTCAAATAAGTAAAATCTTAAAAAAAAAAAAAAAAAGTAAAGTCCATAGTTTTGAATTCACTCTTTGCCTTGTACATTCTATGGGATTTGACAACGTGCAAGCCTCTGCCTTACTCTCTTGGATCCTTTGTTCTGAGAGAAGCCAGCCCCCATGTTGTTAGGAGACTCAAGAAACCTTGTAGGAAGGCCCATGTGCCCCTGAGAAGGAACTGAGACCTCCTACAAATAACTGGGCCCAACTTGCAGCCATATGAGTGAGCCACCTTGAAAGTGGGGCTGTCAGCTCCAGTCAGAGCTTCAGCAGACGGCAGCCCCAGCTGATATCCAACAGTAACCTCATGAGAGATCCCAAATCAGAACAACCCAATCACACTGCCTTTGAACTTCTATCCCATGGAAACTGTGAGAAATACAAATGATTGTTGTTGTTTTAAGTTACTGAGTATTAGGGTGATTTGTTAAGCAGTGTTAGAGAACGAATCCTGTCAGCCCAGAAGTTTGGTGAGACATTGTTATTAAGTAAAGGATCTGAACTTAAGGGATCCAGATCACTTAGCAGAAGGCTGTTTGGTGGGACACTTCAGACATGTGGAACTCTAACCCCGGAGCCAAATGGTGACATCAAGTGTGTCCTAAAGACTTTGGATGAAACCCTCCAGGTCAAAACTCACATCTCAGCACATTAACACTCAAAAAAATGCCTGAACAAAGGAATAACTAACTAAATTAATGTAAAGCAAACTGGAAAATACTCTGTTGTCCAAATACTCCTTGGAACATGGCAGGTTATCAAGTTAGTGAAAAGAGAGGAAGGTAAGGGAAGAAAGATAAGAAATAGAACATCCCTTGGAGCATTTTAGTTTTAGCAATCAAGCATTTCTCCAAGTTTATGTTCTTTAGAAAATAGTAATAATAATGAAGCCACTCAATTATGCCAAAAAGCAAACATGTCTACAGTAGGGAGGAAGCATGGCTAATCGAGGATGTCAAAATGAAATAGATGCATCTGTTGAGCACGGGATACAGATTGTAGTGTTATTACTTGCCCTTGTGGGGAAAAGATAAGTTCCAAAAAGGTTTTACCAGCATGAGGGGACCAGGACCAAACACAAGACTTGACGTAAACACTTTCTCCTAGGTGTGATCAGTAGGATATTAGATGAAATCCCTCATCTATGTGATAAAGGCAACAACAACAATATTACTTAACGTTTATTTAATGCTTACTTTGTAGACAAGCACTGTTAATCCCTTTACAAGCATAAACTCATATTATCAGTTTAATTAACTTAATAACCCAAACATCTGTCCATTTGCTATGACAGATTCCTTTGTTTGAGGGCTGTTTCCATTTCAGTGTCTAAGAATACCCCTCTTTTTTTTTTTTAAAGATTTTATTTATTTATCTGAGACAGAATGAGAGAGAGAGAGCACATGAGAGGGGGGAGGATCAGAGGGAGAAGCAGACTCCCCGCTAAGCAAGGAGCCCGACATGGGACTCGATCCCGGGACTCCAGGATCATGACCCGAGCTGAAGGCAGTCGCCCAACCAACTGAGCCACCCAGGCGCCCTAAGAATACCCCTCTTATCACAGAAGAAGGCTCCTCTAATTATCACCGTCCACATGCCCACCGTGTGCCCAGAGCTGAGCTTCATGTCTTATACAATAACATCACTGTGTGCCATTGTGTGGGTTGTGCAGATATAAAGATGGACCCAACTCCATGTATCAGCACATCTCATCCTCCCCAAAACCCATGTCAGGGGTATTATCTTTAGTTTACAGAATAGTATACCTTCCTTGAGTCAGAAAGGTGAAATCACTTAACATGGCTTCATAACAAAAATGGTAGAAGTAGAATTTAATCCCCCAAATTTTGATTCCCTAAAATATATGTATGCCCTTGCCTCTCTAGCATGTAGATTTAACAAGAAAAAGACATGATATATAGGGGTCTCGTTTAAAACAGGGGCTAGTTTTTTTGAAGTTAGCCACATAGATGAAAATATTTTCGTCTAAACTGTTCATGAAATAAGTTAGTTTTCTCAGATAAATAATGTAGTGAAGCTGCATAACTATCCTATTTCTCACCCCCCAAAAAATCTTAGTGCCCAAACAACAACCAGTTTTGTTTGCTTATGATTCTTCAGCTTGGTCAGGGCTCAAGGGAAGGCTAATATGTGATTCTAGCTGGGCTCAGCTGGGTGGCTCTTTGCACACACAGTGTAGACATATCATGCATTTAGCTGAGGCTCAGCTGGGGAGCCTTGTGCTACTGTATATAGCCTGTGTCTCCATGTGGTCTATCAAAATTCAGTGACTTAACCTAAGATCCTTTACATGACGGATCATTAGAGTTGAAAGTGGAAGATAGAAGATCTTCTAAAGCCTTGGCTTGGTAGTTCAAGAGCACCGTTTCAACTACATTCCATTATTTACAAGTTACAAGACCATCTCAGATCGAGGGAAGGGGAAATGCACTCCACCTCTAGATGGAAGGGTGAGTATGTATGTGCAAGAAAGAACATGTGTTTTTTTGGGAGGGGGGTGGTTGGCCATCTTTGAAAATGTCCTACCATAGTATATCCTCTGACAGTGACTTTTCATGTGTCTCCCACATGCAAAACACATGTACTCTTCTTTCAAGCATCTCATTTCATTATGGCAGCAGTTCCAAGTTTAAATCTCATCATTTGAATCAGTTCAGGATGTGTATGAGGTTCCTTGATACAGTACTCTTGATTTGGAGATTGGTAAACTAAAAAGATGTTATTAGCTCTCAAATGCCCAGCATACAATGGTAAGACATGGATTGGATAACTGATACTCTCATTTAAAATGTAGAAAATGGATTGATGTCAGCAAAATGGTAAATTCAGAAGTTTCAAGCCCTTGTTTCCCCCAAAAGAAACATAAGACAACAGACAAACCAACAAACAAAAAATAGAAACTGGCTGACCTAACCTTATAGGAGTTCTGGAAAATAGTAAAAAGTCTACAGCAACCAAGCAAATGCTCAGTAAGGAACAAGCCACATTCAAAATGATAGGAAAATTTTGTGGTTCTTACTCAAACTTTCCCCACGGCTTTTCTGCATGGCATGGTCTTGGTCAGAAAGAGACGGTAGCATAGTTCACAATGCCGTCTCTTGACCTTGAAGGAGCAGAGTCTTCACTGGAGGGAGCAGAGTCTCACAATGTCTTAATCTGTCTGGGGGCTCCCTGAAGAACTGGTCTGTGTCTTGCCAGATCTGGTCTTACTCAGATCTTGGGTTGGAAAGATTGGTGACCACTGCTTGTGAAAGCTGCAGAGCGACTATAGACTCACATAAGCCTAGGAAAAGATGGGTGGAGGCATGCAGTAGACCATGTAAAGCCCCAAAGAGAATCTGGGTGAGATTTTTTGGGAAATTAAGACATTCAAAGGTGTTTACAATGGAAAATGAGAAAGCCAATTATAAGCCCAGGCAAGATACATGCTCAGAGAAGACATGAGAAGACCCCAAGATTTCACCTCAGGTGATTCCTAGGCTCAGAGCATGCCCGCTACTCAGCGAATGACTAACCAGGCACAAAACCAGTCTGTAAAAGCTGGGAGAAGTGGTTGCTTTTTTTTTTTTTTTTTTTACAAATACCCAATTTTCAACAAAAAATCATAAGGCATACAACAAAATGGCAAATCATAGTTCATTCAAAAAATTAATTGGTAAAAATCATCCCTGATGAAGCACAGACAGCAAACTTTCTAAACAAATACAGTAAAACAGCTCTCTTATATATGGTTAAAGAGCTAAAGCAAATACCAACTAAATGAAATCAGTAACACAATATATGAACAAAATAAGAATATCAATGGAGAGATAGATTATTAAAAGAAATAAGATTCTGAAACTGAAAAAAAGGAATAACTGAATTACGATAATCTCTAGAGGGGCTCAACAGCATTGGAGCAGACAGTAGAAATTATAAGTGACCATAAGACAGGAAAATTGAAATAACGGAGTCTGAGGGACAGAAAGAAAAAAGAATGAAGAAAAGTGAACAGACCCAAAGAGATATGTGAGACACCATGAAGCAGCACAACATAGGCATTATGGGAGGTGCAGAAGAAGGGAGAGGCAGAGAGATTATTTGAAGAAATAATGGCCAAAAACTTTAAGTTTGATTAAATACATGAATCTCCAAACCAAGCTCAAAAAACTCCAAACAGGATAAATTTCAAAGAGATCCACAATGTGACACATTATAATCAAAGTGTGAAAAGAGAAAGAGAGGATCTTGAAAACAGCAAGAGAGAAGTAACTTGTTGGGTATGAGAGATCCTCAATAATATTAGTGGCTAACTTAAGAGAGGAAACCTTGCAGGCTAGAAAGCAGTAGGATGATCTAGTAAAAGTGTTGAGAGGAGGGAGAAAAAAAAGCTGTCATCCAAATATTCTATACTTAGCAAAACTATCCTTCAAAAATGAGGGAAAAAATCAAGACATTCCCAAAAAAACAAACAAAAATTGAGAGAGTTTATTGACTTTCAAACTGCACAACAAAAAATGTTAAAGAGAGTCCTCCAGGCTGAAAGAAAAGGATCCAAGGCAGTATCCTGAAGTCATGAAGATATAAAAGTCTTTAGTCAAGGCAAATACATGGTCAAATTTAAAAACTGGTTTTATTGTAATTTTGGTTTGTAACTGCACCTTTTATACTCTTCAGAATTTAAAAGACAAATGCAAAAAATTATAAATCTATGTTAGTGGATATACAATGTATTAAGTTGTAATTTGTGACATCAGTAGTTTAAGTGGAAAGGAAAGGAACTATATAGAGGTAGAGGTTTTGTATGCAATTGAAGTTAAGTTGATACAATTCAAATTATATTGTTTTAACTTTAGAATGTTATATGTAATTTCCATGATAACCACCAAAAAAATTATAGAACTACACCAAGAGAACTGAGAAAAGAATCAAAATGTGATACTACAAAACACACACACACACACACACACACAAACCAACCAAACACAAAAGAAAGCAGTAGTTGAGGAAATGAGGGCAAAAAAGCTATATGACACATAGGAAACAAATAGCAAAATAGCAAAAGTAAGTCTTTCTTTATCAGTAATTACTTTAAAAATAAATGGATTAAATTCTCTAACTAAAAGGCATCAATTAGCAGCATGGATTTTTTTTAATGATCCAAATATACACAGTCTATAAGAGACTCACTCCAGATCTAAAGACAAAAATAGGTTGAACATGAAATGATGGAAAAGGAGATTCTGAGCATATAGTACCCAAAAGAGAGCTGAGGTGACTATACTAACATTTGATGAAATAAGCTTTAAGTCAAAAACTGTTAAATGAACAAAGGAGAACATCATATATTGATAAAAGAGTCAATATGAGAACATGAAATTTTGATAAAAGAGTCAGTACAGCAAAAAAAATATAATAATTATAAACATATATGAGCCAAGCTCTAAAATATATGAGGCAAAGACTGGGAAAAATACAGAGGTCTACAATAATAGTTGAAGACTTCAATACCCTACTTTCAGTTGAATAGAACAACCAGATAGAAGATCAGTTTTTTAAAAATTTGAGAACACTAGAAGTCAATTGAACCCAATGTGTCCACCCAACAACAGCAGAATATACATTTTTCTCAAGTCTACATGGAACATTCTCCAGGATAGAGAGGCCACAAACAAGTCTTAATACATTTGATAAGGTTGTAATTATACAAACTATCTTTTCTGATCACAGTGGAATGAAACTAGAAATCAGTAAGAGAAGGAAAACTGGAAAATTTACAAATATGTGGAAACTAAAAAACACTCTACTAAATAACCAGTGGGTCAAATTAGGAAATACCTTGAGGCGGATGAAAACAAAAACAAAACACACCAAAACTTATCAGATGCAGCCAATGCAGTGCTGCGAGGGAAATTTATAGTTGTGAATGCTCACATTAAAAGCAAAGATCTCATCTTGCCATTTGCAACGACGTGGATGGAACTTGAGGGGATTATGCTGAGTGAAATAAGTCAAACAGAGAAAGACATGTATCATATGATCTCACTGATATGAGGAATTCTTAATCGCAGGAAACAAACTGAGTGTTGTTGGAGTGGGGGGTGGGGTGGGAGGGATGGGGTGACTGGGTGATAGATACTGGGAGGGTATGTGCTCTGGTAAGTGCTGTAAATTGTGCAAGACTGTTGAATCTCAGATCTGTACCTCTGAAACAAATAATGCAATATATGTTAAGAAAAAAAAAAGAAGAAGAAGAAGGTAGCGGGAGGGGAAGAATGAAGCGGGGGAAATTGGAGGGGTGGACGAAGCATGAGAGATGATGGACTCTGAAAAACAAACTGAGGGTTCTAGAGGGGAGGGGGGTGGGAGGATGGGTTAGCCTGGTGGTGGGTATTGAGGAGGGCACATTCTGCATGGAGCACTGGGTGTTATGCACAAACAATGAATCATGGAACACTTCATCTAGAACTAATGATGTAATGTATGGGGATAAAAAAAATTAAAAAAAATAAAAATAAAAAAAGGAATAAATTATAGAGAAAAAAAAAAAAGCAAAGATCTCAGATTAACTACTTAACTTTACACACTAAGATACTAGAAAAAGAAGTGCAGACTAAACCCAAACCTAGCAGAAGGAAAAAACAATAATAAAGATCAGAGTAGAGATACATAAAAAAGAGAATAGGAAAAAAAAATAGAAGAAAATCAACAAAACCAACCATTGGTTCTTTGAAAGGTCACCGAATGATAAACCTTCAGCTATATCAAGGAAGAACATAAAAAGAGAGAAATTCAAATGAATAAAATTAGAAATGAAAGTGGGAACATTACTATCAATGTTGCAGATATAGAAAGGATTATAAAAGACATAGTCATAACAACTATGAACAATGGTTATTAAACAAATTGGATAAGCAAGATGAAACAGACAACTTCCTAAAAATACACCACCTACCAATACTGATTCATGAACAAATAGAAAATCTGATTGACCTGTAATTATTAAGGAGATTGAATCAGTAATCAAAACTCAATCAAAACCAATAAGTAATCAAACTTCACTGGTGAATCTACCAAACATTTAAAGAAGAATTAACATCAATCCTTCTCAAACTCTTCCCCAAAACTGAGGAGGAAAGTGTTTTTCAAGCTCATTTTATGAGGCCAGCATTACCCTGGTACCAAAACCAGACAAAAAAACTACAAGAAAGAAAACAGTACACTAATATCTCTTATGAATATTAATGGAAAAATCCTCAAAAAAATACTGGCAAACCAAATTGAGCAGCAAATTAAAAGGTTGATACACCAGGATCAAGGGTGATTTATTCCTAAATTGCAAGAATGGTTCAATCTATAAAAATCAACTGATGTAATATACCACATTAACAGAATAAAGGAAGGGGAAAACATAATTATCTCAATTAATGAAGGAAAAGTATTTAACAAAATTCAGCACCTTTTCATAATCAAAACACTCAACAGACTAAAAATAGAAGAAAACTATCTCAACATAGTAGAGTCTATATATGAAAAACCCACAGCAACCATTATACTCAATGGTGAAAAACTGAACGTTTTCCCTCTAATATCAGAAAAAGTACAGATATGCCCATATTCAACACATTTTTTTAAAAAGATTTATTTATTTTATTTTTAGAGAGAGAGAGTGAGAGCGCACATGAGTGAGGGGAGAGGCAGAGGGAGAGAATCTTTCAAAGAGACTCCCTGTTGAGCACAGAGCCCATTACAGGGCTTAATCCCACGCTGCATGATATCATGACCTGAGCCAAAACAAAGAGCTAGATGCTCAACTGACTGAGCCACCCAAGTGCCCCTCAACAGTTTTATTAAACATAGTACTGGAAGGTATAGCCAGAGCAATTAGACCAAAAAAAGAAACAGAAGCTATCCAAATTGGAGGGAAAGAAGCAAAATTATCTCTTTTTTGCAGATGTCATGATGTATAGAAAACCCAAAAATTCCACCAAAAAAGTTAGAATTAGTAAACAAATTCATCAAGATTTCAGAATACAAAATTAATACACAAAATCAGTTATGTTTCTATACACTAATAATGAATAATTTGAGAAGAAAACTGAGAAACCAATTCCATTTACAATAGCATTAAAAATATAGTTATGGATGAACTTAACTAAGACAAGAGAACTGTACACTGAAAACTATAAAACGTTTCTGGAAGAAATTAGACAAATAAATGGGAAAACATCCCACATTCATGGATTAGAAGACTTAATAGTTTTAAGATGACAAACTACCAAAGCAATCTATAGATTTAATGGCATCCTTGTTAAAGATGATGACAATGTGTGTGATACAATAAGAAAAAAACACATCCTAAAATCCATCTGGAACCCAAGGGGTGCTGACTACACAAAACAATCTTGAAAAAGAAGAACAGAGTTGGAGGATTCACACTTCCTGATTTCAAAACATAGTCTAAGCTACAATAATTAAAAAAAAAAAATAGTGTAGTACTGACATAAGGACAGACATATGGACCAATGGAACAGAATAGAGAGCCTAGGAATAAACCCTCACATAAATAGTCAAATAATTTTTAATTTTTTATTTATTTATCTTTATTTTTTCCAGCTTTCTTGAGGTAAAATTGACCAAAAACTTATATATATTTAAGAAGTCCAATGTGATGATATGATATAAATATACATTGTAAAATGATTACTACAATCAAGCTAATTAGATCTCCTCTCTTAGCAAATTTCAAGTATACAATACCATATTATTAAACACAGTCACCATGATGGATATTAGATCCCCAGAACGTATGCATATTGTAACTGACTGAATTTTTTTTTTTTTTTAAAGAGAGAGAACATGCTCCTGCAAGCTGGGGTTGGCAAGGGATGGGGGGAATGGAGAGGCAGAGGGAAAGGGAGAGAGGAAATCTTAAGCAGGCTCTTCACTCAGTGCAGAGCCAGACATGGGGCTCAATCTCACGACCCTGAGATCATGACTTGAGCTGAAATCAAGAGCCGACACAACCAGCTGAGCCACCCAGATGCCCTGTAACTGAAATTTTTAATCCTTTGACTAACATCTCCCTATTTTCACTAATACAATCCTCTTAAAAATTCTGTGGGTTTTCTATTATTGGGTTGATTCTATGCCTCAAAGCTACATCTGTAATTCATTCCAAGACATATCACTTCTGAGAGACACTGTCTTAAGATTTTTAGAGGCTCTTTTGTTTAGCTGAAATGGTCTACAAGCACCACTTTAAATCTTTCAAAACAAAGAGTCTTTCAGCTACACTATTGATTTAATTGTGACCCAAAGCACACTTTTACTGGAAGTACTCTAGACTTGTTCTTTTCCATGAGGCCATTTCTTCCTTTGAAAATATTTCGTCAGCTGGAGAAAATGTTCTAAGTCTTCTGTATTTCTTCTAAATTATGCTTGAAAACCAAACAGTTCATTTTTAACTCAATTTTCTCTTGCAACCTTTTATTGTGTTTCTAAAAGAAGCTATTGGTATTATCCACAGTCTGCCTGGAAATACTCTTAGCTACATCCACAAGTTTACCTGATAATTCTTCTTTTTCCAAGTTACCCCATTGCCATTACATGATATAGTTCCCTCTTCCCCAGCCTTTAATAGCAATGCCTACACTGAATGTTACCATTTTCTAGCCTTCATGAAGAGCCTTTTTATTACTTTTCTGCCATCTTCTTGCTGCCCTGACAGCCTCCTCTTGATATCTTGTTGAGGTTTTCATCAGGTTGTGGTCTACCCTTTCACTGAAACTGGCATGGCCTTGTGAATAGCTTTGATGGGGAGAATATAGCAAAAGTGCTGATTCCAGGCCTAGCCTTTAAAAGATCTGGGCAGCTTC
>NW_023270377.1:98812014-98986626 GCF_011800145.1 Mirounga leonina | reverse complement strand
AACCGACTGAGCCACCCAGGTGCCCGGAAGCTGCCCAGATCTTTTAAAGGCTAGGCCTGGAATCAGCACTTTTGCTATATTCTCCCCATCAAAGCTATTCACAAGGCCATGCCAGTTTCAGTGAAAGGGTAGACCACAACCTAATGAAAACAATCACTTCTATTATCTTAACTATCGGATGCACCTTTATTTATATACAACTATGACACAGTCTGGGTTTTTTTTTTTATCACTTAGTGGTATTTATTTTGCAAGCTTATTGAAAGAGATCTTTTAGACATATTTACCCAGATTTTTATCAACTTTCACTATGGTGCATACAGAAAAAATAAAAGTGAAATCATTAAAATATTTCCAAATTTTCTTTATATTCAGAATCTGACTTGAGAGTCAACATTTGTGTTTATCCACATGATATCATCAAGTGCATCTGCTGAGGCAGCATGTCTTAAAGAGTGCTCCACTATTATGTCTAGAATGTTATTCTAAGCTGCTAACATGCATTCTTCCAGTTTTCTTGCTGAGTTTTTCTTGATTGAATAAGAGGCAACTTGAATCATTTACATCAGCCCCTTCTTGCTTTGAATTTCCTTCTGAGACTTGGCAATTTCTCTTGCCTTGGGTTGCGTTGCTTAGCCTATGATAGACAATATTTTTGCACATATCTCCAGGGACAGCTTCAGCTACCTGTGGGTCCCTTCTTTTCTGAGACTCCATAAAGTACTTGGGTTTCATTTTGCAAGAAGACGTGGAATTGTGGCCATTTCTCAATGATGAGTATTTGCTTTTTGTCCCACTACTTTGTTTTTATGCCTTCTGTCTTCACTATAACTTTTTGTGTCCAATATCAAATGATAGTGTTATTTTTAAAAATATATTTAAATAATAATTAAACTCAATAAATGTAGTTCCAACAATGCACATAACTCGATTGAAGAGATGATAGTGATGAATAGTGATAACCAAGTTCATGCTTGTGCAGTTAAAAGCAACTATGGCTTGAAGGCTACCTGGCAGGTGGTGTCAAACACCATAAATTGCAATGTGCATCTCAATTTTAGGGATGTCTAAATGTAGAAAAAAGTATAATGGGTATTTTTGTGTGTTTCTCCTAGGTATTCAGTGATGTGCTAGGAGCTATCTAATAAATAAATATATTTAAAAGTTTAAAACATAGTGCTTGTCTCAAGAGATTTAACATAAAAAATTGCCCATATGAAACAGAGAACCATGGCAAATAGCACAGAATAAATTTAAAAATAAATAGCAGAATAAGTAAGGGCTCTAGAAACAGCAGGGCATGTTAGAGCTTGAAGGGATATGAATAGTAGAGGCCCTTCATAGCACCTCTATCTTATATTACCTCTCCATATCTTTTCCCCATTTTCTATTTTTTATCTATTTCTTATTAGTGTAGAGAAAGAAAATTTTAATATATTCAAAATATTAACACTTTGTGAGTTATGTGTTTTTGAAGTATCTTGTTTTAGTTTGTGTGTGTTTTGTCAAGAAGTCTTTGATCATACAGAAGTTCACAACTATAGTATAGTAAAATATATCCATGTTTTCTTACCATGACATAAATTTTTGTCTTATTTTAGAAATGCTTTGCTGCTGGATATTCTCCCATATCTTCTAAAAGTTTTTCATTTTGGCTTTTCACATTTAGGTTTTTAATATAACTGGAATTCGGTTTTTGTGTATGATGTGAGGTAGGGATTTTTTTCCCATATCAATAACCAATTATCCCAGGATAGTTTATGAAAAGTCCATCCTTCCTCACACCCTTGATTTGTAGGTGCACTCAATTTAGAGAGCACAGATGAGTGCATAAAAATATGACTTATTGAAAAATAGAATTCTCCCTTGAGAGCACAAAGTAATGATCAAATTATATTATGTGGGTACTGAAATAGGAATGCAATGTACTCTAATCTGGTATTTCTTAGCTTTTTGATGCTAGAAATAGGTTCTGATTAAAGCTCTGGACCTCTCTAAAAGGAAAATAATACACAAACACATTAAAAAGGTTGCATGTCATTTCAAGAGTTCACAGACCACTTGAAACTTATCCATGGGCTCCATCCCCCTTAATTTAAAGTGGGGAAACCGGGGGAATGATGGCATATTACCCCAAAAATCACAGGAATCATACCATATGTCAAATCCAGAAGGAGAATCTAGGTCTTCTATAGCTCTACTCTGTACCATTCCACATGTATACTTATAGTTGAGCCACTAAAGTAGAACAGAGAAACACCACAAATTTGTGGTCATGTGCGGGTGCCTGGGTGGCTCAGTTGGTTAAGCGACTGCCTTCGGCTCAGGTCATGATCCTGGAGTCCCAGGATCGAGTCCCGCATCGGGCTCCCTGCTAGGCAGGGAGTCTGCTTCTCCCTCTGACCCTCCCCCCTCTCATGTGCTCTCTGTCTCTCTCATTCTCTCTGTCTCAAATAAATAAATAAAATCTTTAAAAAAAAAAATTTGTGGTCATGTGCTCAAAATAATCAAAGAACTGATGCCAAAAGATCCAAAACAGTAGTATGACTTTCTTGCCTGATTTAAATCTAATAGTTAATTGTAAATGACAGAAAGAACTGCATAAATGTAAAGAACAAATTGAACTTGAGAAAAGGAATTAACTTTAATTTATTAGGTTCTGTTCCCCATTTAGCCAGAAGGCCTCTAGAAGCAGGTTATTTCTAGATTGATTTATGGCTATGGCACCCTATAAATAAGCATTGGAGGACCTAATTTGTTTGTTATATGCAAATTACCTAGGTGAGCTTATTAAAGATAAGGTTGGACTGGTATCAAATGTAATTCAGGACAAGCCAAGAAGGATTAGGGTGCTTTGTGATTGATTGAGCCAGGAAGTTAAAAGTCAGCAACTAGATAGATTGATGTGTTCAGCAGGACTTTCGAATCAAGGGCCATCACACACAATATAGAAAGCTCAGTTAATAAATTACCCAAGAGAAGAATGAGCTGACTTTGGAGGGATAAAATGATAGGAACTTCATCCAGAGTATTAGAGAAATTTGGGGTTAAAGGTATTTTCCCTCTGAAGATGGTAAAAAATTAAAAACTATGGAAATGAACCCAGTTGGTCAGTGATTAAGGATTGGTGGTTATGACAAGTCCATTGGTGGTTTTGGCAATATCGATCCAGGTTATTTCTCTAGCTTTATCACTCTGGGGAAAAAGAGTCAAAATAATCATCTCTTGGCTGAGTCCAAACTGTCACATTCACAATGCTCCAGTTCCCATCCAAGCTGGATTGATTTGAGGCTATACCCAGAGAAGGCTTTTGGCCTTCATGACTTCTGAGATAGTTGCTAATCACTCCACTAAATCTGGGTCACTGAAAGAATGAAGTTGCATCTCCAGAGAAGACAACCCTGCTTCTCTGAGCCCTTCATTGGGCTTGCTCTTGGGCACAGAGCCTCTGTACCTTCGATAGGATGGGGTGGCTTCAGTGTCTTCCCTCCTGTGGGAATAAATTCCGTCAGCCGTTCTTGTGGTGCTCTGTCTCGCTTCTTTTCTTCTCAGCATCCCAGCCAATCAGAAAGTGACTGCCAGGTCTCCGTTCTTTCCCTCTCCCAGCATTCTCCCCCCACCTTCCTCCCGCGTTTCCCCTACCTTTTCAGAACTCTTCCCTCTACCTGCTTCCACCACCCATCAGTCGTCCTCTCAGTCCACAGTTTCACGGCAGATTCCTCTCAAGCCTTTTGTGTTTCACTTGGATGCCTTCGCTAGACATCAGCAGGAATAGCAGTACCAATCGTGGTCACAGTAGGAGTAGTTACGGTGGTTGTACTGGAGGTATGTGTCGTTTGTGTGGAGAGCCAGCAGGGGTCAAATCACACTCTTACAAACGTCTTCAACCCCCTTTCTCATTGTTATCCCTTTCATCTCCCCAGAAGTTACTCTCACAAGTTTTAAGAGGGCTATCCCTCTATATTAAGGAACTACCACTTATTGAGAACAAATCAAGTCACAGGGGAGTCCAAGAAATAGGAACGGAGGCCCTCAACCTGAAAGAGCCTCCAAAGAGCTCATTAAAAAGCCAAGGGGCCAAGAGCCAAAGAAGTGAACAAATTCCAGGGTTGTAAAATTTTAGAGAAAATTGAGACAATGTCCTGTGGTTGTCCGAGGAGGCTTCAGAAAGGTGGCAGAGCTCTGGCAGACACCGGCGATGGGATTGGCCATTCCTGATAACAGAACGCAGTAACAGAAGGCAAAGAGATGCGGAGAGGGGCCGGATTCTCTAGATTCTTAAGAGATAATAAACTAAGACATAATAAAACATAATAAAAACAAAAATAATAATAAAATAATTGTTTTAAGGCACACCACTGTGGTGATTGAATATAGAAACCATGCAGAAATAGAATCAAGGTTGCAGCCCTGTGCAAGTTGGGCACACCGCTTCATTCTTTGAAGCGGTGTGACCAAGAACTGCGGGCATTAAGGGGACACAGAGTCCTGTAACATGATCAACAGCCCACCTCTATTCTCTGCTGATTGCCAGCACTGACTTCCAGCCAAGTAAGTCAGCCTTCTAGGAGAAAAGGCCAAAGATCCAGGCTTACCATGACTAGAAATTACAAAAGATATGATGTGAAAATGAGTTCTTTTCTAATAAAGCCTCAATTGCTTCCAAATTATATACATATATATATTCATATATAGTATATATGGTCTATATTATATATAGTGTATATATAGTGTGTGTAGGTACACTTATGCATATCATAGTCATCAATTCAGTGTGTCGAATATGCTATTATTTGTGAGTCAGAATAATTTCCAACTCAAGTACTCAGTTATTTCTAGAAAAATTATCCAACCCATTACATTTACTTCATATTCTCTTCCTAGAATCCCCATTAGACATGCGGTGGAAGTTCCCAGCACAGCCTGTCTTTTTGCTTCTTTCTACTTTGTATCTATTTAGCATTTTGTGCTATATTTTAACTAATTTTTCAGATCTGGCTGCAAATTACTGATTCTTTGTGTGTGTGTGTGAGATATATACAATTTACTGTTTAGCACGTCCATCGAGACTTCTTACATTTCAATTATTTTTAATTTTTCACTTCTAGAATACCAATTTAATTTTTTGTCCAACTATTCCTGCTCATTTTTCATAATAACCCATTATTGCCTTCCAGATTTAATCCTTTACTTTTGCCTCTGTTAAACATTAATTTTAAAGTTCCTTTCTTCTTTCTTATTGCCTACCACTTGGGGCTGTGACCTTTTCTCCATCACTGCACATACTGCAAGTTATACATTGTATTTCCCTGTGTGCTTTGTAATTCTCACCCAAGGGTTCATCAATAGGAGACCTGAGAGATGGTTTCACTGCTAGTTAGCCCCAAGATCTAAAGATTAGGCCAGTTTCATGTTTATTTCTCAGTTCACTGGTTTTCAAAATATTCAGCTAGGCAGGGAATTAAGCCCTTACATTTCTAAATGATTAATGTATGCTTGAGACTTGAAGTTTTTCTGTTTTTTTGCTTCCCTACTTGCACAGGGCTGCAATTCTATTTCTGCATGGTTTCTATATTCAGTCACCACAGTGGTGTGTGCCTTAAAACAATTTATTTTATTATTATTTTTGTTTTTATTATGTTTTATTATTTCTTAGTTTATTATCTCTTATGAATCTAGAGGTTGACTGGGCTTAGCCAAGGGGTTCTTTTGTTCCAGCTGGTGTCAGCTTATCCAAGTGGGCTGCAGTTATCTGGAGACTTGATGAGATGGTACATCGGAGACAGGACTCATGTATCTGATGCTTTTGTGTTATCATCTGGAAGACTGGGATCAGCTGTGTGTTTCTTGGGCTTGATGTGGTATTAGCAAGGGCTGCAGTTATCTGGAAGTGTGACTGGGTTGGCACATCCTAGAAGGCTGACTTACTTGGCTGGAAGTCAGTGTTGGCAATCAGCAGAGAATAGAGCTGGGCTGTTGATCATGTTACGGGACTCTGTGTCCCCTTAATGCCCGCAGTTCTTGGTCACACCGCTTCAGAGAATGAAGAGGTAGACCAGACGAAGAGTGGTAGGCAGCAAAGCAACGTTTATTGAGCAAGAGCACAAAGCTCCCGGAGAGAGAGGGGGACCCGAGTGGGTTGTCCTCTGAGTTTCTAAGTGTAGGGGTTTTGATGAGGTCTTTTGGGGAACTTCCTTAAGCAATCAGGGTGTGCTGAGTCATGCCAGTCAGGGCTTTGGTCACGTATCTGTCTACCTATTAGGTTAATGTCCATGTGCTGATGGTCCTTTTTTTGCTGACATCTGGGGGCTTAGGTCTTAACTGCCCTTTGCCCGTGATATTGACAAATGCTTTTATGGTTAATTGTCTTATTTTAGGATGTTTTGCAGAAGTCCTTTCTGCAAAGGCTGCAAAGCAGAATGTCAGTGCACTCCTATCTGAGCTGCAAAACAGGATGTCAGTGCTGTTTTATTTTAGCTGTCCTGACTCCGTATATTCTTGCTGGGGACCCTGGCCCTGACTACCTCACTGTCCAACCAACTCCCAACAGAGTGTCTCAGTTTTTCTCCACATGGTCTCGTCATCTGGCTTGGATTTCTCAAGCAAGACCGCTGGGTTCTGACAGGGGATGTTTTAAGTGGCAGAGGCGGAAGTGGCAGATACCTTAAAGCCTAGACCCAGCAGATATCACAGGTGCTACATCCTATTGGTCAGAACAGGCCACAGGGCTAGCCCAGATTTAAAGATAAGGGAAACAGTTTCTACCGCTCTATGGTAAGAGTGGAAAAGAATCTGTGGTCATCTTTAAGCTACTGCAGTTGTCATAGCAAAGTCTCCCCGGATATCTTCTTAAAGACATTTGGTTTTCATTCTTATATGATAGGTCCAAGGATAGACCATCCAGGACCTGATGGCAGCTTTATGTCACCCACAGCCCAGACTCCTGATTACAGCATGGTTGCAAAAACTCCAGCCATCACAACTAAGTTTCAGGCAGAAATGAAGGGGTAGAGCAGACAGGCAAAATGGATCTAACTGAGTTAATCCCTTTAAAGAGCTCTTCTTGAAGCCTCTCATGACTGCTGCTTACAACTCACTGGCTTCCTCATCTGCAAAGGAAGGTACAACAGTAATGTCAAAAAAGGTAGCATGCCCTCGTGTCAGAGATATTTAAAATGTAACAGGAGGTAGATATGAGCTAAATGAAGTAAGGCATGGATCCCGAACAAATCTACTTCAGACTCCTTAATTTTCCAGCTACAGTCTTCTTGCTTGCACTGGGCAGGGACTCTAACTGTGGCACCTGGAGAGTGTGTTTGTGGCAGGATATTTGTGTCCTATTGAGATGGATGTGTACAGCAGCGTCATCATAGCAGGGGACATGCTTTAACCTGCAGGCAGCTGACGCAAGGGTGGTAGGGTACTATTTAGAGAAGGATTTCAGTACTCCTTATTAATAAAGTTTCATTTGTGAGCCTAATTACACCCTTGCCAAATAACAGAGTTGACTTTTGTGTCATTTCCTCTCAGTTGAAACTGGAGATGTTCTTTATTCGTAGATTTGAGAAGTCTGCCAACTGTTTGTTTAGGACCCAGCTGCCCATTTGTACACACTTGCCCCTTCTTTCCAGGTCCATTCTTGTCCCTTACCCTCTTACAGGGTGCAGTGCTATGGAGGGTCAAGAAGCCCTCTGGATGGAGAAACTCAGACTCACATGTAGGTGGTACTCCCTGAACGCAGCTTTACCTTCTGGTTTTCTTGTGGGAAGGTTCTCTTACAAAGAGGGTACTGGTCAAAGCCATGCTTGACATTCCACAAGATGACGCTTTAGTGGGGAGTTTGCAGACACCATGCCTAGCCTATGAGACAAAGGGCTTTTTAATAGGGGTCCTTCTCACAGTCCACGTATAGACAAAATCCCCTCTGCCTACATGTAGGGCCAGTCCCAGGCCATGGGGCTCAGTAAGAGTGTGGCCTATCCCACAAGGATGCTCCTTTTCTGCTCCTTCTATATTGGCTCTAGTCGGGCCAGCAAGCAACCACCTGTGGGCCAGCCTGACTTTGTGAAGTTTTACTGGAGCCCGGGAATGCTCATTTGTGTGCACACGGTCTGTAGTTGCTTTTGTACCATAACGGCAGGGCTGAGTAGAGACCGGCCGCCCACGAAGTCTACACTACTTATGTTAAATATCCAAACTGTTTATTATTTACACATTGTTCCTCTATGGTGTCCAAGGCAGCGTTGGGTCTCCCTAAGGCTGCAGTTCTCAGTTTTGTGCCCAAAGGGGTATGTGGCAGGGTCCAGAGCTATTTTGGGTTATCACAACTGGGGAGGGCTGTGTTGCTGCTGGCCTCTAGTGGGTAGCAGTCAGGGATGCTGCCAGACACCCTGTGATGCACGGGCCAGCCCCCGACAGCAAAGAATTACCCAGTCCCAAACGTCCAAATGTCCACGCGGAAGGTGAAACCCCCTCTAAGGAAATGGGTGTTCGAGAAGACTATTATTGTTCTTTCTTCATTTCTTCATTTACACAACAAATACTTATTGAATGTGTACTAGGCACCAGGCTTGTACTGAGTCATATATGTATATAATATATATATGTTATATATATATAATATATATAATATACATATTATATGTTTATATAACATAAGTATGTTAATGTTTTTATATTATATAAATGTAATATAGATCTATAGATTTATACATTATGTATCATATATAATATATATTTATATGTGTGCCATATGTAATATGTAATTATATATATTTTTTATTTAACCCACACAACAGATCATAAAGTTGGTGTTATTATCCCCATTTTATAGATAAGAAACCTGAAGCCCAAAGAGGTTAATTTACTTAAAATCATCTAATTAGTAGAGGAAGGGGATTTTAATGCAGTGCTTGACAAGTACGCTATACTTTGATAAACGGGGGTTTTAATGGAGGAGAAAGCACTCTGAAACCAGCCAGACCCGCCTTCAAATCTGGTTCTTCTACTTACATGCAGGTTGCAAAAATGGAATAAAATAGCACTCTACTCTGTCATAGCACTCTACGACAGAGCCTGTATTCGTGGGTGCAACAAAACTAGTTTCAATTACTTTATTTCCAGTGTTTAATAGGATTGTCACGGACGTCTGCAGTGCTGAAATGGGAGGGGCCAAAGGTGTCACATTCTCCCCTAGAACGTGAACAGATTTTCTGGATTATCTCAGCCCCAGGGAGAAAGTGGCTCCTATCCCCCCCACACCCCCCACCCCATGGCAGGACCCCTTCTTAGCAACGGGCTGGGGAGTGAATGAGTGAGGCTAAGGCTTCTTTCTCGGAGCGCGCTTCGCGCGTCTGTCCGTCTGTCCGTCTGTCCGGGCCTCCCTGCAGAGCCGCTGGGCCGGGATTAACCCCGGGAGTGACAGACTGTCAGCCAGCAAGGCGCGCGGCCTAATCGCAGCGCCCGAACAGCCCCGCTCCAAACACTCCCGCCGAGCACTTGGAACTGTCAAGAAGGTTTTCTCCTGACGGAAGAACCCAATTTCACATTTTCAGAGTAAAGCATAAATGCACCAGGCAGCTGGAGATGCGGAGCCGGCTGCACTCGGAGCCCAGAGGAACTTCAGAGCACGTCAGCAGACAGGGCTCTCTTCCCCGCCTTTAACCAGCGGACTTCGACTTTTTTATTTCTTTGTCTGTTTTATTTCTCTTTTTGCCCCAAGGCTTGACACTTTACAAAGTTAAGTCTGTAGCCTTGGCCATATTATTTCTAGAAAAACAGAGCAGCTTGGGCTCTGGGATCATTGGAGCATCACAACCAGGGTCTCAAACTTGGGAGGAAGAATTCAGGGGGCCTTTTGCCTCAGTTCGACTCCCCGCCGTCCTCTGTGAGTCTTCTCCTTCCTCTGATGGTCCCTTCTTTGCTCATCCACATCATAATTAGCCAGCCTTCCTGCTGGCATCAGCATCCTTGGTGGACACAAATAACGATGGAAAGGATACAGTCCCTGCCCTGGAGAGACTCTGGTCTGAAGGAAGAGTCCAGACTGTGAATAGACCATACAGTACCCTTCTAGGTTCAAGCAGATGTTAAAAGAGGACTATTCTTCCTGTCTCAGTTACTGCTGAAGCACTAAAGCTGGCAGCAAAGGTAAAGCCCCGCCCACCCCCACATTCTAAACAGAGAAGCCAGACCACTTTTGAAGGACTTGCTAAAAGGTAAACCCCCACTCCCCCCACCCCCGCCGGCAAATGCCCATCAACTCCTCATTTATAATTCACCTTGAGAAGGAATAAGGGAAGGTTGCAGAATTGACGAAGGAAGGACAGAGGGGATTTCTTTGTGAGATCAGAATGATGCCAATAAATGATATATCCAACAACTGTGCCCCAAAGCATCTTCCTTATTCACCATGCCCAAGTGGACAGAGAGATTGGCAGACGCAGTGTATACCCCAGCATAAACCAGAGAGCCCTCTCTAACATGGCAAATGTACCAGGGCCAAGTCCAGACTTCAAGTGTGGATGGTGGCATCTCAGAGAAAGGCTGGCTTACTTTGGTATTTGAAAAGAGGCAAGATTGCCTACTTCACCTGGAAAACCCCAATGTGAAGCCTGGGATGGACCAACCACCCACAAACCAGAACTTCCAAGGAACGACCCCATTTGGTGGGGAATGAGGTATGTCAGGGAAACAGACAGCAGAGGAAACCCACACCAACCATGTGTAGTACACATCTCTATGCTTAATTCACTGTATGAAAAGATATCTTAATTCACTGTATGAAAAGATATCAAGGATCAGCAAATGTTTGAGGAAACCAGCAGGAAAGAAGGGAAGGACCAAAGAATTTCTGACTTCAGAGGAAAGAGAGGTTTTAAGACTAATAATTAAAATATCTTCAAAGAAATTTACAAGACAAGAATAGGCTACTACTGAATAGGAGCAATAGGAAAAATTTTAAAACAAATATTGGAAATTAAAAATAAGACAATCTAAATAAAAACAAATCCAAAGTGTTAAAAGAACTTGTTAGGGAAAGCTACTAAAAATTATAGCAAAAGGACAAAGAAATATAAATATGGGATATTAAAATAAAAGTAAGAAACATAGAAAAATAATCCAGGAGATCAACATCTACCTATAGGTCTTCCAGGTGGAAAAGAAAAGAAAACATGGAGGGGAGAAATAATCAGTGGACAATTAGAAGAGAAATTTTTCAGAACTAGAGAAAGATACTCAAGATTGACCAGATACTGCAAGACAATGGAGCAGTGTCCTCAATGTTCTAAAGAAAAATGATATTTTAGAACTTGAATTCTATACCCAGAAAAACTATCAATGAAGGTAAAGTTAGATATTCTTATACATAAGGTTATAAAGTTTACCTACCAAACACTCTATAAAAAAATTGCTTGATGGGCGCCTGGGTGGTTCAGTTGGTTAAGCGACTGCCTTCGGCTCAGGTCATGATCCTGGAGTCCGGGGATCGAGTCCCGCATCGGGCTCCCTGCTCGGCAGGGAGTCTGCTTCTCCCTCTGACCCTCCCCCGTCTCATGTGCTTGCTCTCTCTCATTCTCTCTCTCTCAAATAAATAAATAAAATCTTTAAAAAAAAATTACTTGAGGATGTTCTTAAGAAAATGAGAAGGGAATCTAGGAAATAAGTCAAATAAGACGTTTTAGAAGTGTGGGTTCTCAAAAACACATAAACTACTACAAAGTTCAGTAAAAGAAATACCAGCTTGATGTAAATTAGAACCAGCAGATAGAGGGCCTCAAGGAAAGTTTCTTCAAAGGAAATACATTTTATTCAAGAAATATTATGATTTTAGTGGGAGCTGAAAGACCCAAGTACCATGCTGACATGGGATAGCTTCTTTTCTCAAAAAGAAAAAAAAAAAAGACAATGATAAGCTCTAGTCAAAATTAAAAATAGCACAAGAAAGTCACGAAAAGTCAAAAGCAAAATGCACTAAATTATGTTATTAACTTGAGCAATTTATGGCATATTAAAAAGAGAGAGAGAATCTCATTGGTCTTGACACTTGAAACATTCTCTTACAAGCAGCACAAATTTGATGATGTAAAATTAATTTTCTCCACGGATCTAATCACAGTATTTAGTTCTGCAGTAAATAATATTTACATATCATGATACTATAAATTTTATTCATTGATTTTAAACCTATGGACAAAGTACTTAACACATAATTATAATTATAGAACAGAATGGTAATGCCAAAATGTTGTTAATATACAAAAAAATAAAGCTGATGATGGATGGAAAGTGGAGCAGGGGAGAATAAATGGAAAATAACATAGGGGCACCTGGGTGGCTCAGTTGGTTAAGCGACTGCCTTCGGCTCAGGTCATGATCCTGGAGTCCCGGGATCGAGTCCCGCATCGGGCTCCCTGCTCAGCGGGGAGTCTGCTTCTCCCTCTGACCCTCCTCCCTCTCATGCTCTCTGTCTTTCATTCTCTCTCTCTTAAATAAATAAATAAAATCTTTAAAAAAAAAAAGAAAATAACATAGAGGTTGTTTATTTCTGAATAAGGATGTATCAAGAGATAGTGTCTAAACCAGATAGAACCAAAAATAGAGATTCCAGTATATTAATTAACACTTTAAAGATCATCAACAAAACGCAAAATAACAATTTTACCAACAAATTCAGAGGAGACCAAGGAAGGAAAGTGAAACTATTATGTGTAGATGAGTTAAATTCTTCATCTTCCAAATGAGAAAGTCCATAAATCAAAAACTATCTGGACTAGTATTTAGAATAATGGTGGTAACCGATGTCAAAATCAAAAACCCCTAGGAAATGAGGGCGAGGGTAGAAGGACCATTATTTTCTCAATCATTAATAGTCTGTACTCTATCAATTATCCTTTTTCCTAGGTGTATCATTTCTATGATTTACAAAATAGACAGTGACGACAAAGCAAACACATTTCCTGAGATGTAGATTTGGGGACATTCTGGGTTAGTGCAAGTGGTGCGCTGCCAGGCACACTTTTACTCGCTTATTTAAAGTTCAAAAGATATTTACAATTATGACAATAACTTGATAGCAAGGTAAAACTATAATCCTGCTGAGTTAAGCGCAGGAGGTCCAGTGGCATAGCAAGACATATTACCCGGA
Source organism: Mirounga leonina (assembly GCF_011800145.1). Taxonomy (NCBI): domain Eukaryota; kingdom Metazoa; phylum Chordata; class Mammalia; order Carnivora; family Phocidae; genus Mirounga; species Mirounga leonina. Next base: position 98,973,479 of record NW_023270377.1, on the reverse strand, counting down.
TTTGCAAAGTTATATAAAATGTTTTGTATCCATTCTAGAACTAGGTTATGGAACACTGGCAAACAAGAAATTATGAACCCCAATGTTAGATCCAGATGACATAACTGAAGTACGTAATGTATATCAGGCTAAGCATTATTCTTTGTCACTGTCAACGGCAGGCACCTCAGTCCCCATAACCTTCAACTGTTCCCCTCCACTGATCAGCTAATGTCCAGAGTTGGATAATAGGCATTTAACACCTTTACCATCTGACAGTACTCACCCCCTCCAAACTCATCTCCTACTACTCCCATTGTGAGCTGGAGGTAAAACTAAACCAAAGCAGCTGTATCCAGAAGCTTGGACAACAAAAGGACACAGCGAATAGTGTTTTTAGTATTCTCTAGTGCCCAGATTATGTTTTTTAAGTACCACTTTCTACTAAGAGAACCAGAGCTTCTTGGAGAAATGACTGAGTCCAGGTTTAGGGCAGATAATAGAAAAATATGAGCTAGGTGCATGTTCTCATACCACATTTCTTTTCTCTTACATGGAAAATCTTGCTCTGGCTAACACTGGCATAATTTATTTGCTTTCCCCTATACTAGGCATTAGTTTTCAAAATTATAACACCGGCATTACTTCTAACATGAAAATACTGAGCAGAGTCAATTCTATATATTCTTAAAATACAGATTCCCCACCCCAACCCCAGCTATCTGAAAGTTGAGTGTTCCAGTGAAACCTTTTGTAAGTCAGAATGTATCCCCTCACCCTTGCTCACTGAAAGCTCACATTATGCCACTTTGCTTTAATGAAAAACCCACATTAGTACCTGTTTTTGCTAACTGAAAGAAATCTGAAGAGAATTTTCATGTTTATGAAAAAAAAAAAGGCATTGTTGTATTAATGTCCAATCTCCCATAAAAGTGTGGTGGTGTAATGATAACTTCCAAAAAGCGGGGAGACCTACATACACCCTATGCAGGCTCAGTAATCTTTGGGATAATTCTTTTCTTTAATCTCATGTATAATTAGATTGATTTATTTCACTTCATTTGCAACTGTTATATTTGTTTATCCTTAATTTTCTTTTTTTTTTTTTTTAGATTTATTTATTTCACAGAGAGAGACAAAGTGAGGGAAGGAACACAAGCAGGGGGAGTGGGAGAGGGAGAAGCAAGCTTCCCGCCGAGCAGGAAGCCCGATGCAGGGCTCGATCCCAGGACCCTGGGATCATGACCCAAGCCGAAGGCAGACACTTAACAACTGAGCCACCCAGGTACCCCTGTTTTTCCTTAATTTTCTTAAGACATTTATAAAATTCAAAAGTCAAACTATACAAAGACAAAGATACACTCAAAGTAGCCTCATTCCCACTCCTCCTCTATCCTCCACTTCTCCTTTTATTGTTTTATTTTGTTTTGTTTTGTTTGGGGGGGTTACTTTCTGGTTCATCCTTTCAGTGTTACTATCCCACACTTTGCTTTACTCACTCAATGACATATTGTGGAGATCAACTTTTATCAATTCAAAGATATCTTGTGAGATTAGTTCTCAGAGTTTTTCTCTAGTAAAATTAATTTTATTTCTTAAAAATGCTACATATACAAAACTAAATAGGCCCTTTTTAGGTGTATCCTAAGGACACATACAATTTTTCATTGGAACTGCTTTTTCTTAAGCCACAGATGAGAACTGTCCAGCTTGTCTATTCATTAAGAGGCTAAGTTGATCCTAGCCTCTGTATTCATGCTTACACCACTCCCCATGCTTGGGACAAGGTCTTCTTTATTCTTCATTTGCCCTATATGTGAAGCAAAGCCAAATTCAAATCCTAACTCCTTATGAAGCTTTACCTAGTCTTTCTTTCTCAAAGGGAATTGTGCCTTTGCATCCCCAGTGTCTAACATGATGGCCAGCACATAGAAAATGTTTAATAAATGTTAGGGATGACTTAAGGGTAATGTAGAAAGAATATAGGTTTGTGGGTCACATAAGTTCTCTGTTCAAACTCTAGCTGAGCGACTTTGTAGCTACATTGGTCATCTATTGCTGTGTAACAAATTATCCCACAACACAGGAGAATAATAAGAATACACTTATTATCCCATAGTTTTTTGGCACAGCTTAGCTGGATGCTTTGGCTCAGGGTCTCTCACAGGCTACAATCAAGGTGTTGGGTGGGGCTGTGGTCTCATCAGAAGGCTCAACTGGGGAATCCACTTCCAAGTTCACTCATAGGGTGCTGGATGGACTCAGTTCCTTGTGGACTGTAGGACTGAGGCCTCAGTTTCTCATGAGTTATTAGCTGGGGGCCTCCTTTGGTTCCTTCACATGGGCTTCTCCATAAAGCATCTTGCAATGTGGACAGTTGGCTTCATTGGAGAAAGCAAACAAGAAAGCAAGAGAAAATACTAGAGAGAAAATGAAAATCACAGTCTTTTATAACCTAATGATGGAAGCGATATCCCATCACATTTGCCATGTTATGTTCCTTAGAAGAAACTCATTGGTCCAGTCTGCAAGTGGGGCAGATGGGATGACACAAGGGTCCGAACACCAGGAGGGGGGAATCTTTGGGAGGCCTGTCAGAAGCTGCCTAACACAGAAACTTTTAACCTTAGGCAAATTACTCCAGCTCTCTTTCCTTATATTTTATTAACAACCTGCCTTAAGTGTGCCAGTGTTAATATTTTATTAACAACCTGCCAGTGTGATAGGGTGATTTCTAAGATAAAATGTCTTTTTGCAGCTTGGATTCACCAGTTCAGTTTTATAAAATTAGTTGATTCTTCTTATGACTTCCTATTTGAGTCTAGTACCTTCAGAAGAACAAACCAAATTCACCAGCTAGGAAATACTGATTTATAAACTGGAATGCTTTTTGTTTTCCTTGTAAATCTAGGTGGGAAATTGATCCATGATAAGCCTGCTAAACAGTGCATGGTTTTGCAAGATATATTATTATATTTCACATTTAGGAGATATTCTGAGATCTTTGATAGGTTTTTTTTTCTTGTTTGTTTGGGTGGTTGTTTTTTTCTTGTTTTCATTATGGCAATAAATTTTCCTGCCAAGTCTCAATAGTTTAGAGTCAGGAGAAGCCCTCAAGAAACACACATCTAAAGGAAGAAATTCTTCTAGCCAAAGTTAAAGAAACTACCACCACCTGTGTGAATCCATTTTAATGTTTTCTGAAATATTTTGGTTATGAAACATATAGGAAACTATCTCCATTCCAGTTATTTTTCCCAGTCTCCTATGAACCGAAGTATTGACTTGGGAGTTAGGATGATCCACGCACATGACCTTTCCAAGCCCTAGTTAGTCATCCATAAAGTGGGGCTCATGGTCCTGTCCTCATGACCTGTCACTTGGCTTTCTTGCAGAGCACGCAGGGCCTGGGAGGAGCCCCTGGAGATCCAGCAGTGGAAAGAGGATGCTCAGTTTCTTTTAACTGTCATCAGAGAGACTGATTTAAAAAAAAAAAATCAACTCAAGGGAGTAAGTACCAAATTAGGGACAAATAGACAGTCAGAATTGAATTCCTAATCCATGGGGTCATTGGGCAAAGAGGAAAAATCCAGATGTAAAACCCACATGAAAGACAAGGAACAAAAAGAGAAAAGAAAAGAAAAAAAAAAGGGAAAGTTAAGTTAGTTCTAAGAAACTAGAATGGGCTGGAGCTGAAGCATTGAGCATTGGTTTTCTTGGTTCTTTAGCTCCATGGGGGCCTGCTGGAAACATTTAAAGGGAAATCCTTGGAACAGACACCTACCACCTGTGGTTATTGAAAAGATATATATTATTTAGATACCACTGGGTGAAAATAAAAAATGCCTTAGAAGGAAACATCTTGACTAACAGCAAGGTGCAAAATTACTTCATTTTGCTCCGCATTTTTGGAAACAATTGACTTCTAGCTTCCATAACTTCATGCCTTAAAGTCTCCATCACAGCTGTTGGAGAAATTCTTCATGTTCTCTGCTATGACACTGGGATTTTTGCAGCCATGAATGGACACAAAAAGATGTCAATCATATCCAGTAATGAAAAGTTCATTTCTCACTCCCTATTGTGAAGGCAGTGCCTTTGTGATACCCATTGTGTGAGGCTGTGTTCAAGCTCATTTACCTTCACATACAGAATATCTATTTTATATTAAAAGTTTAGACTGTAGTCACCCCGGATCACACCTAATGCATTTGAATTATATTATCATTATCCTCTATTAAATCTAGGATGATGCTACAATATCTATGTCAGAAATAATAAAGAGATTAATGTGGAGTAACAGATACTGGTATCACCTCCCTCTACATTTCAACATCAAATATTTTCGGCACTGCAAACCAGTCTCTGTCAGCCAGTGAGAACGGGGATTTGGGCAATAGAGAATCCATCGAGAGAAGTGAGGGGAATTCTCCAAGTCATGTAGGCAGCTGCTGAAGTGATAATTGAATAAAAGTGAAAGTCCTTCCTTTTTCTTTCCTTCTAGAAAAATCTACATTTATTCCCCTAACTTCACAGAACACACCCTCCTCAGGGGGTGGTGATATATGCTGAGGAGAGCTTATTTGAAGTGGTTCTCTGACAGCTGGATTTATGAATGGATACAATAAAGACAACTGAGGAGAAGAAAAGTCAGCACTGAACATGCTGGTCTCAGATTGTAAAGCAGTATCCCCTCAAATTTAAGGGGCTAGAAATTACCTCCCTACTGCTCTGCTTCCTCTACACATGCAGCCAGCCTGGATAGGGGAACAAAGTGACAGAAGCAATTCATTCACCCACTCAACAGCTATGCATTGAGCAGTGGATTATCATTCCTTACTTCCTAAAGCACTTATATATCTGAAGACACTTCATCCTTATTACAAAATAGGAAGGACAAGGATTATCATCCCCACTTTACAGATGAAGAAACTAAGTCTCAGAATGACTTATGTACTTTATGTCATTATTGAAGAATAGACTGGAGATACACACTCATGCTTCGGAGCTTCATTCCACAGTCAGTCAGAGCCAGGGATGGATTTACAGTGAGAGTACAGGAGTAGAATTTCATTTCCAAAGCTCACTCTGGCTAGAGGATGGAGAAGAGTCTTGGGGAAGAAAGACAAGAGGCATGACAACTGGAGGCTGCTGTAGTAATCCAAACAATGACCATGGCCTGAACTAGCAAAAGATATTTAGGGGCTGCTTAGTGACTAGTTGGATGTTGGAAACTAGATTGAAAGGAAGCAGGAGCTATTTAGGATGTCTTGGGCCTGTCATTTGAACAACTGGATGCCATTTTCTAAGATGGGGAACGTGGAAAAGCAGGTTAGAAAAGGAAAGGGAGGATTTTATGTTTCATTGTGCATAGTGTGAGAAAACAGGTGGGAATAGTTTATCAGAGGTGGGTACCTGGCTCTGGAAATCAGAGGAGGCATCTCGCTTAAGTTGAGATTTACGGGCACCAAATATTCTAGGAGCAGATATCGTAGGTGCTCATAGCAAGAGAATTTCCAGGGAGTGACAGAAGTGGAAGTCAGACTGCAGGAAGTGGGGAGTGAATGGATTGAAGATACAGTTTAGACAACATTCTGAGAAATTCCATATATTTATTCCCCCCCCAAAAAATGACTGCCAAGACATAGAAAAAGATAGAGCCATGTGTAGTGAGAGCATGGGGTGTAGGGACAATTGCTATATTGTTTTAAATGAAAAAGTCTGTTTAAATGTTGATAAGAAGGAAGAATTAGAGAGGGAGAGATTAAAGGCATGGGAAATTCATTCAATGAACAAAGAGAGAGTGACAAGAGTCCTCACCATGTGCTGGAGACCCAACAAGTAAGCAAAGATTACAAATCCCCACTTCGTAGAAATTGCATTCTGGCAAGGAGATAATACATAAATAAACAAACATGTCATAATAATGTCTACGAAGTATGAAATGCAACATAAAGCTGTAATACTTGAAGCGCTATGGCATTGACCTAAGAATAGACAATGGATGCACAGTGACCAAGACTCTCCTCTTAACCAAACTTTTAGCCAGGCTCCTTTGAGCCCTTTCTCAAGTAGGCCTCTGCAGTGGCCTATGACAACTTGAATAAAACACAATAGAGTTTCTAACAATTCATGGCCTCATCCTTAAGATGATCCTAGCCCTCCATAAAGTGCCCACCTGAGAAAACTCAAGGTTGCTGAAAGAATTTACTATTTGTTCTAGCCAATGCTTGTCTTCCAGCCTCAGTGGGAGGGTGGTAGCCTAACTTCTGTAAGGGTCAGTTAGCAAACCCAAACCAGTTGCACATAGATGAAGCTCTCTTCCTATTTTTTTGTGTGTTTTCACTTCCCTGACTCTACCAAGTCCAGCTTATATCCCTCCATATTCCCTCATTCTCCCTTTAAAAAGCCCAGTTACCTCTGTACAAATCAAATTTGAGTTGAGTTCACACTAGACTCTTTTCCCCATTGTAATCGTACATGACTGATCAAAATATGTCTTCAACACTTTAGTGTCCAGCCTTGTTTAACTTTGACAATAAGAGTCTAAACTCTGAAAACATATGGAATTTAGTATATGGTAAAGTTGACATTTAAGTCAGTAGGACACATTTAATAAGTGGTGTTGAGACAACTGCATAATTTGGGGAAATAAAATGAAAAATGGTCCTTTAGGAAGTAGGGCAAGGTAGCTTTAAACAGAAAAAGGGACACTTCTTGTATTTCCCTTGGAGAAGAGAAGGGGAGTATTTATGCAATAGTATTTATGCAAGATGGAGACGTCCCACCCGTTGGCTTCTCTCGTTTCCTTCCAAGATAGGTGCAGTATCTTATGCCAAGAGTAAAGGGGCACTTGGAAAATTAGGAACCTGGGGAAAATTGGGGGCAAAAGTGAAAAGAGAATACAATTAAGTTCAAGGCCCAGCTTGAGACTGGTCATTTGTGGTAATTGAACTTAGAATATGGCAGTGGGACCTGGAAGTTTCCAGGGCAGATAGTGGGTAGGGTTCCATGAGGTGAAAATGACCCCACAGTTCTGCAGACCACAGAACAAACAGAGCTGTGTGCTGCCTGTTTAGGCACAAAGCAGGACATAATTCCCTAGAGCTCTGGGGAAGCAGTGGAGACCCACTCTGGCACCACCACATCGGTACAAAGTATTTGAGAACCAAGACAGTTTCCCTCAACAAACCAGATAAACCTCCAATAGATCTGATCCTCCATCAATATATCTTCCTCAATATGTATCAGGCTGATTCTATAATCAAGATTACTCCCTACTGAATATATTCTCTCCACCTCTGTCATTTTCAATGGCAGGCCTCACAGCCAAAAGAGAGGTGTTGATGGGTGTTAGGGGATCCAGGAAGAAAATCAGGGCCTGAACAAGGGGGAGGTGTGGAACTGGGTCAGAGCTGAGGCTGGACTTGGAAGCTGGTGGTCACTGCAATTTGAGAATTTGGGACCATAGGCCAATTTTCTCAAGGTAGACAAGAAATCTAAAAGGCAAAAAAAGACTAGAATTCCAAGTTGCCTGGGAGTACGAATCAGGAAAATCAAGGAGGCTAAATTGTCTGAAATAAGACAAATAATCTGAAAAGAGTCTAGAGAACCAGTAGAAGAATTAAGAGGGATGCTTGGCCATAGACCGTCAAAGCTAAGGGTTGTCTGCTTATTGTCCTCTCTGCCCAGAGCAGGAATGGTGAACACTGGCTGGAGTTCCTGGCGTTGACTCTGCTAAAGAAGATATCCCTTTGCAGACACACCAACCAGGTGGTAAATTATGAGTCACGGGGAGAAGAAAGAGCTGCATCCTTTGCAAACGTGATAAGTCTGTTCCTGAGGCTGTTCAGGCTGCTTTAACAAAATACCATAGACTGGGTAGCTTATAAACAACAGAAATTTATTTCTCTCAGTTCTGAAGGCTGGGAAGTTCAAGATCAAGGTGATGGTAGATTTAGTATCTGGCGAAGACCTGATTCCTGTTTCACTGATGGCCCTCTTCTCTCTGTGTCCTCAAATGACAGAAGGAGGTGAGGGAGTTCTGTAGAGTCTCTTCTTATAAGGGTACTAATCCCAATCATGAGGGTGGAGCCCTCTGACCAATTCACCTCCCAAGGGCCCCACCTCCAAATACCATAATATTACGGGTTAGCTTTCAACGTCTAAATTGTGGGAGACATAAACATTTAGTTTATAGCAGTTTGCTAAGAGTCCTGCTAAAGAGAGAGGCAAGTCATCTTAGTGATTCGGGATAAGAAAGATTTCTAGGAAACACTCATCTTTCAGTAATGTCCTGATAGCCACCCAGAAGCCTAACTGTTGCAATTTATTAATCCCAACAAATAAAGGCATGGAGTGGAGGACAGAGAGGCTACATTTAAGACTATCAATAATCTGGTCACTCCCCACCTTTCAAACTTCCAGTCAAATGCTTCCCCCATGGCTTCCTGATATGCTGTATTTAGGTGAACTGGCCCAGCATCTTCAAGAGTTCCATCTCATGAGTAGGGGGGACCAAGACATCTAGTAAAATCTTTGCCTCTCCACTCTGTTGTTCTATAAGGTTTTTCCACCTTCCAATACCTGAGCCTCTAACTTTATCTCGCTGCTTCCCGAGCTTCTCTGGTTGTCTGTGTTTGTTTCCATGTTTGTGCTTGTGTTCTCCCTTAGCTTAGATCCACTGTGTGCTCAGTGTTTGGCTTTGCCCCAGTCATCAGATGGCTCCATACTCTGCAGTCCCTGGGGATGTCTTCCTTCTCTGTGTGTCCAGCCCCAGATCCTGCGGTGCTTAATTCCCCCCCTTGTCCAGGACAAGAATTCAAATAATATTCAATCCCCCACCCCCAGTCAACACCTTTACTTCCTCCCCGTCCTCTGCCTGAACTACTCCATTGAGGGAGATACCCAATTATACAATAACCCCATTTTCTGACAGCATCAAATCTCATCTTTCTTAGATTCCCCCCCCCAAAAAATCAACGAAGCCCAAATCCTATTATAGGTTCTTTCAAACACCCTCTTACTTGGACAGCCCATGGTCTCCCAGGTCTATGCTCTCCCTGGCCGCAAGGGGCCATAAACACAACTTGCACAACTGTAGGTTGTTCCTGGTGGCCTTTGTCTAAACCAACACTAACTAACATGAAATGGCCCCTCCTGTGTGCCAGGCCCTGTATTAGGGACAAACACAAGCTAACTTTTTAAAATCCTTAATAGCAACTCTGTGAGATAGGTTTTATCATCTTCACGATACAGAGGAGAAAATGGAGACCCTAGGTCATGCAACCGTGAAGTAGTAGGGTCAGGGTTAACTTACCAATCTGTGGGCCTCCAAAGCTGCCATGTTTCCCTTAATTGGGAGCAGAGTCCTTTCCGTGTTTTTCATCGCTTGGAAGAGGTGCCATCAGAGCAGCCGACCTCATCCACCACCTCTGGGATCAGCAAAAAGGCAAATCAAACAGGGTTGGCCAGTTCAACAAAAAAGACAAGAACAGACCCAGGTATATAGTATGATGGCAAAACTAGGTAAACTCGTTAGAGGCCAAGAGACACAGCTCCTGAGACAAATGGCCTGAAAGGCAATACAGATGGGAGAATGAAACAGAGCTCCACTATTTTCTGGCAATTTGCAATATCTCAGTTAATAAAAACAGAAAACAAAGGGAGTGAATGGATTGGCTCACGATGAGCTAATCCGAAGGAACAAAGATGCAACCGCTGTTGCAATGAACAGTCAGCAGAGCAGGGGAATCAATGCTCCTAGGGTAATGAGAGCAAATGAAAGGCTGAGAAACAGAGAAAAGAAAAAGAGCAAAGAAAAAAGCCATCATTATCATTGGGTTATTAGGCCAGCGCTCCTTGGGGAAGGGAGAAGCCTGTCTCGGACACAGTTGCGGCCTAATGGTATATTGGTGGGAGTCACCTTACCCTAGCAGGGGACCATCTGTGTGAACCGTGCTGGCGTTCCTGCCTCTGGGGTCGAGCATCCTGCGGTCTGAATTCGTTTTCTCTTGGCAAAATGGATCTGTCCGCTCCTCTGAGCAGAGACAGAGCAGGAGAGAAGGCCTAGAAAACTTATTGCATGTCACGTCGCTCTTGAAAATCACATTTTTATGAGTGTAAATGAATCAGAAACATATGGATGAAATTTCCTGGCTTGATGTGAACAGCCTCATACCCCAAGCAGTGCCCTCGGAGAGGATGCTTGGAATGTCAGTATTTGTGCCAGAATCCCGAGTGGAAAGGTCAGGGGAGGCGCCCTCCCACCCGCTCGTACCCCATCCCTTTAGCATGGCCCCCATGTGGACCTCCCCAGACCCAGAGAAACTTGCCTTTGCCAGACCACTTCCCACTCCCTAACGTTCTCATTCTATGCCAATAATGAAGGTTGAGTATGTGAGCACACACAAGTGCATACACGAGCATGTGTGCAAACACGTTTTTACTCCCCCAATAAATATCGTGAACGAAGAGGCCAGGGTGTGAAAAAAGCTGTAACATGACAATGTCTATTTCTGTTTGAATGAAATCCTTCTACCAAAAAAAGTAACTTCTTGAATGTAATGATACTAGCACTAGATAGCTGGGCCATTGCAGGAAACTCCAGCCACAGGGCTATGGCATAAAATTCACGGGTATGAACAAAGAGCATTTACCGAACTACTATATAAAGTAGAAGAGACACCGATGTCCCACATTTTTGAATCTGGCTTTGTGTTCAGCACCTACATTTTCAACCAGAGCAAGGAAACAGAACCAGGGCTGTATTTCATTCCTCACATATGGATTAAGAAGTCAGAAATCAAGATGACTGGGATGAAAATACACACAGATGCCTCTCTGTCAACACAAGGTCTGAAGAACTGTCTGGATGTAACATGGGTGAGTAAGCAAGCATGGGCTTTGATGTCAGCTGCATGAGGAGAGAGCCCTGGCCTTGCCGTTTGTTAGCTGTTTGACATTGGGCAAGTCACTCAACCTCTCTGAGCGGTTTCCCTGCTATAGAGCATGCCCCGAAGATAAGAGTCCAGTAAGTGATGGCTATCATCAGAATGAAAAGCTTTGCATTTACATTTTCAAATTGGACCTCCAGACTCACAGAGATTTTGAGATGAATTATGGACGTGTTTCTCTGGCTTCCGTGTAGGCACAATCCGTCCCAGATGATAGCTCAATTTTTCATTCCCTGTGCCTGCGCCCACAGCCTTAACTTGGCCACCAGATTGGCCAGTTCAGAGTAGCGAGTAGAAGGCTCACTCTGGGTTCCCTGAGGGCATCTGCCCACAGGAGGGCAATGCCTCAGCCCTTTGCTTGTTACCTGCAGTTCGCTCTCACAGCCTCTGGCTGCCTGTGACCGCACCATCCTCAGCGTTCCCTCTCGGCTGGTCCGAGCCCCACATCTCTGCCATCGCTTCTCAAGAGGCAATGAAGTCAGAAAACGCTCCCCTAGTGATGCCACACTCCCTGTGAGACCAGCAGACTAACAGCATGCTCGGGCAGACCCTGCCTCAGCTTCCCCGCCCCACCTTTGTCCGCTTACCAAATGAACTCCAAATGCTTTGTCCTGCCACAGTCTCCTCCCAGCCTCCCTCACCCGCCCCTCCTAAGAGCCTTTCAACTCCAGCCAGACAGGTTGGGTCATCTTTCTCCAACCACACCCAGCTCATACCTAGCCCTCGGCCTCTCCTTGCACTGCCTTCTCCAGCTCTAGCCTCTTTGGGATGTTTGACAAAACTCCAGCACTCCTTGAAGACTTTACCCCCCTCCGCCCACCTCAGCCCTACTTCTTCTGCAGCTCCGACAGCCGCTCCCGCCCTCATGGTCATCCACTTTCAATGCCGGCGTGGGGGCCAGCGTGCTATGGCCGCGGACGTCTGTGCACGGGCTCTCTCCCCGCTGAGTGCGAGCCCCATGAAAGCAGGACGACTTGGCCCTTGGAATCTTAGAATCCCTGTCATGGAAGAAAAAACTGCAAGTCCCCCAGCTCCAACTGAGGCAGAAGCCATGATGGATGCACTGCGCCCACTGAGAGGCATCATCAAAAGTCTCCTCATGAATGTGCTTCTCTTCATCCACCCTCCCCTCCAGACCGTGGTTTCTGGTTGTGCTGCAGAACTGCGGAGGCCGAGGAGGCCGCTGGAGGGCTCAAGGCCTAAGGGTGGGTCAGGGACACCTCCTGAATCCTCATAAAGAGCCTGGGGCGGGTGGGGGCGGGGGAGGCGCATCCTCCCCCTGTGTGCATCCTGTGTGGAACTCTCGCGTAACATGAGGGAAACATCCTGCAACATCCTATAACCATGTTACATCGTGGTTGTAAATCTGGTCCATCATCTGCTTGGGATGGACAATGAACAATTTGAACTGAAAATACAAAGGTGAAATTTTTGCATTTTGCAGACCATTCCTAGAATAGGACCTACCTAATGCAAGTCTTTTAATCTCTATGGCTCAGTTTACCTATGGAGATGATAATTACACTTACCCCATAGGGTAGTTGTGAAGGCTGTCTTTAAGAAATGTAATGCACCCACACAAGGAATATTACTCAGCCATAAAAAGGAAGTACTGAAACAGGCTACAAGGCGGATGAACTTGAAAACATTAGGCTGAGTGAAAGAAGCCAGAGGCCACATAGTGTGTGATTACTTTCATGTGAAAGGAATGTTCAAAATGAGCAACCCCATAGAGACAAAAAACAGATTAGCAGTTGTCAGAGGCTAGGGAGAGGAACGGGTGGGGAGTGCCTGCTCATGGGCACGGGGTTCCTTTTTGTGGTGATGAAATTGTGGAATTTGAGAGAGAGTGATGGTAACACAACCTTGTGAATATACTAAAACCACTGAATTATACACTTTTAAAGGTTGAATTTTGTGGTATGTGAATTATATCTCAGTGTTTTCAAAGTATAAAAAAATAATTGTGCGCAATCAGTTGGAGACAGAGCCTGGCAGACACGAAGACCATTGTGATTAGGGTGGGGATTATAGGAAAGAGTAAGATAACAGAAGAACAATTAGATGTGGGATTAAACCCTGGTTCTTCCACTCACTAGCTGTGCTGAGTGACCTTGAGCAAGTTACTCTGTCTTAGATTCAGCTTTTGCAAAGGTTAGTTGGGAGTCCTAACACGGATCCTGTTGTATCGGGTAACATACATAAAGCTCTTCTGCACAGTGCTTGGCAGGATATAGATGCTCAATAAACCACAGACCTCTCTGTCTTTATTTTCTATTCAATCTCCTTCCTGAAATAATTCTCAAAACACAGCTGCAGCTGGCCAAAAGCTGGGGTTCCATCCCCAGAACTAATGAGAACCCAGCAGTGACGCTGGGTGGGATCATGCAAAGTGCTTCTGCAGCGAGCCTTGAAACAGAATAAGCAGAAAGGCAAATGAGAACTGAATCAGGAATGGAAGGCTAAGGTCAGCGCTGGGGATGCAAGTCTAAGAGCTGAGTCTAGCGGAGTCTGAGACTCTGGGTCTGGCTGCAGAGTAAGTCAAGGGGTCAGGGACCAAGCAAACAAGATCTGGGAGCCAAGACAAAGTGTTCAGGATAAAGGCCATGAAAAAGGCAATGGCATTAGGGCCCAAGGCCAGGCTAGGCCTGTTTATTTAAAAGACACTCAACTAGATTGGATGTAAGACATGATATCTGTTATCCGCAACTAGTCAGTAAATCATTCTCCCTGTCATAGCAGTCTATGGAAAGGGGAAGAAATGGAAAGGAGAGGGGGAAGGGGAGAATGGGTTCTAGGGAACTGGACGTGATTAATCATCACCACCTCTCCCTGGACAATGCTGTTCAGTGTGTAGCAGTTGGGGGTGGGAAATCCTTTCTTGAAAATTCTTCGTTTCCTTATCCCACAGTCCAACAACCCTGCCAAAATATCGCCACAGGATACATTTAAGGACAAAATGCTGTGATTTGTTAGATGCAAAATTTCTGAGATGGGAGGCTTTTTGCTCAAGACTTGAAATTGTTGCATTGACAAACGTTGGTGTCTACTGCTGTTGGCTGGCTCGGGGGCTGGGGGGTGGGGGGAAGAGGGAGAATTTGATCCTATGGAGAAATTCCTCCTAGCTGTCTCTTAATCTATTCTGTGATCAATACTAACACTGTCATAACACTTAAACTCTTCTTCCTTTTTGTCACCCACCTCTGTATGAATTCATTACAAAAGCCAGATGCGGGACAATAAAGGGTCTACGAGATAAAACAAGGGCAGATTATTTTATTATAATCCATATGAGAAGGAACCTGGTCAGCATAATAAATGACACCAGGCACCTTCACTGCAAACAGTGGGGCCGGACAGTTTTTCACGGCTCACTCTTACACGGAGATAGATCCCTTTCCTTAAAGGCCATTGGATTCCCAGGCAGAGGTGTGCACATATGTTTTTGCTTAGACCTTGCATCTTCGGTGATGTCCAGGCTGCTTCTTGGGGACCTGGCCAATACAACTTAGGAGAGTTTGAGGTCACAACAGCAGACATTCTGTACTGCAAGAATTTCTCCTTTCAGGAGAGCATACTGTGCCTTGAGGCAGAGGCTGAGGTCTGGGGCCCACTGGGAATATGACTATATAAGAGTCTTGAAAGCCTTTGGCAGCTATGATTCTTATCGGATGGGCTCCACATCCCGACTTGCACACTCACCCTCACACACATGCCCTGACACACATGCCCAATTATACACATTTAGGTGCATACGCACGTGTCCATCCATGTGCCTACCCCATGTGCATATGCATCTCACACACTCACACATCCATACACAAGTTTCGTTGTGCACACGTGGTCGGAAATATACCACATACACACACATACATTGCTCATATGTGTGAGCCCACTCAAAAAACCCCACAGAGGTACATACGCACGTATACACACACACACACACACACACACACACACACACACACCCTTCATGCACATGGACAAGTGCAGGTCCTCATAACTACAACAAGGATTCTGGGACAATCCTGTGGTGTCTTCTAGACAACCGCACCCACTATAGAAGTGACATTTTTTAGGAGACATAATGAAAACAATTACGGCATTTGCTGCACCCACAAGAAGTCTATAATTCACTGTGCTTGTTCCCCAGCAAAAGGAAGAAGCAAAGCATTGTTCAGACCATAACCAAAATGTGACCAGGTATTAACGCCGGAAGGACCTTCCAGCGGAAACATCAAGGCTCCGATATTAACACATGCCAGTAAATAAATAAGGGCTGATTTGGCCACCAGCAACTTCTGAATCTCTCTGATTTGACATGGATGGAGACCTGAGGCTGATGTTCCCATCTGTCAACCTACACCCATTTCTGTGGCTTTCAAATATAGACAGGCTTCCAGGGTTCCTTCAGCTTGGAGATACTATTTTTGCCAATGGCATTTTTAAAGGTCCGGACAGGCCATTTACTTACACCAGAAACACAATGGAAAGGAGCAACATCTTTTTTGTTCTCGTTTTCGAGTTTGGCAAAACCTCATCTTGGAAGTAGAAATTTTGGAGGCAGTTTGCCTAAGACCCAAAGCAGATCTACAGACAAGCAGATAAATTCTTTAATGGGGCTATATTTGTCTCTAAATAGTTGGCAGTGAAAATTAGGATTTTCATAAAGTCAGCCCTAGCAAACATCCACGCGCCCCTCCCTCACCGTCCAGCATGGCACCTCCCGCCTCCCTGACGCCCATCTCAAACCCTAGTAAACAAATCCCTCTCTTACGTCATGTGCCTCAGAGAAACATGAAGCAAGCTGTTCTTGAGTTGGGTTCACAGACACTCTCCCAGGGCCACAGTGGTGTGCTGAAAGAAATGGAAATCTGGTGGCCCAAGAAACAGGAGTGGGAGGAGATTAGGGGTGGGTTGAAACATGGGGGTGGGGAAAAGTTGGGTAAAAACTTTGAGTCTGAGAAGAGCGAGCCCAGGGTGCTGCCCGGAATTCCAAAATGGGGAAAGAGATCTCGGCTGCTTTCATATGGAAATTGGCCTGGAAGCAGACTTTGTCTCTGGGTGGAACTGAAGCCAAGACCAAGTTCAGTGAACCTAACACACCGTTCAATCAACCATTGAAACCCAGGAGAAGAGAAGGCAGGAAAGGGAGGGCAGAGGGTCAAAGAGGCTCGCCTTTCATTTGAGCTTGGTTATGGAGGTGGCAGTAAGGAGGAATTAAACACTGGAAAGAACTGGAAGGGAAAAATCCCATCTATTTGGAGAATGCGACCAGCCTGGCTTTAAGTGAAAGAAGAAGAGCGAAGGAAACAGAGGGAAGCAAGCAAGCAAGGCGAGAGAAGGAAGGAAGGAAGGAAGGAAGGAAGGAAGGAAGGAAGGAAGGAAGGAAGATAAACAATGATAATCACTCAAAGCAAATTCTGAAATTGCAACTGCATCTGATGGGAGTAACAGAAAAAAGGAAGGAACTTGAACTTGCCTGTACTCTGCCAAGATTCCCTCCACCTTCCACCTTAGATAAAGGCTTTCAGAGATGTGAAGATTCTTAAAGCAGATAGGAAGTGGACTTCTGAAGGTTGACTTTTGGACTTGTTTTTAGTTTGTTTTGTTTTCATTGCATCTTCAAAGGAAAGTTGAAGAAGCATCTACTCTTTGCAAAAATAAGCTAATATACTTTCTTCCTAGATACTTTTTTGGGGACTAGTTTCCTGTCTTTTGTTCTTGATTTATTATTGCCTTTATTTGTTCTCCCCCATTTGGTTCATTTTATTCTTATTTTAAAAGAATAGTTCCAAAGACCCTTCTATTTTCATGGAAATTGCTCAGTAGTAACAATTTCAGATAGCTTCCAGAAGAATAATCATCATGCTGGCTGCTTCACCCAAGATGCTTTGCAGCATTTCACATAACAATTTACTAATTAATGACAAATTAAATGGAATTTGGTAAGAAGAATCAGAGGCTAGAGTACTGGTGTATATTGTGTATAAAAAGGTATGCAAATATCTTCAGCCCATTTGTGGCTCATCAGTGGGAAATAATAGCTATTCTACTTGAAAATTTCAAATGCAGGAGGGCTGCTGCATAGAAGCAGAATTTGGAAATTATTCACCGTTTTAATTTTTTAACAGTTTCTCAAATGAGAAACTGTTCCTTCATTTTAGCGGCACAATGAGCTTGGTCTTTTTGTTTTAATAACTTTAAAAGCATACAAATTCGGCTCTACTTTGCAGTTATATTAATTACGTATTAGGAGGCAAGAGGCAATTTTTGGAAATCAGCAACTGAAGTTTTCATCTTTCAGAGCAGAATAAAAGGCACGGACTCCGTTCTTCTAAAGCAGGCATTGGCAAACGACAGCCTGCAGACCAAATCCACTTTGCCTGTTTTTGTAAATAAGATTCGTTTGGAAACAGCCACACTCCTTCACCCACGTACTGTCTATGCCTGCTTTCACACTCGCGTGGCAGAGTTGCAACGTGGGTCTGGTGGCTTGCACAGCTTAAAAGATTTATAGTTGCGGGGCACCTGGGTGGCTCAGTGGGTTAAGCATCTACCTGCCTTCAGCTCAGGTTGTGATCGGGGGTCTGGGATGGAGTCCCACATAGGGCTTTCTGCTCAGCGGGGAACCTGCTTCTCCTTCTCCCTCTGCCTACCGCTCTGCCTACTTGTGCTCTCTCTCTCTGCATCAAATAAATAAATAACATCTTAAAAAAAAATTTACAGTTGGGTCCTTTAAATTTGCTAGAACCCTGCCCTAGAGGGTAGATCTAGGGAGACAACACTCACCATAAAGAAAGAAGAAAGGTTTTGACTGAGAAAATAGTAGAATTATTTTAAAGTGTTGCACTACTAGTGAAAGCCCACAAATGGTCATTATCAATCAGCTGTCATAAAAATTTGCCAAAATGTTTTTTCTTATTCAATAGACATTTAGGGGAAGTGCTTTTTAGCTAGTTTGTCTTTAGCCCAATGAGCAGGTGACTCACCTCAGGGAAACATTGGTTATTTCTAATAAGAAAAGGATTTGCAAAGAGTGAAATGGGTCTGCCCTTGGTGGAAGTTCTGGGTGAACACAGATGGCTTCCCACATTAAATAGGGTGATTGCTTTGGACACATGTCAATTGATTTATTTTTACTGCTTCTAATTTTGATAGTGAGACAAAATATCTTTCCTGATTTTATTTGTCATCTTCAATTTATATTATATTCAAACTATTAATGTCCAAAAGATATTTGGGGCCATGAAAATCTCTTAATCCTTTTAATATATTCCCTCTGACCTACAGGGTACTACAACCACATGGCAGTTCAACTCCTGAACATTCCATTTGTGTTGATGGGGGCAGAGACAAAGCCTGAGACAGAATACCCCTCACATGCCCACAACTTGGTATCACCTAAGAGCACCAAGGAGCATGGCCAAACCTCAGCTTAAAGCAACAACGTTTAAGTCAATTTGGATGATCGTTATTTTTTCCCCATCAGTAGATTATGTCGCTATTGGCTG
Source organism: Mirounga leonina (assembly GCF_011800145.1). Classification (NCBI taxonomy): domain Eukaryota; kingdom Metazoa; phylum Chordata; class Mammalia; order Carnivora; family Phocidae; genus Mirounga; species Mirounga leonina. The sequence continues at coordinate 98,955,031 of NW_023270377.1, read as the reverse complement.
CCTGCTCCAGCCCAGTCTCAGCCCCTTCCTGCCCAGAGCCTAAAATCTTTGAAATGCATCCATGTGGATTGCAGAGTTGATGTTTCAGAAGGGGCACTAAACTGGGAATTTGTGGTTTGATGGACTGTGGGAGCAAGTAATGTGACCTTACCACTTCATGTCAGAAAAGGAAATTGGATTAGTCCAGACTTGGTGTCTTGTATCAGCTCTCAACATGTTGAGACTGTTGAGTCTCATTCCAACAAATAGTACTGACCACCTATTGCGCTGGGAAAAATAGACATAGCCCTGCCCTAAGGAAGCTTGCCGTTATATGAATGTATTGTGAGAAGGGGATGAAGAAGGGTAATTAAAACAAATACACACACACACACACACACACATATATGCAAGGACACACAAACATATATCAACAAATTATGACAAGTGCAACCAAGAGGCATTAATAGGGAGTTCTACTTTAGGCAGGACAGGTCTCCCCAAGAAAGGGGCATTAAAGGCAAATCTTGAAGGATGAGCCAGCTAGAAAAATGGTGATGGGGCAGGGGGAGCATTCCAAAGAGACCATACAGCATGGGTAAAAGTGCTGAGACAGCCTGTGAAGAGTTTTGCACAGTAGAGTAACTGAAGTAAGACCCACACCCACAGCAGGCATTACAAATCAATCAAAGCCCCCTTTTCTGTTGAAAACAGACAAAACCTCAGAATTCCCAGCACAGCACTCCCGGCAGCCATTGCCAATCAGCTGGAGTTGGAGAACGATGAAAACTATTTGCCATTCCTGGACCATGTGGTTCCAGAAGGTCCTCCCAGTCCTGGAATTTTCCAGTACAATGATTCTTATTGCATTCAGTATTTGAATACCAACTCCTGCTCTGAACATCCTCCACGTGCCTGTTTTCTTCCAACTTTATCGAATTCCTAGAGATAACAAGCCTTCTCTCCCACCCCATTCCATGTCACTCCTACAGGTAAAGCCCCTTTCCACACCTGTATTCTAAAGGCTCTTCAAAACCCTTTCCCCAGCGGGATCATGCCCATGTGGATCCACTATCCATCCCTGTGTAACCAACCACATTAAACCAAGTGACTTAATACAAGTGACCTTTCCCAAGGTTCTGTGGGTTGGCTGCTCAGTTCTCGCCTCCACAGCAACATTCCAAAGGGGGCAGGGTTCAGTCTAGGGTGGTTGGGAGAGCAGAGATGGCGGGAGCCATTCCCTCTATGTGGCCCTTCACCCCAGCCTCTTCCTAGCAGGGCAGTCTTGGAGCAGAGTCATAAGAAGGGGCAGCAGAAGCTTAATTTCTTAAGGCCAGCTTCAGAAATCCCACTGTATCGAAAAATGAAGGGGGGGAAATCAGAGGGGGAGACGAACCGTGAGAGACGACAGACTCTGAAAACAATCTGAGGGTTTTAGAGGGAGGGGGGTGGGAGCATGGGTTAGCCCAGTGATGGTTATTAAAGAGGGCATGTATTGCACGGAGCACTAGGTGTTATACGAAAACAATGAATCATGGAACACTACATCAAAAACTAATGATGTACTGTATGGTGACTAACATAGCACAATAAAATAAAATTAAGTTTAAAAAAAGAAATCCCACTGTATCTCTGCTTCCCCATGCTGTTGGTCAAAGCAAGTTCACAAGGCCAGTCCAGATTCCAGCTCCCTCCTTGGTTATGGGACAGGAATCAAAGACACATTGTAAAGGGGCATGCATACAGGAAAGGGGAGAATTGAGGGCCATTAAATCCAGCCCAACAAAACTTTATTTCAAAATTGTTGAGGTAGAACAAAGAGCCAGGTAGCCTAACCCCTAGCCCACTGTTCTCTCTATTCAATATTCCTGGGTCTTAAGGTATTACTTGCCAGTTAGTAATTGGGAGGCCTAAGGAAATCATGATAATAAATTCCTAAAAGCATGGCTGGCCCTGAGCCTGATACAGCTAAAGACAAACAAAAACCTTCAATTTGGAATTCATTGCTCTGTGACAGCATCTCATTGATAGGGAAGTTCCTGATAGCTTAGCTCCCAGAGAGTGAGAAGACCACTCACCTCTGAAACACGAGGTACTTTTTCTTTATGACTTAGCTGCTTATCACTTTCTACCTTGTAACGATGGTATTGATTTTTGCAGATGTCCTAGTAGGAAGAGCTAAAACTCAGAGCACACAGCTAGACTTGGATCCCAAATGACCTCAGACTAGATGAGTAACCCTACAGTAAATCTCTAAGCCTCGGTTTCCTTGTCTGTTCAATGAGCAACTTACAAGGTTGTTGTGAGAATTAATGGCAATCAATACAAAGGTCACAGTGAACTTGCTAACATACAGGAAGCACTCAATAAATGGTGGCTATCATTGTTATTATTATCAGCCGGGTTTGGTCAGGGAAGATGTCCTACAAGAAGCAGGCTTGGGCTGAGATTTGAAAGGTGAGTAGAATTTGGGTGTTGACAGAAGCGAAGAAGCGCACAATGTGACTCATTTAGGTAAAAAAATACTTGGCCCAACCTAGCTGAGTGGTTTCACCCTCAAATTCAGCCTCTTTCTGTTGGTTTAGGAAGTAAAATAAGTAAGAAGACTGAGCCAGATAAACAAGGATTTGGAAGTCTGAACAAGGAACCTGGGCTTTTTCTAAGAGACCATTGAGAGTCCTGGAGGGAGAGAGTGACAAAATGACAAAAAAACAATCAGAGGAAAACCAGAAGTTTAGTCCAGAGGCCACGGTAGGGTGACTAGACAAGAGCAAGACCAGACGGGAGACAATCGCCTGGGGGAGGAGATGATGCATGGAGGTAAAGTACACTTCATAACATCTTCCAAATTAATGCTTCTCATCCCTTTGAGGAGATGGTTTAGAAGTACATCCACAAATTCTTTGACACTCTTCCTCTGGAAGGACAGGGTCTATTTCTACTTCCTTGAATATGCGTCAACCTCAGTGACTCACCTCTAGTTAACAGCATGCAGCAAAAGTGACAGAGCAGGACTTCAAAGCCAGTTCACAAAAAGCCATACAAGGTTCCACATGATGCTCTTTCTCTCAGGACGCTGGCCCTGGGAACCCAGCCCCCAGGCCATGAGGAAGCCAAGTAGCCTGTTGGGGAGGCAATGCGTTCCAGTCACAGCCCTGGCTGAGGTCCCAGCTAAGAGCTAGCATTATCCTCCTGATGTGCAGATAAGAGTGCCTCCAGACGACCCAAGCCCCAGCCTTTGATATCCCCCACCTGATGGCAAGCAGAACAGAGATGAGCTGTCCTCTCTGAGCCCAGCCCAAATTCTGACTCATGGGCAAAATAAATGTTGTTGATATTTTAAGCTGCTAAGTTTTGGGGTGTTTTGTTATGCAGCAAGAGATACCTGGAGCCAGCTGTTGTACATGCTGGCTGGGTGTCACACACACACTCATTCTCTCATCTGTTCAGGTCAATTACCCAGAAATGAGAGTATTTTTTTTCTAGAACATTCCCTATCACAATACCCTCTCCATTTCCTTCATGGCATTTATCACAATTTGCCATTATAGTCTTTATTTACTCATTTGCTTATTTTCTTTACCTCTCCCCATAGAATTGAAGCCCCCTGGGCACCCCGATCTCATCTTTCTTGCTGCTGCGGTATCGCATCACCTAGCTCAGTGCCTGGAATGTGGCGAGCGAGTTATAAATATCTGTGGGATAATGAACGAGCAACACATTGAAACTTGGATATATTCAATTTCATTACATGGGAACCACTTACAGGAAGACATGTGCCAAAGTTTTAAGAAAAGAGAAAATACACGATTTGACATTTAAAGTTGAAGAAATGGTTTGCATTCATTTGTTTTCTGTTATGGATTGGTAACAGGCAGCCTGGGAACCCCTGTCACTCCACACCTCATCCAGCTCACCGAAGAAGGGTCTCACCTTAGATGCTTCCTCTGAGCATCTCATCAGAACCTCGACACTTCAATATGGCCGATTCTCCAGGCATGAAGAAACTGAGGCTTAGAACCACTCAGGAACGCTCTCAAGATACACAGCAATGCAGTGAAGAAGCCAGGATACAACTTCAGGTGCAACTCTATACTTGCACCATGCAGGGCTGGCCAAGTTCGAGTACACCTAAAAGGCCTGAGGGAATCTTTCTCTCTGTGTGAGGATAATCCATTTGTATCTGTTCATAGGCGATTCTTGAGCCTATGCAGAGATAGAGGGTAAGAGTATAATACTGTCTCTTCCTCCACTCTTTTAGTCATTCAACAAACCCTCATGGAGTACATACTGGGACCTACACCGCAGAGACCAGGGCCTAGGAAAGCGAACGGACGCAGCTCGTGCCCTCAGGGAGGGCCTTGTCCAGCGAGGGAGGCCAGCCCTGGAGAGGACTCAAGCTCGCACAGAAGATGGTCTGGCCCTGTCTGAGGGCTTCATGATAAATCTCAGGCCCTCCCCATTTGAGCCCACTTTCCCCGGAGATTACCTCCCAGCCAGTCCTCCCCGGGGCACCCTGTATCAATCACAGGCTGCATCACCCCGGTCTTCAGGCCCCAGGCCTCCTGGCAGGACCCGCCGGCCCTGTGAGCCCACTCATCCCCCGATGTGGCAAACCCAGAGCTCAGGGGGACCCCACCAATGAGATGGCCGAAATCAATTTTAATTGGGTCCCATGACAGGAGAAAATGTTTTTGTTGTAATATCGTCTCGATAAAAGGTATTGTAATATTTAAAATGTAGTATTGATCCCTCTGCAAGGACCATAAATCCTTGCAGATTTGAGAGCCTGACCGCAGAGGATGGGCTGGCTGCCTGTGGGATTGTGAGAAATGCATTGCCCTTGGACTCGGGCATCACCCGCAAGAGAGGAGGAGGCCAAGCTGGGCTGGCCCTTGTGTTCCTCCCACATCAAAGCCGAGATGCTGCGATCCCCCGAGCTGACACGGGAGAACTTGAGAGAAACTGTTTAAACAGAGGAATCAAAATATGAAACTAAATCACCTGCTCGTGTTTTATTAGGCCTTCTTCTGAATCAATACAAGACCCAGAGCCCATGATTCCTCGTGCTGAAAGGGAATACTTTTTCATCCTAAAACGGAATCAGGCTGCTTAAGTAAAACAGATGTTACCGTTGAGCGCCGGGTCCTCGCAGCCCTCCCGGCTCTTTTCAATCCCCCCCCAACCCCAACAGGGGCGGAGGAGGCAACCCTCACATGGTCCCTGAAACCCAAGTCCCCGGGGCTGGAAAATCCGAAGCCTTGACATTTCTCAATCCTGAGCCCAGAAAAGTTTTCTTTTCTGTTTACCGCGGGAGGGAGGCGGGGGGTGGGGGTGGGGTGGGGGCTTGGGGAGGGGGGAGAAGGCAATCTGTTCGCAGAGAATGTGAAGATACAGTGGCGGAGGTAAAAGGCAGCGAAGACTTTTCATTTCCTGTGTTATGGGGTGCAAATAATATCAGTATGAAAAACCTGGCAGGGAGATGGGAGATAGGAGTTTTTACATTGATAAGTATTTGTTCATTTCCTGACAACAAAAAAATATAAATCTCTTCAGAAATTAAATGCCCCGGCTTGTTCGAGCACTTTTGTGGCGCGCCGAGCAAGGCTGGCTCCCTTTCTCCGGGCCGCTGCGGGCCGGATAATCAGCACATCAGTCATTACCCCCGCATCACGCGGGCGGCGGCAGCCGGGGCCGCGCGGGGCCGATTCGCCCACTTTTGTGTCACTGATTTTCTCCGAGGGCCCGATTTGCATTTTAATGGAAGTAGTTTATAGACTTCTCCGCTGCCTTCAGAGCGCCACAAGTGGCATCATTAAGTGAGCTAAGCCGGATTAATGCTGATAGTAAAGTCAGATAATACAATAACAGAGGCCTCCAGTCCATTTGCATTAGGTGAGGAGCTCGGGGTTGCCTGGTGCCTGGTGATAATTTGTAAGCGCGATATGTTGTACTTGAGAGGATAAGATTAAATTTAGTGGGTTTAACTGTCATCCCAGTAAGTCAATTACTTCATCTTTTCAGCCTTTGAATTTCTTTTATAAATAAAATAAATGGAATATTGAGCTGCTCCGCAGCCATTTCGAGCTCCCATGAAGAAGAATTACACAGGCTGGACCAAAAATAAATAAATAAATAAATAAATAAATAAATAAATAAATAAATAAATAAATAAAAGGCTTCGGATTCAGCTCCATAAACAAAATATAAACTCCATTCAGGTGCCAGCATGGCAACAGTCCCGAAATATTGTCCATCTCTCATATCACAAGCATGACAGATTCCATTGTGACTTTAGTTTCTCCATAATAGGAAATATTTATGTTGTGCCTGGCCTTTTCTGTTCCTCTCCCTCCCATTGTGGGCGGCAACGCTCCAACACAGAGCCCAGCGCATCTCCACCCACCTCCCCCCACTCCTCCACTCCTCCCCCCACTCCTCCACGCCTCCTCCCACCCCTGCCTCCATTTGCCTGCCCAGCGCTAAATATTTCGTGTTGGGGGCGGATATTAAGCAAGCCTCCTGACCCAGCTGACAGAAAGGGGAGGCAGCGGCCTTCCAGCAGGTCCCAGATAAACAGAAAAGGGCAAATTCTCTCACGCCCTCTTCCTCTCCCCAGCCCTGGGTGGTTTGCCCCAGTAGATGACATCTCTGGGTGGACAGTTGAGATAGCTAGCATCAGCGAGTGCGATCTGGATGGAAGAACGGCGACATCTTTATTCATTCAAAGCGAGGGGGGCGGGAATCAAGGAAAGGGAAGAAAATCAAGCAGTTAAACTCTCACCGGTGACACCCGCCAATGCAAGTCATGTGTTGGAAGACCCCAATGCTGCTATCTTCCCCACTGACTGATGAGCATACGTTTTTGAAAAATAGGTCATCTGTGTGACTGCTATTCTTAATCGTGGATGGATGGATGATGAGCGAGAGACAGACAGAGACAAAGGGTATAATCTTTGTCAAAACCCTATAAAACCCGGTGGCCGAATAGTAGTGCAAGAGCAAGGTATAGATGACCCTCCTCTCTTGAGAATCAGGAGTCTGGCCAAAGGGCCTGACTGTGCGTGCCTCATGCCCTGACCCCTATCGGGTGCTACAGAGCCAAGGAAAGGCATGAAAGACTGTCCTCGAGAGGATTTGTCACCTACACTTCAGAGAGAGAAGGGAAATGTTCAAGCAATCAGCCTTTAATACAGGAATCCACGGTGGCCCATTGGTAAGAACGAGGGGGTAACTGACTCCCAGGGTCCTGCCCATCCTCCCACCCCTGCTCCCGCTCCTCTTCCCGGGAGACACTCTCCTCCGATCATACCTTGACATGCCCTGCAAAGGCACAGGCTTCTTATCTTTGTTGGAATGCCTTCCTCTTCATTCTCAACCTGGCTAAATCCTAGCCTGCTTCAAGACCCCAGCCATGCATTTTTTCCTCTGTGAGCCTTACCCAGCCCACACAAACAGATGAAGACCCTGTCTCTGAGCCATTCCTGGTAACAGCACCTTGTGTACTATTCTGCAAACAGTTACTGACATGCCGCCTCCCTGATCAAGCAATGAGTTCCTTGAGAAAATGGCTCTGTGGCATCCTCATCCCTTCACTTCTTCATTCTCTCATTCGTCAAGGACTGAGTGCTAGGGACACAAAGATGAACAAGACACAAGCTTGCCCTTATATATTCAAAGAGAGAAGAAGGAGGGAAAAAAACAAGGAAAGGAAAGAAAATCAAGCAGTTAAGCACTTACAGGAGGCACATGCCAATGCAAATCAGAGTTGAGTGCAGGAGGTGAAAAAGGCCTATAAGCAATTATGATACAATGCGTGGATGTCTATTTCCCTGGTGTTTAGCAACAATACTTGATCTGCAGGAGATGCTAAGCAAATGTTGGTTAAGTGAATAAAGTTGTGAATAAGAGATGGGGATTTTCCCCTGGGGGGGGGATTCTGAAAATTCTTGCAGGTTTCATGGTGAGGCTGCTAGTACATCTTTTCTCTGTACCATTCTCAGTCTCCAACCCTCTCCTTTACACTATCACTGTCAAGTATTTCAGCAAAAGAGCCAGGGTAAGCCCTCCAGAAGGGGCCACGAGCTTCAAGAATGTAAAGCTGAAAACCATCTCAGGTGAAATGGAGCTGTTCACGCACTGCCTGAGAATTCTCAGACATGTGGAGGACTCTGTCTCAGGTCTAAATTCAACACTCGCCCAAACAGCTATCTCCCAGAAAGACATCAGTTCGCACTTGGAATGTTTTCTGACCTCTTACTCTGTGGCAAGCACAATATTAGTTAGGTATGTTAGAGGAATATAAAAGTGAATCATATTCTGTAATCAGCTCAAAATTCTATTTCATTTGGGTAGGATGGAGCAGCAGACAAGTACATGGTTTGTCCCAGGGAGTTGGAATAGAAACAGCTTGCTTCCTGCATTCTGATTCATGCTTTTAGTCAACTGTCAAAAATCTGCAAGTAAACTATTATTAACAGTAATGATAACTATATTTGTGTATATTCTGTATTTTTAAAATTTAAAACATGCCTTATTTATCCTTTATATCCTTTGTTAAAGGCCAAGTGTACCTTGCCCCACTCCCTGCCCCTAGAAAGCTTCCTGTGGCTGATGCGGTTTCTGATTGGGAAGCCTTTGCCAGGACAAAAAACTGTGTGTGTGTGTGTGTGTGTGTGTACGTGCATGCACGCACGTGCACACATGTGCATGTGTCTTTCTCTGATTTTGTTCCAAAGCCAAAGATATAAATGACTTTTAGACTGCCCCTTGTTTTTTATTATATCTACACCTCTGCCCTTCACTAGTGCAGATAATCGAGAGTTCGTTGTACTGTGATTAATTATATATCCAAGGCTGAGAGCCAAAAGTCACCAAAGGGCTGCACAGACTCTGCGTATCCTTTACACTTTAAGAAGGATGAGGATTTTATTTGTTTACCTCTTATCTGGTGTTGATGCAGTGCCCGATCTGTGCCAGGCACTCCACTAAGCACCTTTATACACATCATCTCCTTCAGTCCCTTCAGCAACGCTGTGTGGTGGGTACTATTATTATCCCCATTTTAGAGCTGGGAAAACGGAGAGTAAGAGTTTAGTGACCTTGCCAAGGCCACACAGCCAGTAAGGGTTAGAGCCAGGCTGTCTGCATATATTTTATAAAATATGATTAATGACTTAGTAATTTTACTGTCTAAGAATCACAGATATTTAGCACATATTCTATTTTCATTTAATCATTCTAATAGTTTCCCTTTAATATCTTCAGCATGAAATCCAGAACACTTTGGTATTGGATTTCCAGGTAAAGCTTTCCCAAGCTCAGGGACAGTCCAATAGGCCAAGTCCTGATTTTCCAGAGTCTTGCTCAAGATATAAACCTTGGAGGGGCGCCTGGGTGGCTCAGTTGTTAAGCGTCTGCCTTTGGCTCGGGTCATGATCCCAGGGTCCTGAGATCAAGCTCCGCATCAGGCTCCCTGCTCTGCGGGAAGGCCAAGTGTACCTTGCCCCACTCCCTGCCCCTAGAAAGCTTCCTGTGGCTGATGCGGTTTCTGATTGGGAAGCCTTTGCCAGGACAAAAAAGTGTGTGTGTCCCACTCCCCCTTCTTGTGTTCCCTCTCTCGCTGTGTCTCTCTCTGTCAAAGTAAATGAATAAAATCTTTAAAAAAAAAAAAAAAAGACATAAACCTTGGAGATCAGACCCGAGGCTTGGGGCCCAGGCAGCTTAGGTGATGGCAACATATCACATTGTAAGTTCCCTTTCACAAGTGGTTTTCCCTTCAAGTACAGGGAAAGAAGACATACCAGCAGGTGTGTAATATGTGCCAAGAGGCTGTACACACATGGCCTCATCAATCTCGCCAAGCCCGAAGTGTTAACACTGTAATTCTCCTTACACAGAGGTACCAGGGGATGCTGCAAAATAAAGTGGGCAGAAACTCACGCGATTCCAACCCATCACTGTTGGCTGCGAAGTTCCTAGTCTTCCCAGCCCTCTTGAAAGTTAAACTTACAAACTCTAAGACTATACTCTGACCACTGCCATGTCAGAGAACGTGATAAGGTTTTAGCCTGCATCTATGTGCTATAACACACAGTTCTGGTCAAATTTGTTTCAGGCTATTATCCCTGACAATAATGATTAATTTCACTCTTTGCGTGTGAATTATTCTCGTAGTCAAAACAAACAAATAAGACCGTGCATTATTTATGCCCTGCCTAAACACTGTTCCCTTCTTATCTCCCACCTCCATTATTTCATTTTTTGGGTCTGAAAACCCTCTTCCTGTTGACAGTATTTCTAGTTGTGGTCATAAGACTATCCCACTGTTATTGTTTTCAAGCCGGCATCTCCAGTTTCTCTGTAGAAATTATTTCTTAAATGATCTTTGATAACCCATTTCTGGGTCTCACTTTCTGCCCACAAGTTTGCCCTTATACCTACCCTACACTCTTCCTCTCACAGCTTTCTTTCTTTTGAACATTTTTTTTTTTCCTACAGCGAATGGGAAATACTTGGTCAGCATATCGCAAATCACACAGTCCTTCATGGTTTCGAGAAGCTCACTCACTGATGTTTCACTAATTTATTTTTACATTTGAGCCAAAAAAGAATGTGCCAAAGGAAAAAAGACTTCAAATAGAATTCATCAGTTCGAAGCACAGTTCCATAACCAATTTGACTTCCAGTTGTTTTATTATTCCAATTAATCTCTTTAAACCTCTCTAAAGAGTTGGCATTTACATTTTTCATTTCCGTCATTACGAATATTCTTCTAATAATAATATTTCCTAATGCCTACACTATTTCTGGGTTTGATTCTGCGATACGTGGAAGCACTAATCAGCCACCTGAGCCTGAGTGTTCTTACAGATATCAGTGTCCTATTTTCTCTAAAATTAGCAATGTCACGCAAGCTTTCAGATGCTGTAATTACAACCGCAACAGAGCAGAAAAGCTCCCAACAGCCACCCAGGCTCCAACAGCTCCAGGATCAGCCCACCCCATCTGGAAATTCAAGTGTTCCTTCCTCTTTTTCACTCTGGCTTTTGGAATGTCTCCCTTCTGCTTGAGCCCCTGCTCTAATCCCCTGAGACTGTCCAAGTTTTGTTTCCAAACTTGTAATAAGCTTCTCCCCGAATGCCGGCACGTGTTAGCATCTGGACTGACCCTGGATCTCTTTCTGAGGCCCGAGGTCACAGGATGCTCAGTCCTTGAATGCATTGGCTGGAAAAAGTCCAGACCAAGTCCCATGGGAGGCAGAAGGGAGAGATGTCTGCACAGATGATGTGAGGAAGACCAAAACCATTCTTGTCCTGTCGGTCCTTCCCAGGACACACATATGGCTGACTCCTTGGGTTGAAGGAGTCTGCTTCCCAAAGCCTTGACCCAGTAGGCACTCTGACATTTGCATGGCTTCCTCTCTGCCTGAAGACTCTCCTATCCCTTCCTTCTCTCCTCGGCAGTGAGTAGTGCTGGGCAGCCAAGAAGAAACCCTCTCCCTCTTTGCCCTCAGTCCCTGCCCTTATTACCCTCCTTTTGACGAAGGCAGTATAGGGTGGCTTATCAGCTCTATGACCTTGGGCACATATCTCGACTTCCCTCTAAGTCCCTTCCCACCTCCCCCACCCCAAAATTGGAAACGGCATGAGAACATAGGTGAGGTCAGACGCTGAGTGTTGTTCAGCACTCTACCCCACCGGGCACCCAGCACAGAGCCTGAAATATCGCACGCGCTCGAGAAATATTAGTTAAATGAATGCATGAACTTTGTAAATGAGGCCAGTACGTACCTCAGAAAGTTCTGAAGGGATAGCTGTAATGATTAAATAAGATAATCTGCTTTATGTAGGTTTGTTCCCACCTCCCAAAATTAGTGGGGACTTCTAAGCAGAAAATACTCATCCCAAAGATAAGGTGAGTAAAAAGAGAAGAGATTAAAAAAGGACAGAAGGAAAAGGTATCCAAAGAGGCCCATGTGGTGGTCTTAAAACGTCCACAAATTCCTTCATGTTCTTACTTCAGAGTGAGCCTAAGTCCCTTCCCCATGAGTAATCTGAACTTAGTGACTCATTTCCAACAAATACAGTGAAGGTGCTGATGTTCAGCTTGGGAGACCAGGTCATAAAAGGCACTACAGCCTCCTTCCTGTTCTCTTGGATCATTCACTGAGAGAAACCAGCCATCCCATTATGGACACAAGACTTATGAATGAACTGAGGCCTCAGCCACCGGCCAGGGAGGAAGTGACACCTCATGCTAACAGCCACATGAGTGAGCTTGGAAGCAGGTCGTCCAGTCCCGGGAAAGCCTTTCCATTGATGACAGCCCTGGCCAGCATCTGGTCTGCAACTCATGAGAAACCATGGGCCAAACTGCTTCTGAAATCCTGACCCACAGACTGTGAGATAATAAGTGTTCGTTGTTTTGAACCACTAAATCTGGGATCATTTGTAATAAAGAAATCAATAATGAACACAGCCCCATAAAATCTCTTGCCAAGAGGCCTGTCCAGCACTCCTGGGCTCACGACTCCCTCAGTTTGTCTGGCAGGTTCAGTCTAGGCCTGCTGATACTGGGTCCCAGGCCGGGAAGCACTGCTGCTCCTCTTTCTCCCGCAGAGTGGCCCATTTACCCTCTCCTTCTGGTGCCTTCCTGATACTGGCAGCCCCGTTGCCACTGCCATGGTGGCTTTATACCCCATCTTTGTTTTTTTCTCCACAGTGAGCCCTTGGCAGAGATCAAAACACCCACAGGCCAGAAAGGACCCTGACTGTTCTTTGTTGGACTTGCTTTCTGTTTTGTTTTAAGATTCTGTTTTGTTTTAAGATGTGAGCTATCGTTTGAAAATTGGAAGAATACTTTCGATTTAACAGGATGGACTGACCATCTGTACTTAGTTTCTCTCCCAACCAGGAAAAACAACAGGGAAAGAAAAATTTAAAAGATTTCAAGCCACAGATCTGGACAGGAGACAATAGCAAATGAGAACTTCCAACAGACTTCGGGGCAGATGGAAGAGGGATGATTGATTTAGAATGGAGGAGGCTCAATCTGGAGACCCACAGAGGATGATACTTATTAAAAGTGGATCCAATTTGGGGCGCCTGGGTGGCTCAGTCGTTGAGCGTCTGCCTTCAGCTCAGGTCATGATCCCAGAGTCCTGGGATCGAGCCCCGTGTTGGGCTCCCTGCTCCGCGGGAAGCCTGCTTCTCCCTCTCCCTCTCCCCCTGCTTGTGTTCCCTCTCTCGCTGTCTCTCTCTCTGTCAAATAAATAAAATAAAATCTTTAAAAAAAAAAAAGGGGGGATCCAATTTGCCGTGAACACCCTTGAAAAGGCTCAAGGCTTCCAAATGTAAAACCTCATAAAGAAGACATGGGATGTAAGACCAATGCCAGGGTAACTAGTTCGGTAGTTGTACGTGGAATAGTTGGAGCTCCTGCCTTCCAAATACCCTGAGCAGCCAGGCAACCAGTCATCCCTCCCTGCCAAGCCCCTTGCCTAGAGACTGTGGCCTTCTCTTAGGGGAAATCAAATCTGAGAATCTCCAGACTTGGGGACACAAGCACAGTTTGGTGTGGGAGTTGCTGGGACATAGGGCTGAAAATAAGGGAACTGAGTGAAAATCTGTCCATGACGGTATTTTCAATACTTTATTCTTCCTTATTTTAAAAATATGGTTACATATTTTTATGTAACTTATGGTTGTATGTATGCTTATGGTTACAAGGTAGGATGTTTGAGGACAATTCTTGAGATAAACCTAAGGGTCTCATAGACAGCCAGGTTAATAGGTTGACATTAGATGTTCTCTCAGTGAAAATAGTAGCTCACTGCTTAAATGCTCTGCAGAGAAGCCCACCAGGCTAATACACAGAGCTTCCAACTAACTTCAGGTGCCTCACTCCTAAACATGGACAGCCAGACAAGGGTCACCAGTAATTTGAAGAAACCACCAACAGAAAAGTCAGAGACCACAAAACAAACAAACAAACAAACAAATAAATAAATAAACAAGTGAAGAAAAGAACCTGGAGGAAATAAAATGCAGGAATCAGAAGTAAACTTTAAAAAATATAATCAATAATCTGAAACATGAAAAGATATTAGATTAGTTTCCTAGGGCTGCCATTAAAATTTTTTCACAAATTGGGTGGCTTAAAACACAAAAATGTATTATCTCACAGTTCAGGAGTCAGATGTCTGAAACGAAGGTGCCAGCACTTTGTGGGGAAGAACATGTTCCATACCTGTCCCCTAGCTTCTGGTGGTTGCTGACAACCCTTGGTACCTCTTGGCTTGTGGCTGCAACACTCCAATCTCTGCCTCTGTTGTAACATGGCCTTCTTCCCTGTCTCTCTCTCTCTGTGTCTTCACACGGCCTTCTTATAATGACACCAGTCATTAGATTCAGGGCCCACTCTAATCCAGTGACCTCATCTTAACTTAGCTAATTATATCTGTAAATACACTATTTACAAATAAGCTCACATTCTGAGGTTCCAGGTAGACCTGAATTTGGGGGACACATTGTTCAACCCAGTACACATACTGTTGACAGAAATAGCAAAAAGAGCAAAAGAACAATCACAGAACAAAAAAGTACACCTGGAAATTGAAACTAAACTAGCCAAAGTAAAAAATTCAATTAGATATTCTATTAGTTATGGTGCACACAGGGAAGCAGAACTACTATGAGTGTTAGGAAGTGAGGGATTTTTTCTTATAGGAATTTAGACTTTACCCAATTGTGGGAGGAGCTGGGGAAGTCTCAAAAAGGGAGTTAAAGGATCCAGGAAGAATCCCTAATTGGGCCTCCTGAAGCATGAGTGCAGGTGGACGAGGTGGAGATTTCAGCCATGGCCAGCTTCTGGAGGGGGGCCATGAAGGGTTACTAGGGTAGAAGTTCATGGAGAGCTGCTGCCTCTTCCCTGCTCCTGCAGCCAAGCATCTGCAGGTGGGCCCAGGGTCACTGTGGGGCAGTGGAGCCAAAAATAGGGAAAAGGAGCTGGACACTAAGAGGGTAAGACCGTGTGGAGTGGGGAAGAGAGCACACTGAACCTGATGGCACCTCTGTCTGCTCCTCACCACTCACAATCTCTAATCATGAGCTCCAGCATGTGATGGCTGCTGCTTCATGTCCACCTTCCAAATTTCCACATTCACACCAACTTCTCACTGGGCTGGCTAGAATGCTAAACCATAGAAAAGGTGATCTGGGGAGAGGGAATTCCAGTGCGGCCAAGTTGACACAGTTGAAAATCAACACTGTGGAACCACCCATGGAAGGTTTCCAGAAAACACAGTCCAGATGAACCAAGCTGATACACTGCAAAACCACAACCAAAATGAAGGAATTGTGTAGAAAGTAAGACAAAAGAGAATGAGAGAACAGGGAAAAATTTAAAAGTTGAAGACTTCAGTCCAAGAGGTTCATTATTCATAGAGAGTCTTGAAAAAGAGAACAAATAAACTAGAAGAAAGAAAATCATCAAAGAAATTAAGAAAGTGGGGGTGCCTGGGTAGCTCTGTCGGTTAAACATCTGCCTTTGGCTCAGGTCATGATCCCAGGGTCCTGGGATCTAGCCCCACATCGGGCTCTCTCCTCAGTGAGGAGCCTGCTTCTCCCTCTACAGCTCCTCCTGCTTGTGCTCTCTCTCTCTCTTTGACAAATGAATAAATAAAATCTTTAAAATAAATAAATAAATAAATAAACAAATAAAACCTTAAAAAAAAAAAAAAAAAGAAATTAAGAAAATGCCCCAGAAGGTGAAGAGATCTAGTTTCCAAATTGGAAGGGCTCATCAGATATAAAATGCAATGAATGCAAGAGAACCAAGGCTCATAACTGAAATGTAAAATACCATGGGCAAATATAAAATACCAAAAGTCAAGAGGAAGACAAAATACCAGATCACCTAATAAAGACTTGGAATCAGAAATGACAACATAAGAAATTCAAAGACAATGGAACAATGCTTTCAATATTCTGAGGAAAATTATTTCAAATTTTCAAACCAGAATTCTATACCTAGTTAAGATAATCAAATGTGTAGATAGAAGAAAGGCATTTTTAGACAAGTAAGGATTAAAAAATTACTGCTCATGAACCCTTTCTAGGGAAGGGCCTGGAGTCTGTGCTCCGGGAAAACAAAATAAAGAATAAATCAAGAAAGAATATAGGGGTCCAACACTTCCAAGTCACAAAGGGAAATCTTAGGATATCATTTATGTGGCAGGCCTAAAGAGTGATTCATTCAGACAGGGAACAGGAGAATGGGTAAGTCTTTAAGAAAAAATGGAATCAACACATTTCACAATATAGAAAATAATATTGGTGGGTGTTTGCAAGAGCTGTTGAAATCTTTGGGAGGAAAATGACCCAAAAAACTCCGCTACATTCAAAAAGCATATAGAAAACCAAGGAAATTAAATCACAAGGCAACAGCTAAATCCAGGAAAGATAAAAAATAAAAGATGTTTGAAAAAGGAAATGTAATCATAGTGAACTCCTTGGCCTACTAGTTTTTATACAGTGATAATAATATTAAAGTTGACTATTGACATAACCAACAATTATGACATAATCGTATTGAGATGATAAGGAAGAGAAAGTGGGAGAAGGAATTCATGTAACTACCATACTAGAAATTTAGAAGTTGGTAGATACTGTGAAAAATTGACAAATCAAGAAATAAATTAAATACCAGAACAGCTAAATGAGTTACAGGTGGTAGGGAAGAGTAGGGTAGGAGGTACTCTTTTTCTCATAAACCTTTCATACTATGAGAGTTTTTTTTTAACATGCATAAATAGTAACTTAAAAAGACGTTTTCATGGAAAATTTGCAAAAAAAATCACATTTCTGACTTCTCTTTGAAAATCAGAACTGGCATCACAGGACCTTCGTTCCAGAAGGTGACAATACCTGGAGCCCTGAAGTTTGTCCCAGTCCTCACCACTCTCACATGTCTACTTATTTTCTGTCTGGGCTCTTTGAGTCTGATTTGGCACCTGTTGAACCTAGAGTTTGAGGATATACCTAAAAAAATTACTCAAAGAAGAGGACAGAAAAGATCTGGAAGAATAAGGCAGCCTCAACAAGCAAGTCCAGGCAGGACAGATTACAAGGATATCCTGGGGCACAAGGAAGGGAGAGTATCACTAGTGGAGCCTGGAAAGGAAGGGTGAAAAGGACTGGGGTGTGCAGGGCATCTGAGGAGGAAAGCAAACTCTGCACTAGAAGGGCAGACTGAAGAGCAAAAGCAAAGACTGAATGTGGGTCCTGGGACCCAAGACAACGAGCAGGAGGTCTGAAGGAGAACTCAAGCTCGGCCAAACAAAGGGGTCCAGAATGCAGTCTATGGTCCAGAGGGGAGTGCTGAGCATTTGCCCTTATTGGCTGCTGCCTGGTGGCTCAAGTCAGGCTGACCTTTTAATGGCCAGGCTAGACAATAACCAATAGTATTAAGACCTGGAAAGCTCTAATGACAAAGCAGCCCATGCAATGCTTGCTCAGATAAATGACCAGCTTTTATTTTTCTTTAATCTTCATTTATAGACCACAGTTCTCTTCACTAAGAGGTGGAGGGCAAGGATATGAGTAACACCCCAGATGTCTGAAGCATGCAAGGCATTCCCCAGCCCTGAGAGTTGCCTGGAAGGGGCGGCACTGGATGGGCCTCGGGGACCAGATGTCCCGGGAGGCCCCATCCAAAGCTCTCAGGGAGCCGGGGTCTGCTTTAAAACATCCTCTCCTCCATAAATGACGCCGAGCCATCACTTTCTGGCCTGGCAGCAGCACAAACCTTTTGCTTAGACCTGATGTACTGTGTGAAAACAAGAGTCTTCAGGCCATTCATTCCCAGCCCTGTCAGGCGGGAAAGCGGAGTTTCCCTCAGGAAACATCAAGAGGGAAGTCATATGTTCTGTTCACATGGTACCCAGTTCCCAGCCCTGACCCCTTCTGACTGAGGTTGGCTCTTCCCTCTTCAAGACCAGCTGGTGTAGTCTTCTCTGTCCCTTGATACAACGAGATTCACATAGATGGATACCACCGCATGACACGTGGAGAGACTGGACCTCGTGATCCACACGATTGCCTGCCTTGTTGTTACAGTAGGAGAGGGACTAACCAAGCTGCAAGGAAGACTGGCCTCAACAGGCCTAAGGGCAACACAGGGACACCATCATGCCCTGTGTACCCGGCATGCCGAGTACTTTTACAGAGCTCTGGAGGAAGACATTGCTCAGAAAATGTTGCAATCCATATTTTTTCCAGATGTGAGGGTGATCTGGCTCCAACATCTGCCACCCAATGCATATTTGCAATGCTTTATGGCACTTTTTGTTTACAAGTCAAATATTCCCCATTGGATGGCTCGCCCCTCCTGGGCCAAGATCACGTCTTACACTGAGCATATGGTAAATAAGTAAAAGTTTGTAGAATAAATGGGCCATGCTTACTAATTGATTTATTAAGTGTAGCAAGGGTCAAGGTTTCCAGGAAAAAAAAAAATCATTGTGCATTCCCACCTAGAGAATGCTGGGATATTGGGGTAGGACTCTGGGGTCATCTTCCTCTATCCTTCCCTTGGCTTTCTGAAAGAGGAAGGATTTGGAGATACACAATTTGGAATCCAAGACTTTGAGATTTGGGGAAAATGTGAAAATGAAATGGAAGGAAGGAAAATGATTGAGCACCTACTGAATACCAGTCACTACAGTGGGGCACTACTGTCCCTATTAAATCTGTATTATTATTTCTATTTACAGATGAGGATAGTGAGGCAGAGAGAATAATTTTCTGCTTAGTGAAGTGGGTGGGAGGGGTGTTCTCACTGGCCTCCTCTCTCCAGTGGTAAGCTCCTCCTCAGTCTCTTTTTGCCAGTGGTGCTGACCATTAAATCACAAGTTGGGGCCACCATGATAAGGAGCATAGACCAGGAATATTGCTGCTAACCGGAGGGACCATCTGTGTACTGGTGTGTCACGTACTTGGAGAACTTGGTGGAGGAAGTGAAGGAAAGCTTGGATACCATGTGAAGACATTGGTTGGGGCACCTCAAGTCAGAAACAGTTGGGTTTATTACCCACACCCTTAATTGTGTCCCAAGACTGCTGTGACCCAGAGGAGCAAAGATTTACACACAGGTGAACATCCATATACCTCGTTACCAAATACAAGTCTCCCTTTTCTGAGAAGGTCCTTCTTTTCACCTGAGCCCTTAATTTATAGGAGGTCTGAGCTGCCATTAAGGAGGTTCCTTAACTTGTTCAGGTGCTCAACTAGACCGCACATTGTCTCTCTTTTATATTCAGAAATCTTCCAAAGCATCCTCTAGAGACCTTCGCAAACCTCCACATCTGTGGCTGTGGAAATTTTATCAAGACTGGTAGCTTTTTCCTGAATCACATTTCCAACTAGTTTCCTACTATACATAGCTCCCTGCCAAATTTTCACTGCTTTACAACTTAAACTAAAACTGAATGCGACCGTTCCTCACGAAAACAGTGAGTTGGCCTTTTCTGCTGCACGAGGATTACACATCACCATGAGTCGAGAACTGCAAATTCTGGTGGCGATGTGGGTGCTCAGTGCCTAGCTGGAGTCACTAACTCTGTAAACCAGTGACCATGACTCAAATGTGTACCTCAGGACAACTGGAAATCCCTCCATGTCATAAACCTTCCAGGCCACTGCCTTCCCTCCCCAATAGTAATTAAAACAGCTCATGTTAAATCTGATACCTTAAAGGGTCTATGCTGAAGCTTGCACACCAGGAGCTCATGGGTTAGGCCCATCCCACTGATGTATTTTATTTGGCCAGCATAGTATTTGAAAGCCTTGGGTTGGTTGCCAACACTTAAAGGGTTTCCCATAAACAATCTGCATTTCTGGCTTCTCTTGCAAACTTGGAGGATCTAGCCCTAATGCCTGGCACCAATCAGCTGGCGGAGTGGGATGGTAGCTACCATCTAGGTGAGTCATACACATCTGGGAGATCCACGGCCCTCACTATTCCCTATTGTCTTACAACCAGCCTTCTTCTCTCATTTATCTGCGTGCCTGGCATTGGTGAGCTTGGAAGGATTTGACCCCCGATCTTTGCTGTTTTTTATCTAGTTCTGGGGGTTATGATATACACACCTGCATTGCATTCTGCTCAATCCTGGGCCATTTTCTTTTCCCTGTCTACACTCTCTCCCTAGCTTGGCACATTTAGTCCCATGGTTTTCAATATTCTCTATGTGTTTCTAATTCACAAATTTATACTCAAGCCTAGAGCTGTGCTCTGAATTCCAGATTCCTGTATGCAACTACCAACCTGGCATGTCTATTTGGCTGTCTCATAGGTGGCACATCCTTAACATGGCGAAGCCGAACCCCTCACTCCCCTTCCACTCCCTCAAAAAACCTGCACCATCTCCAGCCTTTTACTCTTCAGTAAATGACACTAACACCCATCCAGTTGTTCAAGTCAGAAATCTCAGCATCATCTTTGATTATTCTTTTTCCCTTAACCCTCACATATAATCCAACACCTCTCCTGTCACTTCTCCCTCCAAATTACATCTCACATCTGCCCACTTCTCTCCATGCCCACCAGCACCAAACCACCATCATCTCTCACCAGTTTTATTATAATAGTCTCCTATCACCTTGCTGCTCAAAGTATGGTCCACAACCAGACGTATATGTGTCACTGGGAACTTGCTAGGAATTCAGAATCTTCACTCCATACATTTTGAAAAAGAATCTAAACTCTCACAAGACTGTTCAGGGAAGAAGCCCTGAACTCACAGTGCTCATTTCCACGCACCGCCCGCCCCCCCCGTACACACCCAACAATTCTTTTTCATCCAATAAAGCGATCCTTTAAAATGGAAGTTAAATTACTTCATTTCCATATTTTTAAAAATCTGTTGTTGGCATTTAATAATGTTAAAATAATCTCCAGGTTTTTTGCTCTGGCCAGTGAGATCCCAGATGGCACGAGTTCTGCTATGTCTCCAAGCTCATCCTATATGCTTACCTTCATGTTCCAGTGCCATCACTCAGGTAGCTAATGGCACCTCATATATAACATGTCCAAACCAGAATGTCCCACTTCTTCCCAAATGAGCTTTTCTCCATCTCAGTAAATGGCACCGCCACTCATCCCATTGCTCATGCCAATATTTCCTCATGTTCTATATCAAACCCAACAGCAAGTTCTGCTGGCTCCACCTTTGAAAGAGGTCATGACTCCAAGCATTTCTTCCCAACTCCTCTGCTTCCACCTTAGTGGAAGTCCCCATGACCTTTCACTGAGACTCTGCGATAAGCACCTAACGCATCCTGCTCTCCCCTGTGCCTTTCTGCAGCCTCTTTCCCCACATAGCTCCTGGAGTTCCATTATTAGCTTGATCAAATCTCGCCCCTGCTGAAAACCCTCCCATGGCTCCCCGTCACAGCCAAACGAAAACAAAACCCCTGGCCTACAAACTGTTGGTGCTAAGATGGGGCCTCACCCTCCATCCTTGCTCTCACCTATACTGCCTTTTCTTCCCACACCGGGCTCTGGTCCCATGGCCTCCTCACAGCTCCTCACATATGACAAGTTCATTGCCAACAAGGTCTTCCCCTGTAGCTTTATATGACTCACTACTGCTTTTAGATGTCTGCTTCAAGTCATCTCCCTTCCACTCTTTTAAAATAGGGCCACCCTCATCACTGTCTCCTTACTCAGCTGTAATTGTGTTCAAAATACTTACTTGGCTTTTTTGTTCACTTGTTTGTTGTCTGTCTGACTCCATGGATGGATGCTGCCCGAGGGCAGCTACCACAACATTCACAGCACATAGATAGGGTTGCCAGATATAGCGAATCAAAAGACAGAATGCTCAGGTAGATATGAACTTCATATAATCAGTGAATGACTCTTTAGCGTAAATATGTCCTATGCAATATGTTTTTAGTTTTGGCCAACACAGTATTTTAAAACATTGGCTGGGTTGTCAATGATCCAGGGGCAATTTTAACTATGAGGATAAATTTAAAAATATAACCATTAGACTTTAAAATTGTTCACTGTTTATGTGAAATTCAAATTTATTTTATCTGGCAATCCTAACATAGAATATTGTCTGGAACCTCCCGTAACTTCAAAACATTTCTGTGAAATGCATGAATATGGAAATAAGTGAGTAATTAAAATCTCAAACTTTTAAAATGGTTGTGATGAGTGGCTAGGACATACCTTTTAAAATCTAGGAAAAAGGGGCACCTGGGTGGCTCAGTCGTTAAGCGTCTGCCTTCGGCTCAGGTCATGATCCCAGGGTCCTGGGATTGAGCCCCGCATCGGGCTCCCTGCTCGGTGGGAGGCCTGCTTCTCCCTCTCCCACTCCCCCTGCTTGTGTTCCCTCTCTAGCTGTCTCTCTCTGTCAAATAAATAAATAAAATCTTAAAAAAAAAAAATCTAAGAAAAATGTCTTTGTAGAGATATGGGACAAAGACAATGCCCTAATTAGTGTCCAATATAGGGGATCATCTTTGGGAAATCCATTTCCTTTATACGTAAGCTTCTGCATTCACAGCAATGTTCTGGTTACATAAGGTCTGATACTCTGATTTGAGATGGCAAGCATTGTTGATATTTAAAAAGTTAAGTTAAAAAAAAAAAGAAAAAACACAAGTAACACCTTGACTTTGGAAGAATGATAAAGCACTTTCACATTTATTTTATTATTTAAGCCTCTAACTGCTGTAAGAGCGTGCCAGAGCAGGGCTGGTTAACCTCCTTTTACATCTGGAGAAACTGAGATTTCAAGAGACGAAAAGATTTGTTAAGATTGTAGTACTCAGAACTGATAAAGCAGTACACTGAACCTAGATTTTCTAACTCCAAGGACAAAACGTTTTTGTCCAGCATATCACATTCCCTCCATAAATAAGAACTGCTGCTACGTTCACCAAACAAGAGAGTCTTAGTCGAGCTATAGGGGGATAATCACATGCGTAAACAGAGGTATAGTCCACACGCTTGGAACTTACCCTTTCTCGCCGTGGACGTCAGCCAACCCATGGTCCTTGGCTATGAGAGCTCTGGGATAAAGATGGTCATCTCTTTAAATACTATGTGTTATTCATCTTTTCGATGTAACAGACAATCATTTTAATGTTCAATCAGCTTCAAATACATTTATTTCAAGCAGTTGGCTCTGCGATGGCCCAAGAAACTGAAGGCAGAGTCTAAATTTGGGCTTCAAAATCTGTTTCCAAGTATTAATTTTGAGTGGAAACAATTTTGGTTGAATTGGGGGATTATAAATATCCCCCAAGAGTATTTTGGCTCTTGGCCGCCTGTCTCTAAGTTTCTCTCTGGTTTCAACCTAGGGGGTTGTTAGATTAGAAGTAGACAGCTTTGGCATGTGGTTACTCCAAACGCCTGTAACCGTCTTTAAAACATGATCTAGAAATGTTGATATTATAAATGACCATTTTTCCAAAATAAGGTTTGCAAGAGTTGAAAGTGGAGTCGGATGCCAGATAGTCTTCGAAGGAGGATTTCCATTCAGCGAGATCTGGTTACCTATTTCATAACAAAGAATAAAGAAAAATCTTGGGGCTGCAATTCATACACTTTTGGATCTGAAACAATGGGCTCAGTGGGGACACTGGATTTACAACTCTTTGGAGACACTAACTTTACCCACCCGTGCAGGAGCCGTGGATGATTTTAGACAGACAGGCACTGAAAAAAATTCTTGAGATATTAAGGGGCACCAAAAGTCACTTACACTGGGGTGGTGTTTCATTTGGAATAAATAACACGGGAAAAGCTGTGCCTACAAAACCCTTTGGTACTATTATACCAAGAGGAGGATTATTTCAGGAAAAATCAAAGTATATTTTTAAGTCAGTTATGACCCTCTAAGTCAGGGGTTCAAACCCAAGCCCATCATCATAAAAATATTATCACTGAAAATCACAATTGTTGCACTTTCGTTTCAAGTACACTATGCTTTGGGAACCGGTATGTGTACATAAACTCAAGAGTGTCTGTAAGGGAATGACCCCATTAATGTTGTGACTAGCCTGTAATTTCAGGCATATTGTGTCCGTGTGTTGTGTGTTGCAGGGTTTTACTCCTAAAGTTGCCAGAGCCTCACCACTGGATGAAGTGAGGGCTGTATGACCCGTAAGGAAAAGTCATTTCTGAAATCAGCCGCTCAGGATGGAGGGAGAGGGAAAGCTAGTTCCTCAGCTTTGCGTCCTGGTAGCTGAGGCTAGAAGGGATGAGATTTTTAGAGAAAAAGCCAGAGTTGGTAGGAGCAGAGATTAAAACCCAGGAAGCTGAAGGCATCATGCAGTCCAAACAGGGAGGGTGAAATTGGATATAGGAAAGAGAGACAAAGGATCAGAAATTGGCAGAAAGATCATGAAATTGAGTGTAAGTACAAGGGCAGAATCAGTATAAATTGTTGATTCTGCAGCGGCTCTCTGCGTGCAGAGCTGTAATGAAGTTCCTTATATCAGTTTCCCAGGGAAACAGACTCTGGGAAGGCAATTTGCATGCAGGACGCTTATGGGGGGAAATAAAGGAAGCAGTGTTGGGCAGAGGGAGAATTTGGACTGAAATGCAGCCCAGCAGAGGTCTCAGCCATCCCAAAGGGGAGCCCTGGAGCTCTGGGCCACCCTTCAGAGCTGTCCTTGCTTGAGGCAAGGGGACCAGGCATTTATGATCCCCCCTGGCTGGCCAGTCACTGAACAGGGCTGCCCCCAGGAGGGGCTGTGACCTTGGACGCTGCCAATGGTCCTAGCAGCTGGGGAAATGAGTGCTTCCACCCTAAATGGGGATCTGGGTGGGCCACTGCAGCATCAGGGTTATGCTCTGCAACCAATTTGACTGAGCATTGGTGACATACATATTTGGATCATTAGTCTGGTTCAAGGGCACAGGGCAAGGTCCACAGCCTCAGCTAAAACGGGAAATTCCACCAAGAAACTGGTGGAACCTTTGGAGGCAAGCATAGTCCCTCATGCTATCTTTTGGGATCCCTAAACCATTTTTCTTCTAAAGAAACTGAGCTAGGTTGCCCCAAATAAGCATAATCAGGCTAAAACCAATTATGAATATTTTATTCCAATTAAAACTATTGACCATTGTCCAGAGTGGAAGAGAATAACTAACAAATAAGGAATCAAAATTTTCTTCTTACATCTTTATTTCAGATGGAAACTCTAGGAAGTTACCAGTTGACAACAGACCCTTAAAGGACCTGTGTATCAAAATTCACACTTGTTTATGGAAATGCTAATTAGTTGCATATTCCCATGGTAACAGAGGCCTTTACTAGACAGATTGCTTTATTTAAAGAAAATATATATTTTTTTAAGTTTGACAACAAAACTGTACTTCCTTTTAAGATTGCAGGCCCCGTTCCCCCACATTCATGACTGATCTTTCTCACTTTTTTACTTTTTTTTAAATCCAGCATTTGCTGCCTGCTACCATTCTATATTGTTTTGTTTTGTTTTTGAGATTTTATTTATTTATTTATTTATTTGTCAGAAAGAGAGAGAGCACAAGCAGAGGGAGAAGCAGGCTCCCTGCCGAGCAAGGAGACTGATGCAGGATTCAATCCCAGGACCCCGAGATCATGACCTGAGCCGAAGGCAGACGCTTAACCAACTGAGCCAACCAGGCGTCCCTACCATACTTATTGTTTACTCATTTACTGTCTATTCTGTTCCTCTAAAATTGTAAGCTCCATGAAGGTAGAGATCTGTGTCTATCTGTTCACCGATATGTACCAAGTACCAAGAACATTACTTGGACATACAGGTGGCACTAGGTTAATATTTACTGACTACAGAAATGAACTCTTTGCCATTGTTCATCCTGCTCAGGATGTCCTTGTTCTATCTTCCACCAGACACGTGTTTGCTCTCAACACAATTTCTTTGGACTGGGATTCCTAGACCCCTCTGACATGAAGGTGAGCTGGAGACAATGAAGGAAACATCTTTCAGAGCCAAAGAAACTGTGTGAGAGCAAACACATGTCTGTGCCCACAGCACATTCAGACAGACTGGCACGACTCTGATGAGCCTAGATCACCCTCAGAATCCTGTTCTCTCACTGCCATTGTCTTCCGAACCTTAGCTGTAAGTCCACCCTCCACCACACTGGGGTCTGAAAGGGAGGCATGGTCTCCTTCTGGGCCGGCAGGGAGATTGATGTTTTCCATATGTGCTGTCCCTCAGACTTCTTACTTCCACTGTTATGACTACATCTTTAATGTTCCCATTTTTAATGGGTCTAAGCTTCCAGATCTCCCTGCTCTAGCCTGGGAAATCTTACTGAGTGGAAAATGCTCCTTTGCCCCTGAGCAGCGGAGCAAAACTGGCCCAGATAGCCCCAGGACAATATGCATTCCTCCTTCATCAAATGTCTCCACTTGAGACAGTCCACACTTGAGGGAAAACAAGTCAACGGCTCTCCAAACCAACTGATAAACCCATGAAAAGAGAATACCTATCAGCCACGACAAGCCATGTTCCAACTCTGCCTCTCCTGTACTGCAAGACCCATTGTTTATTAAACAATGAATGACACCCTTCCTTCCTTCCTCCCTTTCCTTCCTCATCCATATCTCCACGTTGCAATTTGTTAAAACAAACAATAGCATAACCACGCTGCAATCGGATGCCAAGATTGCATCTGCCGAACAAACTCCACGTATAAAAATGTGAATTAAAATTAAATTAGAACCATACGATTGATTTTATGTTTTTACTATGGCAAATGCTCTCCCCGACGGAACTTCCCTTTCCCCTCATCAATGAATGACACCCTCCCTTTCCTTCCTCATCCCCCTTCCTTCCTCACCCATATCTCCAAGAGAACTTGTACCCTTTTACAGTCGGAATAAATGCTATCTTGCTGAGGTGAAGGCTGATAGATTTGTCTGTTGTACCTCGTGTTCATATGTGTGTGTGAGTGCACAATCAGCTGTTTAGAAGTGAAAAAAAAGAGTTTTTGTCTTTTCTTGACTTGGCAGGTCAACCTAATCAGAAGGGGGGAGAGAACCCTGGCATTGTGGGGAAAATAATACCTCAGGTGTAACCTGCAGCAAAACTGGCTTAAAGGTGTTTAAAGGCAAGGGGAACAATTTCAGGACTTGCAAAACACTGGGGTTTACAATTTCACCACAAAAGATAAACATTTGTTTAAGTCAACCTGTATGCCTAGTGTGGAGGTATGCAATGTGGGAAATGTTGACAATGCAGACAAGGCCAAGAGGTGTGAAATTTAAGCACATTATCACTCACTGTCAGATGCTAATGACTCTCCTCAAGGTGGAAGAGATTAGTTTAAATGCAAAAATGATTATCCTTGGCAATGGAGGTGCAAGTGAGATCTTCGCCAATTTTTTGGGCTCTTGTTTTTCCTGACAATGCTACTCATTAGTTTTTGGCTCTGATGTACGTGTTAGAATGGATATTCCCATGCCCCTCTAGATGACTGCAGCTGAAGCCATATTCCCAACCAGAACATACATATTTCCCAATACCCATGAATACATACATCATGGGAAAGGATACGGTGTGTAAATTTCCTGACCTTATGGAAATGTACCAAGTTCAAACACCTACCAAGAGGTAGAATAGGAGTAAACTAATTTATGAAAGATTTCCCAGAAATCTCTCATATATAAAATAATGTCATATTTGACCAACTGAAGGAAGATCCAGATGGGGAGGGGGACGTTAACGCCATCAATTAAAGCCCATTTTTTTTCTTAAAAAAAAAAAAAAGATAAAGAAGGTTAAACTAATTTACTCCTTCTATTTATCATCTATGGAGTTGTTCCCATAATGACTACAATAAAATTGAATGTACTGTCATCTTTATTGGGATGAAGGTTACATTCATAAGCTCTGCTTGTTTTAAAAGGTTTATTGTACAGTTGTAGACATGTGCTATTGCACTGGGATGGATAAGCTTTGAATATTTTTATAATTGTGGATAGTATAAAAGTCATTTTCTGTTAGATTGCACAAATCCATTACATTAGGAGAAGGATACATTATTGTAACAGGATTAATGTGCAACACATAAACATAATCAGTAATATTCTGTTTGATAAATTATCTCATTTTAATCGGAATGTAAAGAGATTTCGGGATAGTTCCTCTTTTGATTTGCATAATTGTATTACAGACAGGCAAATTGCATTATATTCTTCATTAACAATAGATGGCTTGTATAACTATTGTATTTTTGAAGGCACTGCTCTTAGATTCATCCTGCAATTTGTCATTTTCTGACATTGCTGGGGAGCTTAGTTGGGAGAGAATAGAACCTAAAAAAGATTACTTGATTTTCGCTGAGTCCAGTAATATCTTGGCATCCGATTGCAGCGTGGTTATGCTATTGTTTGTTTTAACAAATTGCAACCCAGTGGCAAAGAACTTCTTTTAAAAATCTTCTAATTCGAGGACAATTCAGCCCTTATAGATTTTCACAGCAAAATGTCAGCCCTTCGAACAAACTCCACGTATAAAAATGTGAATTAAAATTAAATTAGAACCATACGATTGATTTTATGTTTTTACTATGGCAAATGCTCTCCCCGACGGAACTTCCCTTTCCTCTCCCCAGCCCAGACAAAAGCTAACAAGTTGCCGCTTTGAATATTCTTCAGGGACGCTCAGTGTTTACAGTCACTCAGCGGTGATTATCACAGCTCCTGTCCTAACGCTGAGCTAACGACAGCTGTCAGCAGCCCTTAAAAAGTCCAGTGCATCGCCAGGCGGCATTTCACCGGGTCTGACATCCTTGGCTCCCAGGGCCTGAAAGAGATGCCCTTTCTATGATATTCTGGTAGGCCAGGCCCCCCTGGTGGCCCCCATCGCTGCGTTGGGAGGGAGTCCTGGTGCAGCAGACCCTCCGGGGGGTGGGGGGCACACTCTGGGCACCGCGTCCCCGCTGCAGCTCCACACCCAGCCCAGGCCTGGCCCTCAGCAGGAGAAGCACACATGCACACATTGCATAAATGAATGAATAAATGGGTGAGTGAATGGAGACATGGATCCCATCAAAATTGTCCATGTTTCTGGATGAAAAAAATTGAAAAAGAAAAGCTTTCACATTCAAAGCAAATTGTATTTCCTACCACTTTCTCCACCAAATTGAGAATATGACTCCCTATTACAATCCCTTAATAAGTCCCATTTGCTTTTACATGTGCTAAGCACCTGAAAGTTTCCAAAGCACCTTGACCTTGATTTCATTTGAATCTCACAAAAGCCTTGACAGCAGGTAGAACCAAACAACTCTCATTTAAAAAACTAGGGTTGCCTGGGGAGAGGCGGGGTGCAGGAAGGGACTCTGGGGAGAGATTATAAAGCTGCTTCCTTATTCTCCTCACCATCCCTCCACTTCCCCACTGGTGGCTGTGCTCTGCCCCCGGCCATCTCCATCTCCGTCCCTTCCCCACTCCCCTCACCTCCTACACTGCCTTAGACCCCTGCCTGATGACTTATGTCTACCACTCTGGCTTTTGGGGTGGGGGCCCCCTTCCTTCTCCCCGCTCCTCTACATTCTGCACTTTTACAGGGGATCCCACACTTCGTTGTTTGTGTCCCTTAAAGCTGTATCTTTATTTACAGGTTGATTTTAATTTGTAAGCCTTTTGCTCCTCTGTAACAAACACCAAAGTGAACGGCTCAAGGGTGAGTTCAAAAGACAGGTACCCCACTCTTCCAGGAACCAATGCTCCCCTCCAGCCCTCAGATTGCGAGGCCCAGAATGTTCCTGAGTCAGACTCCTCCATCCACCATGGTGGGTTCTAACCCTGTGGTCTCCCCTGAAATCTAGCTTCTGGATGTATTCTCACCCCTCCTCTCTGACATGCATGGACTGTCCTCGTTATTTCTGAGGAGCTTCTAGCCCCCATGCAATTAATTCAGCCGATAAAATACTGCTGGAGAGAGGAGAGGTGTTACTCCGCAAACCCAGTGTTGCATCTTGCTTCCACTCCGGCCCCAGCCTTCCTCAAGCTTCACTGTCAAATGTTCACAGTCTCTACAGAAATTTTACCTGTGAGCTTTTCAATGGAATCATTCCACATAATCCGTGGACCTGAGCTCCCACCTGCTGTGCAGGCTGAGTTGTCTGCAGGGAGTCAGGCATTAACAGGCTTGCCCCGGGGAACCAGGAGGCTTGCTGGAGAGGAACCGATGCCAAGGGGGCTTAGTGCACGGGCACACCTGGGAAGGAGAGGAGAGACTGTGCCCACCTCCCAAGCAGCCCTATGGGAAAGAGCTGGAGTCAGAAAGTGAAAAGATGCTCTCATGAGCAGCAAGGCCACGGGAGTGCAGGATGGGGCCGAGGGTGGTCCAGAGCTGGGCACGTGGGCACATCTCCCTTGGATGGTGGAAGCTACAGAATCACAGAAAATCAGATATGTGGATAAGCTCTCCCCGTTCTCTCACTTTAGAGGTTTCAAATGCACCATGCCGACACACCAGCCCCTGCTGTTTCCTTTGCTCTGACTCTTGTCTCCCCACACGCTGTCTACCTGGAAAATTCTTCATCCATTCAGAATAAACTCAGGGGATTCACTGCCCCGTGAGCCCTTCCCTCATCTGTCACTGGAAGCGACAGCCCCTCCCTGTTGCTTGCAAGCCTCTCTTGTAGCGTTTGTCACACTGTGCTTGCAAGGCCCTTGCTCTTCAGCTGGCCTCCCTTCTAGACCAGTAGGTGAGATTGTGCTACCTCTGTACCACAGAGCCTGGTACAGAGTGGGGGCTGGCAAACACATACCAGCTGAAGGAGGGAAGCAATGAGTGGGCCCTGCATCTCACTCTTGGGTGGGGAGAACCATGGTAGCACACGGGGACACTCATTTGTGGTAGGCTGGGTATGGGTCCCCAAGGACATCCAGGCCCTCGTCCCTGGAGCCTGGAATGTCACCTAATGTGGTAAGAGACTTTGCAGATGGGATTACAGAAGGATTGGGAGAGGGGGCAACTAGTCTGGATTCTCCAGGTGGGCTCTGAATACAACTACCAGTGTCCTTATCAGAAGGAGGCAGAGGGACATTTGGAACAGAAGAGGAAGAAGGGGGATGTGATGATAGAAGCAGGGAGAGAAACGGTGATGTGACGCAGAGCCACAAGCCCAGGAATGAGAAGAGCCTCCGGAAGCTGGGAAAGTCAAGAAAATGTCATCCCCTAGAGTCTCCCGAGGGACCATGGCCCTGGTGATGCCTTGATTTGGAACCCTTGAGACTCATTTCAGACTTCTAACCTCTAGTATTATTGCAAGAGGACAAATCTGTGCTGTTTTAAGCTACCGGGTTTGGAGTAATTTGTTACAGCAGCAATGGGAAGCTAATACAATATGTTAAAATACTGACCCCACGCATTTCTTTCTGGGCTTCCCCCCACCTACATACTGCGCTCACTCTTACAGCTTGCCTGAAAACCCCAGGAGCTGAGTTCTGTCCTTCCCCTTGTCCACACACACTTTGCAGCCAGCTCTGGGTCACCTCTGGTGCCTTTGCATACAACCATCTGCCCCTGCCAACGAGCAAGTTCAAAAAGGGCTGGTTTTCTGGAGCTGACACAGGTGCTGATGTGTCTCCTCTGGCTGCCTGTGGACATCAAGTGCAAGGCGAGCTGATAAGAAGCAGCCCAGCCCCCTGCACCACCAGCAGGAATGCAAACCTCCAAGCATGTGACTGTGGCTCTCTGGGTGATCTGGGAGCGTAGCTGGGGACCACAGGTGTTTATGCACAGAATGCGAGCTGGGGTCAATGGCCAGTATGAAAGGAAGAGCCTATTTTATTACAGGACTAGTCCTAGGCAGAACCCAGGTAGGCAAGGTTGTGTGAAGGCCTCCAGAAAGCCCCCAAACTCCCAGTTCTCTCACCTGTTCACCCCTCACTGTGCCGACAAGATCACCATTTGTTCACTCGTGCAATAAGTAGATGCCGAGCATCTCCTGGGTTTTAGGCATCATACTCGGAATTAAGGATCCATGAAAAAAGAAATTGAAGCCTACTAGACGTCCACACTCTAGAAGGGGAGATATACCTACAAGCAAAATGCAAAGGCGCACATGCACACACAAGCACATAAACAGTGGGATAAGTGTTTTAGGGGTGAACGTGTAAGTGACCATGGAGCACCACCCAGGTTAAGGGGAGGCGGTTCACCACAGAGCAGAGGACATTTAAGTCAGATCTTAAAGGGTGAACTGTGCTTTTGAGGTGAGGGGTGGAGACACCTGTTCATGAAGGGGATGAGCAAGAGCCAAGACTCGGGGATGAAAGGGCATGGTGTTTTAGGGAAGACCCTATAGTTCCATGTGGCTCAGGAGTGAGGAGACCTGAGAGAAAGGATGGGGCCCAATGTGAAAGGTTCAAGTCCCAGCTTTGCTGCTTCCCAGTGGTATAATTTTGGGCAAGATACCTCATCTCTCTGTGCCTCAGTCCCCTCATCTATTAAAGAAACATAATGATATCATCTCCCTCACATGCTGTTGTCAGGCTGGTGTGAGTTCATACATGTAAAGGGCTGAGCACTGTGCCTGGTGAATAGAAAGTAGTCTCTCGTTACATGTTGGCTATTAGTCTCATGACTGGTCTTTTTTTTTTTTTAAGATTTTATTCATTTATTTGAGAGAGAGAGACTGAGAGAGAGAGAGAGAGAGAGAATGTGCACAGGAGAAGGGGAGAGGGAGAGAGAGAGAAGCAGACTTCCCACTGAGCAGGAAGCCCCTATCCCAGGACCCTGATATCATGACCTGAGCCGAAGGCAGACGCTTTTAACTGACGGAACCACCCAGGCACCCTCATGATAGGTCTTGTATGTTGTCATGACAGAAATGACAATGACTGATCTAGAGCTATATTTTATACTTTACAGAGTTCCTTACAAAGGACAGCTTATTTAATCTTCATGATGACTCTAGGAGGTTGGTATTGTTTTTCCTATTTTTGTGGGTGAGGGAATTAAAATAAAGATCAAGGGACTGGCCCAAGGTCACACAGATTTTGCATGGCAAACTGGAGCTGGAAAAGATGTCTCTGGTTCAAATGTATGTGCTCATACCCATCACGCTCCATGGAACTTTATCCTACGTGTAGGCACTCCGGGGCTCAGGGGCTTTCTAAGTAGGAAAGCAAAGTGTCAGAATTGTTTTTTTCAGAAAGAACACCCTAAAAATACAACCAGATAACAAACATAAAAATATTCAAATTCATTGATAACCAAAGAAACAAGATGCTATTAATTTTCTTTTAATATGGAATGCTTCACGAATTTGCATGTCATCCTTGCCCTGGGGCCATGCTAATCTTCTCTGTATCCTTCCAATTTTAGTATATGTGCAGCCAAAGTGAGCACAAGATTCTATTAATTTTAAAATAAAAATGCCCAGTGCTGGTAAAGGTATGATATAACAGGCAGCTTCATAAATGGCTTGTACATACGTGAATCGGTATCACCCTTCTGCAAAACAATTTTGTGTTATTTTCTAAAAACATGTAAAAGACCCAGATGTTTGGAAAACAAATGAAAAAGCAAACAAACAAAAAACAGAAACAGACCCATAAATACAGAGAACAAACTGATGGTTCCCAGAGGAGAGGAGGTGGGGGATGGGCAAAATGGGTGCAGGGGAGTGGGAGGTACAGACTTCCAGTTACGGAATGAATAAGTCACAGCGATAAAAGGTACAGCATAGGGAATATGGTCAATAGTATTGTGATAGGGTTGTATGGGGACAGATGGCAGCTACACTGGTGGTGAGCACGCATAATATATAGACTTGTGGAATCACAAGTGCTTGTATTGTACATCTGAAAGTAATGTGTGTCAACTATGCTTCGATAAAATAAATACATAAATGAGTAAATAAATAAGTAAATAAATAACCTAGAGGCTTAAGTTTAAAATGCTACTATTAAGACTTAATCCTTAGAAGAAATCCAAAATTTGAGAAAGCTTTATGTACGAAGTTGTTTATAATAACAGTAAGAGTCAAAACAATAGGTAAGTGGGCGCCTGGGTGGCTCAGTTGGTTAAGCGACTGCTTTCAGCTCAGGTCATGATCCTGGAGTCCCTGGATCGAGTCCCGCATCGGGCTCCCTGCTCGGCAGTGAGTCTGTTTCTCCCTCTGACCCTCCTCCCTCTCATGTGCGCTTTCTCATTCTCTCTCTCTCAAATAAATAAAATCTTAAAAAAAAAAAAAAATAGGTAAGTAAAAACATCCATATCACAGATGCTTCTGAAATCATCTCAAGTCGGGGCACCTGGGTGGCTTAGTCAGTTGAGCGTCTGCCTTCGGCTCAGGTCATGATCTCGGGGTCCTGGGATCGAGCCCCACGTCGGGCTCTCTGCTCAGCCGGGAGCCTGCTTCTCCCTCTACCCCTGCTGGCCACTCCCCCTGCTTGTGCTCGCTCTCTCTCTCTCTGTCAAATAAATAAATAAAAATCTTAAAAAAAAAAAGAAATCATCTTAAGTAAAAAAAAAAAAAAAATCATGAATGAAAACACTGGTTAATGTAGTACCATCTGAACCATATAAAAATATGAACAGGAAAAAAAGTTAGAAGGAAATACACAAAAATATGAACCGTGGTAGTCTTTTTTGAGTAATTGGATTTTTTTCTTCTCTTATCTTCAGTATTTTTCCAAGATTCCATGTCCTATGTAGATATTACCTTTATAATTAGGAAGAATAACTTTATTTCAAAACTGAGAAAAACTTCACCACAGATGTTTACTTCTTTCAGTGAAGAGAATGATTTCCAAAAATTTTTAACAAAATCTTAGGCAGACTCCCAGTATGTCAGACAGATAAAAGGATGCAGTTCTGGATCAAGTAGGCATGGGGGGGGCAGGAGCCCTGTCCCCCAGCCCAGCCAGAGGCATCCCAGGGCATAAAATAAAAAGCAGCGGTGAAGGCAGGTCCCTGGTTTTGTAGCCAGCTCATGCTGTCTATCCAGGCAGGCCCAGGGAGCTGTTCTTGTCTCTGGGTCTGGCTGAGTGCACCAGTGCCTTGGGCGTGAGGACAACACCCTGGGTGGAGAGATAAGGATGTGATTCAGAAGCTCTGGAGCCCAGGACGAGCTCGAGAACTGTATCGACCTCCCCAGCACGCAGCCACCTCGTGAGATTCTGGGGAACCATCCTGCCAGCCCTACCCACGGCTTGACCCCTTGGAGTCAGATGCTGCATGTGGTCTCAGGCTCTTCAACTTACTGGCTGCAGCCTGCGGAGAACAGGCATCAAATAGCACAGTCCTGGACCCAACCCTGGACAGTGAGTGCTGACTGCTTCTGGCCACGCATCTGGCTTTCTGTAACATCCCAAGATTCGCATCATCGACAGGGCTTTGGAAAAACCTTACTTTTATCCAAAGAGCTGTCTGTGTTCTTTTTTCCCTCTATCCCCTGCCCAGTTGAGTCCTACCCCATCCCTCTCTCTAAATGTGAGAGAAAGATTTCTACTACGGGGGTGCCGCTCAAGCAAGGGCTAAAACAAGATTGCCTGGTGATTTTGTAAACCACCCGCTTCCCTCACATAACAGCAACTGCTCTTAGAAAGAGAATTAGTCCAAATAACGGTTTCCCTGCGGCATTAGCGTTTCTACAGCAAGCCACGCATGAGGCGTGCTCAGCCTGGTGAATTTTCTATCAGTTCTGGGAGTTACACATTTTAACCCAAATAAATATATTTGGCTCAGTATCAAATGAAAAAAAAATCATTCTTCAGCTTTTCCTTTCTTTCTTTTTTCTGCAAGAGCAAATGAACTTCACACACAGAAAAAGGGCATCTGCTCAATGCCAAACTCCCAATGTCCTACACCTTAGGTGAATTTAATTTCTCGGACCTCAAATAATTAAACCTAAATGAAGGTTTTCACTGTGAGGAAAATACAGTTCAAGTCTTTGGCTCATCTGGCTGTCATAGAGGCCTCCATACGACACAAAGGTGCAGACCCAAGCCCCCCAGATCCATCCATCTTGTTCTCACGCAAAGGGTGAGTCTGTCTTTTCCTGCCGAGGATTCTAGTGGCTCCATGACGCCCACAGGAACAGGGCAAACCCATCCTCAGGACAAAAGGGACAAGTCAAGAATCACACTTTCTCGAGAAGCCCAGTTAAATGAAACTAAACAGGAACTGACCCCAGATTTTCTTCCTCTCACACCTTCTCTTCCTTCTTTACTGCACCAACCACCAGAAGAATGACTCCAAACACCCGGTCCCGCCCCCACGATGGCACTCCTTGCTGGAAAAAGCCTTCGGGGACTTACACCATCCGTCTAGACTTCTTAGCTTGGTATGTGAGTCCTAGTTTGATAATAACCCTTAAAATTATAATACAAGTAGCTGGCACTTACTGAAACATCTTTCATGTGCCAGGCATTTGTGGAATATTATTTTATGTAACATTATCCTCACTAGAACCCCGGGATGAAGGTTTAATGATCTCCATTTTATGAAAAGAAAAACAAGCCCAATGTGGTAAACGGTCTGACCTCTGATAAATGGAGGGGATAGGGTTCAAGCCCAGGCTACTCTGACTCCAGGAACCCTCCCTTTTAACTGCCTGGCTATTCAGTTGGAGCGCATGGAGGGGCAGTTCAGAGGAGGGAAGAGGCAGGGGGAGGAGGAGCGAGAATCAGGATATGTCTTTCTTCTCCATCAGCCCTGAGCAAGAACAATGCAAGTGAAATGTAGTATTTCATTTTATCATGCAATGAGCATAATTAGGAAACAATGAGGAATGACAACTAATAATGAACCTTGTTTCTTCCTAATTAAAATTTAACGATTGTATTTCTGCCATTATTGCCCAGAGCAGCGGGGTAAGCTGTGCAGTAACAAGGCCAACTCTAAAAGGAGGCAGCCTGACTTCACAGATGGCTCAGCACAGCCCTGCCCAGGCATGCCAAGAAGGTACTGCTCCACAAGTGGTTGCTGGCTGCCCTCGTGGCCCAGCCATACTGGGCAGAACAAACCGGATGGGTAGAAGAAACGGTGGTTTATTAACCACTGTAATAGGCAACTGGCGAGTATTGTAATTCCATGAATACAGTGGGGAAAGGACAGGCTCCGGTGACACACAAAGCTAGGTTTAAATACAGACTCAGCCAACTGCTTGCTGTGTGATCTCAGGCAAGCTGATTAGCCTCTCTGAATCGGTTTCTTCATTTGTGAGTGAGCAGGAAATGCCTCAGGTAGTGCCGTTGTGAGCCGTAAATGATGTAAGAGAAACAGGGTGTCAGACTCTCCACTTGGTGGCAATCATCGTCTGAGGCTCCCCGAAACCTTTGAACATTGCCTGCATTCTAATCATTCATGTAAAACCTACCTTCCATCAGAGACTACAGAAAACTACATTTCCCAGCTTCCACTGCCCTGAGGAGCAAACTCGTGGTTTAACTCTACTGCTCAGATGGATTAGCAGAGTTACCGCGTGAAAGAGGCAGGGCCTGGGTTGGGTTTTGCTGGTACAGAGTGTGGCGCCTGGCTGTGGAGGAGACCGCGAAGGGGGCCGCTTCCTGATGATGGCGGCGGTGGCAGCCCCTTTGGTAGGCAGTTCTGCCGGAAGTGCTGGGAGTTCCTCCAGAAAGGCCTGCCTAGGATCTGTTTCTTCAGTCTGCAATGATTCTCTGCATTTTCTCTACCCACAAGTGTATCCCTTCCCACTTAAACTGGCCAGTGGACAGTGACAGGGCAACACCATGGAGGCCTGTTGGTGGAAGTGGAGGAAGTGAGGACAAGAAGATGTTTGAGAGGCTGCTGTGATAATCCAAGTTGGAGGAACAAGGGCCCCGACCAGAGAAACCCGACAGGTATTTCTAAGGAGTCTACTGCTTACACGTCTCTTTAATCTTTCGTCTTCTCTCCAAACCACAGCCAGCAGCTCAGGCTACGGATCAAGGTCCCCACCAAGACGACCAACATCGCTCCCAGTGAATCTGCCTGACTCCAGGCTCACACTCTCCTCTGCAGCTAGGATGATCTTTCAAAGTGGAGTCACTTCACCTCCTCTGCTAAAAAGGTCTTCCGTAGCTTCCTTTGTCTTTAGCACAAAGTCAGAATTTCTTATCATGGCCAACAAGGACCTTCACGGTCTGCAGCCTCGTCCCCTCCCACTCCCCCACCCCCTGCTCCTCTGACACGGCACATTGACCCACACTTACCTTCTCTCCCTTCTCACCTGTCCCCACCCCCGCCTTTGAAAATGCTCAGCCAGGACCTCTGCCTTCACACTGCCCACCCTCCTGTACCTGGGTAACTCCTATTTGCTTTCTGGGGAGGCCATCTCTGTTCCCCAGGCGAAGTTGGGTCTGCTATAGCACTTGGCCCCTCCTCTTTCATTGTCCCCACAGCACTTGTCTAACATCTGTGCCCGGAATATCTGTGTCCCCCTTCCATCCTGTACATTGTTCCCAGCACCCCTGAGTCTGGATGGAGATGTGGGGCTGCGTTAGCACAAGACAAGAAAGTCACACTTTAGAGCTAATATGGTTCACACGTGAATGGGCCTTCTCCAGGCTCATGCTCTATCCATCTACCAAATGGAAGTAAGGGACAGGGCAGCCCTAGGGCATGGCAGGGCCACAAGGTAGAGGGAGCATGGGTCCCTGAAGGCCTCTGTTGAAGGCTGCCTGTCACACAGTCACATTGAACTGAGAGTATGTAAGACAAAATAAACTTTTATTATATCAAAACAGAGTTTGGGTGGTAGCTTTATCTTCACTAACATAGCCCTGCTAGGGTATGGAGGGAGAACACACTTCCAGACACAAGCAGCAGTTCATTGTGGGGGACCAATCAGCACTGGTGGCATGAATGACAGAGAAAGATGCTCACAGGCCCAGCTGGAGAACCGCTGGACTTGAGAGAAGGGGGACAGCTTTTAGTGGCACCCATCAATTATTCTGAGAGGACAAATTCTGTTGGTACAGGGAAAAACAGGACCAGGGCGGAGATAATTTATATCATTTTCCATACAGCCATCACCATCTCAAAATCTCATTTCTTTCTCCCAACATGAGTCTTACATCCCGGCAGAGTCCCTGGCACGGTCCTCCAGAGAGAGGAAAACAGTGCACATATTTTTCTCTCCACCATAAATACCTGAGTGACTTGATGACTCAATTGAAAGCACTGAGGTGTAGGGACAATTTCCTCTTTCAGTGCCTGTGTATACATATGCTTATGTGTATATTTATAGTATACATATATATGGGCAGAATGAAGCTTGACTCAGTAAAAATAACCTCATCTCAAATATACAATGTGGGCACATTTCCTGGAAGGGGGGGAAAAAATCCTTCTCAGGTTCATAAGATTTTACAGCTGGAAGGGACCTAAGAAACTATCCAATTTAAACCCCTCATTTTGGGCGCCTGGGTGGCTCAGTTGGTTAAGCGACTGCCTTCGGCTCAGGTCATGATCCTGGAGTCCCGGGATCGAGTCCCGCATCGGGCTCCCTGCTCGGCAGGGGGTCTGCTTCTCCCTCTGACCCTCCTCCCTCTCATGCTCTCTGTCTCTCATTCTCTCTCTCTCAAATAAATAAATAAAATCTTTAAAATAAATAAATAAATAAATAAATAAATAAATAAATAAATAAATAAACCCCTCATTTTATAGTTGGAGAAACTGAGGCCAGAACCTCTGAGAAACTTGCTCCAGAGCCAACAGCTTCTTGTTACAGAGTCAGACCAGTGTCCAGATCCTCACTCTGGTGTCCTTTAGGCTTTTTAGTGTTTGGGATTTTATTCATAGGATGAAGAAGATGAAAAATACCAGGCCACTGGCTGAGGCATTAACTTGAAATGACGCCTTGCATGCAAGTGGCCTCAGGACCTGGCCATACAAGACTGCTGTCCCTCACGGTCAGCAGGACCTCCAACAGCCATAGCAGCCCCTCCTCCTGACATCTGCAGCTCCTTGGCTCTAGGTCCTTTCCCCGTATCCATCTAAATCTAGCTTACCCCCACTGGAAATCCATATGTAAAATAACCATAGTGACCATCTGATGAGCATTGATTGGCCAGAAGCTGTGGTAAGCACTTTACCTAAGTTACTCCACAAAGTCCTAACCAGAGCCCTGTGAAGTGAGTATGTGTTGCTCTGTTTTACAGGGGAGAACAGCAAAGTCTCAGAGAGGCCAAGTAACTTCCACAAGATCACACAACCAAGTGACAGAGCTGGGATCTGAACTCAGCTCTGTCAGGTCCCAGGGACCCTATATTCACTTTGCCCCAGCAGCACTGCCTCTCCAACAGAAGAACTGAGGATAAAGTAAGGTTTAAAGGATAGGCACAGTGGTGCCCAGGTGGCTCAGTTGTTAAGCATCTGCCTTCAGCTCAGGTCATGATCTCAGGGTCCTGGGATCAAGCCCCACAATGGGCTTCCTGCTTGGCAAGAAGCCTGCTTCTCCCTCTCCCTCTCCCCCTGTTTGTGTTCCCTCTCTTGCTGTGTCTCTCTCTGTCAAGTAAAAAAAAAAAAAAAAATCTTTAAAGGATAGGCACAGGAGTCACCCAGGACATGTAGGACTGGAAGATGTGTTCTTTGGGGAGATGTCCCATTTGGTGCTGCTGACAGAGCAGACACCCGTCCCCCCCGCCAACCAGGTGATGGGTGGGCTCTAAAAACTGGCCCTCCTTCCTGCCTGCTCTTCCCTCCCCCACCTTTCCCCAGTCTGGTGGGACTCTATACCATTTACCAACCCACCCTGCCCAGGCCAGACCTGAAGTCCAGAAGGTTCCCCTGTGAAATGTGGAGACTGAAATTTTCACATGGAGTTTATACTCAGCCATTCCCAGCCCCAGAGACTATCCATACATCTGTGCACCCACCAGGCCTTCCTTCACAACCTCCATACTATCTGAATGTGAAACAAGGCTGGACACATTTTAATTTATATGTTATATATTACATAAATGTATATTATAGATATAATTTATATATAGTAGAATACATATATAATGGAATATAAATATACATATAAAGGTATGTGAGTGTGTGTGTGTGAGTGTGTATATATATATATATATATATATATATATATATATTCATTGCTGTCCAGAAAAAAACGTTTCAAAAGTATTTATAGACTGAAGAAATGTTTGCTCTCTTTTTACCATGATTTTTGGTTTCCTGCAGCAGAGTGTGCTTGAGTCAAATGGGACCTCTGTACTCTCTAGCACCATAAAGCTTGTTGTCCTGAAGCTTTGTCTCTTTGGGCAATCTCCCTTCTTCTGCAGGGCCCCCACATACCCAATTCCTTTGGGGAAGGCCAACCTCCTCATTCAAACTTCTGTATCCTAAGTGACCCAACTTTTCTGGTTTCCCAGATTTTTGTTAAGTGATATCTGCATCTTCCAGGACTGGGATTTTGGCAGGCTTCCAGAGAGCTTGCAGAGATCACTAGGTTGCAAAAATATCATTTGGCCTGTAAACGGCTCAGGCAACTAGTTACATTTTCCAGAGTCCTTTCCACCACCCCTCCCCCAACATTTACTCACCTCTACTTCCCTCCTAGACCCGGGGACAGCCAGCATCAGCCTAAAGAATGAGTCTTTCTCTGCATGAGTATGCAGTTCACACACACACACACACACACACACACACACACACACACTCTGATTTCCATGGCAATTCAGACAGATGGAGAAGGACATAGACCATTCATTTGCTGGAAGGTAGATGTCTGACTTCCAGCCTTCTTGCCCTCCTTCCCTCCTTCAGACCCAGGAAGAAGAGACTAGAGGGGCATGGGATGACCACAGTCAAGTTCTCGTGGCCTATCATAGCTGTGTATTTCACCGGTGAGAACATGTGTTGGGATCCTCAGAAGACTGCCTGGAAGAATGAATGAAGGACCAGGAAGAAAGCATTGGGCACACACAGGTGCTATGTAATGATCAGCTGCCACAGCCAGGCCTTGCGTGCATTCAAGCAGGTTCTGGGCCTTGCGAGCCTTGTGCAGAGGGGCACGCAATGCAGGGCAACCACACGTGCCCTCTCCATGCTCTGTGTCCAATGCCTTCTCCACCATAAAGGCTTTCAGAAAGATAACCTCACAAAGCAGTGCAAAACTATCAAGCAGTTCTCCTGCTACAGGATACCTGGCCAGCTACCTCTGGTTTTTAACATGGACCCTAGCTACTCTGAGCAGGAATGACCCATGAGGGCAGATCTGTATCGTCACATAAACCTTCCTGACCACAGCACAGCTTACAAAGGTAGTCGCAGGAGAGCCGAGGGGAAGGTCGATATTGCTATGTTAAAAAAAAATATTAAAAAACAGACACCCCCTTCACATTGTAAATGTCATATCATGTTGGCGCCTAATCAACACTTTAAAGCATTAGCATTGTTTTAATCATTCTCCTATTGGGGAACAAATGTTGCATGTATAATTACACTGCTGCATTGTACTGACAAATAACCATGTAATGACATCGTTGGAATTTCTTGGTTCTTCATGGTAATGCCAAGTATAATTACCATGTAATCTGCCGAGAGCAAACAAGGTTGTAATTATTCCATAATCCAATCTAATTATGGGGCAACTGGATTGTTATTTGTGTTCAGAGGAAAATATACATGCAAAGAGAAGAAAAAGAAATAAATTCTCCCTCACTGTTGGTATGATATATCAGGGCGTTTGGAGATAGCCCTCAGTGATGCTACCATCTGCTTAGGTGATGAAGTATATGCTCATCGGTCAGTCAATATCTGGGGATCATCATCTTTCATGCTGATTGTGGATGGCCAGATGAAGGAATGACTACAGGAGCAAGTCCGAAGAGGCAGTAGAGGAAGCAGATGTTAACAGAGCCTCTGGAGGCAAACACCTGTCAATGGGACTTAGGGGATGAAGAGAGGCCAGCTCTCATAAAACATCTCACCCACCAGCCTCTCCTGTACTTTTGACACATACCTGGGACAGCCACATAGAGATTTCTGTAAATGTTCATATTGGATTCAGACTGATTAATCGTCCATGTCTTGTCACCTCTACTACGGGCCTTTTTCGGTGCATGCAGGACCGGGCCTGGGCCTTGCAGGGGAGCCAGGCAAAGAAGACAGAGAAGAATGGGATGAACAAACATGGGAAAAGGCAGTGGCAGAAAGTGTTCTGTGTGTGGCTTGGTGGGGGGCTACATTAATTTCCTAGGATTGCCCATAATAAAGTACCACGAACTGGGTGGCTTAGAACAATAGGAACTTACTGTCATACCATTCTAGAAGCTACAAGTCTAAAATCAAGGTGTCAGCAGAGCCACACTCCTCCAGACAGCTCCAGCAAAGAGTCCGTCCCGGCCTCTTCTTATCTTCTGGTGGTTTGCTGGCAATCTTCCGCCTGCCTTGGCTTGAGACAGTAAAACTCCAATCTTTGCCTGTCTTCCTGTGTCCTTTCTCTTCATATGGCATTCTCTTTATAAAGATATCAGTCATTGTATCAGGGGCCCACCCTACCCCAGTGTGACCTCATCTTAGCTAAATTACATTTACAATGACCCCATTTCCAAACAAGGCCACACTCTGAGGTACTGGGAGTTGGGACTTCAACATATCTTCTATTGAGGGGACACAATTCAACCCATAACAGGAACCTTTTATTCATACGTATATTAGGCACACATTCATCTCTATCTACTATGTGCCTGGGTGTGATAACTGCCCAGTTCCTCTTTTCTTAACTGAACATTTACTGTGTGGGTGACATTGTCTTTTATAATCTTACGAAGTAAGATAAGTAAGATACCCTTCATTTTACACGAGACAACTGAGGTTTAAGATCAGTTGACTCAAGGTTGAGCTGGGATTTGAGCCCAGGGCCTATGCTCTGAGTCTCCTGCCTAGGCTTGCCAAGCCCAACATGGTACTGGACACATAGAGACAAGAGCCAGGGGGCCCGAAGGGAGCCCTCTGACTGAGATCAGGCCCCCATCCCAGAACAGCCCTAGCTTTGGAGGAAGCATTGCACTGTGGACAGGCAGTTTCTGAAGTTGAGTATCCAGGGGAGGAGTTTGAAATTGAGGACGGGAAGTATAGGTAAGTGATAGGATGGAGGGACAGAGGGCCCAGGCATGGTTTCATCATGAGGGAGTTCATCCTGGCCACCCGGGACCATTTGCGGAGTCGCTCCTATGGATGGTGGCTTTCACCATCTTGCTGGGGCTTCTTTCTAGAGGGGGCTCATCACTTCCTCGTCCCTCCACAGATGTGGTGCCCAAATGTGGCCCCCTCCTTATGGCAGCCATGGAGGGAAAGTTCCCCCCATCCCACTGCCTTCCCCTCCTCACTTCAAGGCCTGCCTGTGAGCCATATGGACCTCCAGCCTGGGGAACTTGCTTCCATTCACAAGGTAGTGAAAGCTTTTGGAGGAAGTTACAGTCTTAAAACAGATTGTAAATTCTT
This sequence comes from Mirounga leonina, assembly GCF_011800145.1. NCBI lineage: Eukaryota > Metazoa > Chordata > Mammalia > Carnivora > Phocidae > Mirounga > Mirounga leonina. The sequence goes on along the minus strand of NW_023270377.1, from coordinate 98,910,593 downwards.
TATTTAGGGACTAATCTTGTCAGGCTGGTCGACCCTGGTGTTGACTGCTTTTCTAACCTGACATCAGTTAATCCCCACTGCTCAGAAGTTAATCCCTTCAAGAACAAGATGAAAAGTGGTTTTGTGAGGCAATATTTAAAGGCCTACAAACAATAACACGCCTTTGCCTCTGCTTCTGCAATTTCTATTTCTGGAAAAGGTTCAAAAACCTGTTTGTGTGAATGAATGTGAAGAACTTTTTATGGCTGATCTTGCGAGATGATATTTTGATGAATAATGTAGAAGTGTTTATACTTTAAGGCAGAAGGCACATGGCGCAAGTATGTGTGTTTATCAAATATGGCACAGGAGAAGGGCAGACTATAACTACTGCAGAAATTTCAAAGGCTTCAGAAATGCCAGAAGAGATTCTGTAATTGTGAAATGTCAGAGCGAGGGGTGGTAAGAGGCCTTCATGGGAGTCTTCTGGAGAAACTGATATATAGGATCAGCTACTGCATTCTGGATTCTTGGCTCACTGGAACTGCACTGTGAGGTGTGATAAGCAATCTATCCCCCACTCTCCCCAGACTCACAACAATCCATCACGGTATCAATGGCTCTATTTTACAGAAAAGGAAACTGAGGCTCAGGGAGGTAACACACATAAAGCAGCAGAGGTGGAGATGCAGACTCACGTGCCCAAGCACACAGGTTTCTGCCACCTGGGGAAGCCACATGCTTCCAGAGCAGAGGAAAACACTCTAAGTCTCATGGCTAGCATGGCTGTCTTGCTTTTGGTTGACAGATGTCCTGTGTTTATTTCATCTGTCAGAATTCCACTCAAAACACTCCCCTTCTAGGAAGGCTTCCTGGACTAGACAAAATGAAAGAAGAAACTCCTAGAATTAAAATATCAGAGCTTATACAAGTCTTATAACCAGATCTGGTTCACTGGTTTTCAACTAGGTTTTGAGGAATCCTACAGGTTCTACTCCTAAGTGTTCTTAGGAGCCACTGGGGGAGGTGGCAGTGAATGAGTGAAAAGGGCGGTCCCCAAGGGTTGAGGTTCACACCCCCACACAATGCTATAGCACTTTACAGGTACTCGTTACATATTTACACTATACAGGCTAGGCTTCTTTCATAAAACTTCACTTGACAAAGAGCTTTATAGCCAAGATAAAAATACTAATAATGCATACATGTCAAAGTATTTCCAACGGTCTCCTTTTATAGATAGGAAAGCAGAAACGTGGAGAGGTCACATTCCTTGCTCAAGGTCATGGGGCTAGGGAGTAGCAGAATCAAAGCTGGAGCCCAGGTCTCTGAGTTTCTACCCAATGTACTTGCTAATAATCCGTTTGTTTTCTGACTCTCAGATGAAAGCAGATCCCAATACTTCCTGACCTAAGCAGTTATATGCACATGTATATAAGGATATGACATGAAAAAGATACATAGATACATCACGGAGTTGTATGTACTTAACCAGCTCCTATGAACTAAGCTGTAAATTCATTGAGAGCTGGAACCACATCATTTTTAGAGCTTATGGCTCTCCCTGCCTAGGAGCTCCCTAGCTCTACTAGAACAGGAGCCAACTCCTGTGAATCTTTATATTCCCTATGCCTAGCAGGATGCCTGACACATGGTGGGTCCTCAATAAATGTTTAGAGACTGAATAAGCAACCCTGACAACCAGTTTTCAAGTCTTTGCTTAAATAATTCCAGTGAAACAACTCACGCTCTCCTTGGGTAGCTCCAGCTGTTATGTTGAGCCAAAATGTATCCCCCCCATATATTCAACACCAGTTGGGCCTGGTCTGCCCCGTTGGGTCCAAGCTAAATTCCTTTCTACTGATAAGTCTGGGATAGATTTTTTTAAATTTTTTAATTTAAATTCAAGTTAGTTAACATATAGTGTATTATGTGTTTCGGAGGTAGAATTTAGTGAATCATCAGTTGTAATAACACCCAGTGCTCATTACATCAAGTGCCCTCCTTAATGTCCATTACCCAGTTACCCCATCCCCCCACCCTGCTCCCCTCCATTAACCCTCAGTTTGTTTTCTATGATTAAGAGTCTCTTATGGTTTGTCTTCCTCTCTGGTTTCGTCTTGTTTTATTTTTCCCTCCCTTACCCTATGATCCTCTGTTTTGTTTCTTAAATTCCACAAATGAGTGAAATCATATGGTATTTGTCTTTCTCTGACTGACTAATTTCACTTAACATAATACCCTCTAGTTCCATCCATGTCGTTGCAAATGGTAAGATTTCATTCTTTTTGATGGCTGAATATTATTCCATTGCATATATATACCACCTCTTCTTTATCCATTCATCTGTCAATGGACATGGGCTCTTTCCACATTTTGGCTATTGTGGACATTGCTGCTTATAAACATTGGGGTGCAGCTGCCCCTCTGAATCACTATTTTTGTATCCTTTGGATAAATACCTAGTAGTGCAATTGCTGGATTGTAGGGTAGTTCTATTTTTAACCTTTTGAGGAGCCTCCATACTGTTTTCCAGAATGGCTGCACCAGTTTGCATTACCACCAACTATAAGAGGGTTTCCCTTTCTCTACATCCTCGCCACATACAAAAGACCCACAGGAAATATCATCCTCCACTGAGAAAAACAAAAAAAACAGAGCTTTTCCCTAAGGTCAGGAACACGACAGGGAAGTCCACTCTCACCACTGTTGTTCAACATAGTATTGGCATATATGTTAAAAAAGATGAGGAAACTTCCACACAGAATCTTCACACACACACACAGGAGAAGTGTGTCCTATATATCCTTTATTCTTCTTCTCTACCATCTTAGTATAACCATTAATGTGATGGTTAAGTATTTCTGGCTCTAGATTCAGACTGTCTGGATTCAAATCCCACTGGGACCACATACATGTGTACATGTGTGTACACACAAACACACTACATGGGCCTCCTATTTTCTTCCCCTGGTGAGTTCTGTGATTCATCCATTCCAAGATCCTGTTTTGCACAAGATCTGATTTTGTCCATTCAGTTTTTGAATGTTTCTCATTCAGAAACATCCTAATAGGTGCTAAAGGAGATAATATTTTCCCCTCTTAGTACCACCTTCAGAAATAAGGGATTGAAACATAGAGTTTAAGGGTGCCTGGGTGGCTCAGTTGGTTAAGCATGTGACTCTCAGTTTTGGCTCAGGTCATGATCTCAGGGTCATGACATTGAGCCCCACATTGGGCTCCATGCTGGGCGTGGAGTCTGCTTGAGATTCCCTCTCCCTCTCCTTCCCCCCTGCCCCCACTCACATGCACAAAACTCTCTCTCTTTCTCCCAAATAAATAAATAAAATCTTTTAAAAAGAACATAGAGTTTAAGCACTATTAAAAATACATGAGACTACTATCAACTAATTTATGCCAATATATTTGAAAAATTAGAAAACTGGACATATTTCTAGAAAAATAAAGTTTTCCAAACCTGATTCACACAGAATGTTTGAATAGTCTGATAATATGTACAGATATAGAAGCAGTGGTTAAGCAGTTTCCCACACAGAAATTTACCACTATTTACCACATAAATCCCAAGAAATACATCATTTACAAGTTCTCCCAGATAATTTCCCTATTCATTCTATGTGGCCACTATAGTCTTGATATAAAAGGAAGAGAAAGATAGCAGGACAAAGAAAAATGACAAGATCATTGTAGTCAAAATATAGCTGCAAATATGTTTTTAAACTATTAATAAACCAAAAATCAAACACTGTATAAGAAGGATAATATATTATGATCAAACTGCATTATTACTTAAATGCAAAGTTGGTTTAATATTTAAAAATTTATAATATCATTCATTTTATTGAAAGACTAAAGGGGAAAAAAATCCCCTGACCCAGAAAAGCATTGAAAATATTAATTTCCATTATTGATAAAACTCTTAGTAAATTAAGAATAGAATTTTACACCAATAAACCTAAAGGATATCTACAAAAGGACAGACCTACAACAAACACCATCCTCCATGGGGAGACACTAGAAATATCAGGAACAACACAAGGCTACCCCCTTTTAATTCTAATTCTAGTCAATGCTGTTGCAAGACAGAGAACTAGCATATTGTAGGATTTGAAAGATATTAAGAAGGTGAAGAATAGTGTAAAACTGTGTTTGTTTGAAAACATGGTTAACAACGTGGAAAATCCTAAGGAATCAATGAAAAATCTGGAATTAACAAGTTAATTTAGCAAGGTTGTGGGATATAAAGCCAATACTCAAAAACCAATCCCATTTCTATGTACTAACAATGAACATTTAGAAAATAAAATTTTAAAAATAATATCTTTGTAATAGTATATACTTAGAAATAAATATACAAAATATACTTAGAAATATAATTTATAAAAAGTATGTAAGACCTCTAGACGACAATCTATAAAATATTGATGGGAAAAATCAAAGGAGAATATCCTATATTCATGGATTGGAAACCTCAATACCATTAATGCACTAATTCTCCCTGAATTGATGTACGATTCACAATCCAAATCAAAATCCCCCTTGGCTTTTTTTAGAAATTGATAAGCTGATTCTAAAACTTGTATAAAAATACAAAGGATCTAGAATAGCCAAAACAATTTTTTTTTAGTGTTGAGAAGGTATTTTTATTAAATGATTTTAGCTTATTCAAGTGGCCCAGTATTTTAATGTATAAAGTCAATACCCTAGATAGCAAACTAACACAGAAGTACAATTACTGCATTGTTCACAGATTTGGGTAACCTTACACTTGCTGTTTGCTTTAAATACTGGTCACTTGTTTTTATACATCTGTGACTTTGAGCTACTAGTCGTAAGCTAACAGTTCAAACACAACACATTTTCCTCACTTCTTAGTTCAAAAGATGTGTCTCATTAGATTCTTATTATTTTAGCCAAAACAATTTTGAAAAAGAAGGCAAACATTCAAATTTTTTTAAATGGGCAAAATATTCGAACAGACACTCCCAAAGAAAATATATAGATGTCCAATAAGTGCAATTAAAGATGGTCAACATCATTAGTCATCAGGGAAACACAAATTAAAGCTATAACTACACATGATTTCACATTCACTGGAATGACTAAAAGTAAAAAGACAGATAAAAGGCAAAATTAGAGGCTCAGTTGGTAGGGCATGTGATTCTCAGGGTTGTGAGTTCGAGCCCCATTTTGGCTATGGAGATTAATTAAAAATAAAAACTTTTTAAAAAGGCAAAACTAATCTATAGTGACACATAGCAAATTGGTAATTGCTTAGAGCTGGGCTGAGGGGATTGACTGGAAAGAGGCATATGACCACTTTCGGGGTTGATAAAAATGCTCCGTATCTTGATTATGGTGGTAGTTACATGGGTGTAGAAACTGTTTCCTGTTTTTATAAAATTGAACACAAATGTATTCTCTGGCTCAGATGTGATTCTCAGGTATTTATTTACAAGAATTGAAAATAGATGTCTACAAAAACACTTGCTCCAAGTTAGAAACAACTCAAAAGTTCATCAACAGATAATGAATGGACAAATATGGACAAATAATGATATATTCATTCAGTGGAATACTAGTCAGCAGTTAAAATGCACCAGCAGCTGGGGCACCTGGGTGGCTCAGTCATTAAGCTTCTGCCTTCAGCTCAGGTCATGATCCCAGAGTCCTGGGATCAAGCCTGCATCGGGCTCGCTGCTCAGCGGGGAGCCTGCTTCTCCCTCTCCCACTCCCCCTGCTTCTATTCCTTCTCTTGCTGTCTCTCTCTCTGTCAAATAAATAAATAAAATACTTTTTTTAAAAAAATGCACCAGCAGCAAATACACAGAATCACAACGTAATCTCATGGACATAATGCTGAGTGAAAGAAGCCAAGCACAAAAGAGTTCATATGACATGATTCTATTTATATGAAGTCGTAGAACTGGCAAAAGACGTATGGTGAGAGAAATCAGATCAGTTGTTCCCGGGGGGCAAGGGATAGTAGATATAAATGGGTAGGGAAATTTCTGGGGTGATAGAAATGTTCTATATCTTGATTGGAGTGGTGATTACATAGGCATCTTCATTTGTCAAAACTATACACCTAAAATATATTCATTTTACTGTGTGTAAATTATACCTCAAAAACAGTTGAATAAAGATATATTGGAAAGTAAGGAAAATACTGCCATTATTTGAAAGCATTATAAAGGAATCTGTAGCCAAATAATTAGAAATAACTAAAAAATTAGCAAGATGATGGGATATTAGATCAATTTTCAAAAGTTCACTCCATTTCTATACAACATCAGCACATAATCGGAAAACATAGTTGTTGTTGTTTTTTTTTTAAAGATTTTATTTATTCATTTGAGACACAGAGAGAGAGACAGCATGAGCAGTGGGAGAGGCAGAGGGAGAGGGGGAGAGGAAGAAGCAGACTCCCCGCTGAGTCAGGAGCCCGACGTGGGGCTCGATCCCAGGACCCTGGGATCATGACCTGAGCTGAAGGCAGATGCTTAACCATCTGAGCCACCCAGGCACCCCGAAAACATAGTTTTTTTAAAAAAAACTTTGCAAAAAGACCTTTAGAACACCTGGAAATTATCCTACCCAGAGTTGTGCAAGACCTGCACCCAGAAAATTCTCAAACTTTCCAGCAAGGTGGCATTAAAGAAGATCTAAGTCAACGGAGAGTGACACCATGTTTATGAGTAGAAAGACTTAACACTGTAAAAATGTCAAATCTCCCCAGCTGATCCATAATTTAATGTAATTCCAATCAAAATCCCAACAACAATTTTTATGGAACTTGACAAAGTTATTATAGAATGGAAGTTCAACAGGATAGGAAAAAGCATAAGAGGGAGGAGGCACTCACCATAACAAGTATCAGGACTTCTTGTAGAGCCAAGGTAATCAAAAACAGGGTGGTATTGGCAAAGGACAGACTCACTGACCAATGGGACAAAGAGAGCCTTGGAACAGATCCATCAAATATGGGATTTGATCTATGTTGGAGTGGCAGCCCAGATCAGTAAGGAATGGGGGGGACTATTCAATAAACGGAACTAGGAAATGTGGCCATCCATACTGCAGGAAAGAAATTGAATCCTTACCCAACACCTCTCACAAAAATTGGCTCCAGATGATTGAGGGACTTAAATGTCAAAAGCAAAACTTAAAAGTTTTAGAAGTGTCAATATCTTTCTGACTTGGAGATGGCAGAAAGATTTCTCAAGCAAGACACAAAAATCACAAACCTTAAAAGGAAACATAGATAAATTTGACCATATTCAAATAAAACATTTCAATTCATAAAAGCAACTCTTGAAAAGGTGAAAAAGCAAGCCACCAAATGGGAGAAGATATTTGCAACATATTTAACAAAGGATTACTGGCTAGAATGTGCAGAATTATAAAATATAAAGAAAAAGACAATCTGATAGAAGAATGGACAAAGTCCAAATATTTTACAGATAAAAAAAGAATACAGGTGAACAATCAACATATGAAGAGATAGCCTCATCAGCAATGAGGGAGATACAAATCAGGACCACAACTGACAAAAACAAGAAGGCTGAGGTTGGATGGACAGGATCTCTGAGATGCTGCAGATGGGACTGGGAGTTGCCTTGGAAAACTGAATGTTCACAAACCTTATGAGCCAGCAGTTCCTCTCCTGAACATACGAGAGAAAAAATTGTACATGTACACAAAAAAAGTGTAGTAATGGTCATAGCAGCACCTGTTCATAACAGTAAAAAACTGGAAACACTCCAAATAATGGATAAATTGTATAGTCACACAATCACATGTGATATAGCAAGAAAAAGGAACTACAGCTACACATGCCAATATTGATGAGTATTCCTATCGAATGTTAAGTGATAACAGCAAGCTTGAAAATACTAGATTAAGTATGATATCCTTTTTATAAACTGCAAAAAAGCATAATGAGGCAATTTATCATTCAGCATACATATACCTGTGATATATACACACAAATATCTACATGTCTATGTAGATATATACATATCTATATATATAGTATATAGTAGATACATATATATGCATGTATACATATATATACATATATTTACATATATGTGGTACATGCATACATATATTTATATATACATATATGTGTGTATACGTGTATGTATATATAGTTTTATCACATATATAGTTTATATGTATAGTTTATCATATAACATATCATATATCATACATGATCTCATATATAGTTTAATATCATATGTATGATAAAACTACATAAAATAAGCCAAGAGAATGATAAATGATTCAGAATAGTGGTACCCTGATCAGCAGAGGGGATGACCACATAGGTTATGTCTAGTTCCAGGGTTGGAAACTGTGGTAGGCAGGATCATAGCCCGCCAAAGATGTCCATGTGCTAATCCCCAGAAACGGTAAACTTGCCACCCTACATGGCAAAAGGGACTCTGCAGCGTGATTAAGTTCAGGACCTGGGGATGGGAGATGGTCCTGGCTGATCCAGCAGGCCCAGTTTCATCACAAGGGTCCTTAAATGTGAAAGAAGGAGACAGCAGAGTCATACACAGGAGAAAGACTCACTGGCCTTGGCTGACCTTGAACATGAATGAGGCCACGGGCCTTGGCTGTGGGCAGGCTCTGGAAACTGGATTAGGCAAGGAAGCAGATGATTTCCTAGAGCCTCCAGACAGGAATGCAGCCCTGCCAACACCTTGATTTCAGCTCAGTGAGATTCATTTCAAATTTCAAATTCTGACCTTCAGAACTGTAAGATAAAACAAATGTCTATTCTTTGAGCCACTAAGTTTGTGATAATTCACTCCAGAAGCAAAAAGAAATGAATACAGTGATCATTATATTGCTGAATTAAACAATCAAATAAATGAGAGCGCCTCCAGGACTGATGATGACGTTATATACCAAGGATATGATTAGTCCAATTCTGTCCAACCTAAAGTCCAAAAATAATCTTTTAATATTTGCATGTTTAGTTTTACACTTAGAAAAGTGGCCTGTCCCCAGCGTCACTAATTTCTCTAAGGAATCGCTCACAGAGATATCCTTTGAGCCAGCTGGCCAGGTAGGAAGGGTGTGAGGCAGGGCCTGGGAATTTTATTTCTGGCTCAGCCACAATTACCAGGAAGCCTCTAGGTCCCAGTGTCCAAATGATTAAACCAGATTGGTGGTTTTCAAACTCATGTAGCCACAAAACCCTTTTCTCACAAGTAATCCCAAGGGAATCCTAGCAAGAAAGCTGAGCTGTTCATCATGTGGCTTCAGGGATCCCAAGGCTCACCACCTATAAGAGCAGCTGTAGTAACACTCCGGGGAGAAGGGGCTGGAAGAGTAGGTCAGCCTTCCAAGGTTGATCCTTGAGGAGCAGCGCCAATTCCTATTTGCACTGTCAGCAGGAGTCAGTTTGGGCTGAGTAAGAAACAGCTTCAGAAATCTCAGCATCTTACAACAGCATGCATTTCCTTTTCTCTGCAGCTCAGCCAGGCTGGCTCTGCGTCAGGCTGTTGGTCAGGTACAAATCTGTTCCCCACACCTTCATTCTGGAACAACATTCTTCTCTCAGCACACCACAGTTGCATAAAAGGGCCAGCCAAGACAAGTGGCCATAGGCCTGGGTATGTTATTCAGTAGCAGGAAGGGAATGAAGTTTTGGGAGAAGTCGTATAGTCTTCAACACTGTCTGCAGGGCTGTGATAGAGAGGGGTCCAGTCTGCACTCTGGGGCAGGAAAGACTTCCCTGGAAGTGGCCTTCCCACCACTGTCTGCCTGTTGGCGGCTACTGAAAATGTCAGGATAGATGGGATCTAGGAAAAGTAGTCTTTTTAGATTGTGCCTCTAAAACCTAAATCCATTGAAACTTTCTCTCTCACCTCTTGGGGGAAGTGAGTTCCTTGGTGGGTATAGCAGCTGCCCCAGAAAAAATGCTTGTTGTCGGGGCCATCCCCTTCCTGAAGGTAAGCATCCACTTTGGGCAAAATATCTTTTGAGGCCTAATTCCTCCCAGCTCATAACAGAGCTATCCTTGGGGATATTATAGGTTAAATTATACCCTCCCCCTGCAAAATTCATATGTTAAAATCTTAATCCCCAGTACCTCAGAATGTGACTGTACTTGGAGACTGGGTCTATAAAGAGGTTGATTAGCAGAAATGAGGCTGCTAGGATGGGTCCTAATTCAATCTGACAGGTGTCCTTATAAGAAGAAATTTGGGCACATGGAGATACCCCAGGGGCACATACGTATAGAGAAAAGACCATATGAGGACACAGCTAGAAGGCAGTCACCTATAAACCAAGTAGAGAGGTCTCAGAAGGAACCCACCCCATTGACACCTTGATCTTGGGCTTTCAGCCTCCAGAGCTGTAAGCAAATAGATCTCTGTTGTTCAAGTCCCCCCATCTGTGGCACCTGTGGTGGCAGGCCAAGCCGACTAATGGAACAATCACTGCCAGTTTGTAGAGGGGGCATCCTTGCCCCACCACCTCACCTGCTAGGTGGAATCATGTTATGCACACAATGGTAGGCACACTATGGTCAGCATCAGGAGTTGCAGCAAGTGGACACTGCAGCCCCCTCTGGGCCTTGCTACCTTCTTCCCTTCCTGTCTTTGACCTCTCATTCCTGGAATGCCTCCATCTACTTGGTTCCCATGCTGTCACTCTTCCCTCCCCTCACCTCCCCATCCGCCAGGCAGGCAAAATTAGGTGTTAGATGTACCTGCACCTTCTGTCTAGGACAGGGCTGCTTCCCTGGTTGGCATCACCACGGAGCCCTCGTTCCAACATGGGTCTTGGGCACGAGATCTGCTCAGCCTCCCACCTGCATGGCTGCAGACTCACCATTCAGTTTAAATCATCACTGCCCGACAACAGGCTAAAGCTACACCTAAATAGGAGAGGGCCAAGAGGAAAAGGTCAGCAGGCCCTCAACTCTCCCCCTGGACAAGTCGGTGTCCCCTGTTCTCCAAAGGTCAGAGCTCTGGCAAGCCTTTGTCTCCCACCCACAGCCACTACCCAGATGGGGAGAAATGCAGTGTGATCATCACAAGCTCGCCTTACACCTGGAAAAGGATGAGGCCGACAGCAGCTCGCCCTTCTTCCCGTAGCCTCTGGGTTTAAAAGATGAGAGCGCTCTGATGTTTCCCATCCTCTGAGCAAAACTCCCCACAAATGACAATTTCAACACAAAGAGGGTAGAAGGCAGTGATGAGAGAGAGGAAAGCACTGGGTTGCCTCTGATTTCTCTTGATCTGAATTGCTTTTCAGGCCCCCACGCTGAGATTACTCTTTTGTCTTTTGAGCCTTTGGGTTTGAATGGAGCTCTCTCTGGCATCTCACAAGGGACTGGAGAAGGAAGAATGAAGCAAACGTCAATGGCAGGGTTGATAATCCTACAACCATTGACTTGAAGAGCTGGCCAACAGGGCCCTGGTCTGGCTAATCTGCTGTGTCAATGCATATCCCTAGCAGCCCTTAATTGATGGATTATTGACAGAGCAAGCAGAGGTGAGTGCTGATAGTCTGCAGTCTGAAGTCCTATTTAGGGAAATTTAATCTGCAAATGATAGGGTGGACTGTGATATCTCCAAAGCTTTTATCTGGCATTGGGTCAGGGCCAGGAGAACCAGCCTCAGGATGGCCCTAAACCCCAGCTTTCCTCCTCCTCAACTGGTCCAGTCCTTTGAATGCTGAGCACCTTAACACTCCTCCCAGACATCCTCAAGTCTCTGGTCCATGTAGTTAAAATGCCTACAGCTTAAACAATGGCTCTCAGCCTTTTATATTTTAAATTTTACCATAATTGGGTGGGATGGATGGGGAGAGATAGGAGTAGGATGGTAGAGAGGAAGTCTAACCACTGGTATTATAATTACTATTTTTTTAGTCTGGTAAGGCACAGGAACTGGTTCCCGGCTAAGGGCCAGGAGCGGATGAGGAATTAAATGGATTTTCCCTTTGACTTGCACCTGCTGTGTGGCTTCCCTGCAGTCTTTCTGGATGAGCTCGGGCCTCTCTGCAGTGTGAGGCCAGCCCCTCCACTCACCCTGATTGACATGGCTTGGGAATCAGGGGAGAGCAAGAAAGAGGGAACCCCACTTAGTAATGGGTAGAGGAGAATATGCCTCAGGGTAACTCTGGGTAACTCCAAAGAGGAAGGGCTGATGGAATAATTTACAGGTGGACGTGGCGACTGAGGGAGAGTAAATTCTGGGTAATTAATTTTTTAAAGACCCACAGGCTAGCCTTCGTTTAATTCTTGGCTCAGGATGCTTTGGAGTTGTTTAAACACTCAGGTCTTCCTCCTTCATTCCTAAACTGATATGGGCCGAGATATATCTTCTGTGTGCCTGAGAATATAATTTAGCAGGGATTGGGGTCCACTGGAGCTGTTATTTCTCATAAGAGACTGCTTTTCTCATTCCAGAGGTCAGCAAAGTGGATTTTTTGTCTCCAGCTAGATGGGTCATCACAGAGATGGAGTGATATGTAAGCTTGAAAGCTGTCTCCCCTCTTGAGACCCAGGGGGCAAGAAAGCAAAAGAGCTTGACCAAAGGAGGCAGTTGGGGGTTACAGTCGCTCCCCACTGCGGGCAGAGCACAGCTCATGCTGACCGTGGTACTGAGGACACACCATTGCCCTGAGAGCCACGGTTCTTAGAGAGAGGGGTCCTTTCATTAGGCAGCTAAGGGAGGGCAGCAAAGCATCAGAGAGTCACTCACCAGCCAGGTGAGTCAGCGTTCCCTCAGGCTGTCTCAATGGGTCTTAATTCTGTTAGAATTAGTAGATCCTGACTCTGTGTGTAGACAGGAGGGGATGGGCAGGCAGCCTGTTTGCATCAAGGCTGACCACGTTTCAGTGTCTCGGTCCTTGAATAAGAGCATGCCCTTCTTTCAGGCTTCAGTCTTCTCAGGCAGCCAGACCAGGACTAGAGACGAAGCATCCCCTGGTTTGACGGCAATGAATTGAGGGGCAGGGTTCAAGTCCTCCTTGGATAAATCAAGGTGGTCAGCAAATAAATCACACCAACCGTTTAAAAATACATAGCTAAGGGGCGCCTGGGTGGCTCAGTCGGTTAAGCATCTGCCTTCGACTATGGTCATGATCTCAGTGTCCTGGGATCGAGCCCCGTGTTGGGCTCCCCACAGAGCAGGGAGTCTGCTTGTACCTCTGCCCCTCCCCCTGCTCATGCTCTCAATCTCTCTCTCTCTCTCTCTAATAAATAAATAAATAAAACCTTAAGGGCGCCTGGGTGGCTCAGTCGGTTAAGCGACTGCCTTCGGCTCAGGTCATGATCCTGGAGTCCCGGGATCGAGTCCCGCATCGGGCTCCCTGCTCAGCGGGGAGTCTGCTTCTCCCTCTGACCCTCCTCCCTCTCATGCTCTCTGTCTCTCATTCTCTCTCTCGCAAATAAAAATAAAATAAAATAAAATAAAATAAAATAAAATAAAACCTTAAAAAAAATAAAAATACATAGCTAAAATCAACTTCTATTGCAAACAACACTGGTACCTAAATTCAGTCTGCTGTATGACCTGGTTTTGAGTATGCCAATTTGGCAGTGAGAGACTGCAAGTTTTAATTACTCGGAGAGGATAGAGTGGTGGCCAGAGGGTCTTGTCAGAAAGTGCTGCTTACTTGGAAAGTAAGCAAGGATGGGGACTGCTCCAGCTACGTGCAACTGGGCACGTGTTAGCTTGCAAGGAGGTCTCTGCAGAGCTAGGTAACTTTTGAGATTGCTAGTGAGGATGGCTAGCGCCGATCTATGACAAGCTAGGGACAACTGCACCCACTTTCTAGTTTAGGGCAAACTTACTCTTAAGAGATGGGAACTAAGAACTAACTATTATATAATCTAGGGCAAGACATTTAATGTCACTAGACTCCAGTTTCCTCTATGATAAAATGAGAATTAGAATACATTCACCAAGTTGTCAGTAAGGCAGTTAATCAACAGTTCATAAGTTATAAAGTGTTTTACGAACAGTAAGAAAATTTCTCACTGTGCAACCTTGGGAGTCTAACAAATACATTTGGGAAAAGGGAAGGACAACAGAGGCAGGTACCATTTCTAAGTTGCTCCCTGCGGTATCCTTAGTGTCTGGTATAGAAAAGGTCCACAATAAAGTATTCGTTGAATGAATGAAGAAATTCAGCAGAAGCAGCTGCTCGCCCGCGGTGCGTGGACCACCTTCCTATTTGCTGCCTTTGCTGAGAAATATTTCCCTTTTCCTTTCTGTGAGCTGTTCAGGCCACATCCAGTCCCTGCAGATTTGCCTGTGCCAAGATCTTTCAGCACACTTCCATTTAAACAAATGGTTTCTTTAAAAGCCACTTTTTTTTTTTTTTGAGGATTGTGTACCTTCAGGAAGACGGTGGACAAGCCTAGAAGGTTGGTCTTTGGCAGGAACAAATACAGTAGTCTTCTAGAGAATGTAGTAGAGCTTGATGACTAGTGCCCTTGCCTGAAACACATGTCCACCAAGCCCCTACTTTGGACGCCCTCCCCGCCTGCTGTCTCCCCCCCGAGGGGACCCCATTTCAGTCTCACCACAGAGATCCTAGAATTAGTCAGAGCAAACATAAAAGCAAGAGTCACCAGCAAGGCCACTGCTACATGCACAGGGACCTGGTTCCTACTGCTTTCAGCTCAGAGCTGCACCTGAGGACTGGAACCCCAGGCATTCCTAGCAAACCAGGAGATGCCTGGTCTCTGGTTCGGGTCTGGCTGCTTAGGAAGCCTGGAAGTTGAAAGAAAGGCATGTCTTATTCAAGACTGAGAAACTCTTCAAAGCAGGTATCAAGTCGACAGGCTATGGCACTTCGAGGCAAAAGGTCAGCAAAGAACACCTTCTAAGAGAAAACCAGTATCTTCCCTGAAACAAAATGGAAAAGTAAATGGAAGTTTCAGGATTAAAGCACACGCAACATGAGACCCCAAGAGAGGTTAAAGAATCAGAAATACTGGTGATTAGAAGGGGGGCTGGGAATGGGGGCTCAAGGGAGAAAGGGTTGGCTCAAACACCTGGGATAAGATGACTGGATGAGGAATATGCCCCCTCTCAAGCAAGAGCCAGTCGGTCAGTCCGAATTACGTGAGGTCATGGAAATGGATCCGATGCAGGAGTTAGGATTCACTCGTTGGTCTATTCTACAATCAGTTAGCCATCTGACTTTGAGCAAGTCACTTCACTTCTCATGAGCAAAACCAATGGGTAAGGGGCGCCTGGGTGGCTCAGCTGGTTAAGCGTTGCCTTCAGCTCAGGTCATGATCCTAGGGGTCCTGGGATTGAGCCCCATGTCAGACTCGCTGCTCAGTGGGGAGCTTGCTTCTCCCTCTGCCCCTCCCCCTGTTCGTGTTCTCTCTCTCTCTCTCTTTCTTTCTCTCTCAAATAAATAAAATCTTTTAGAAAAAGGAGGGGAAACTAAGTGCCCGCAATAGTCTCTTAAACTTCTATTATTGATGCCAAAGTCCACCAAATAAGGAGATTCATGTCACATGGTGGGAGAGAAGGAAATTAGTATCTCCCTGACGTCTACGATTTGCTAAGCACCTAGCTGGGGTTTTCATGACATGGCCTTATGTAACTCCATAAAAACTCTAAGAGGTTGGCCCCAATGTCCCCATTTAACAGATGAGATACCCAAGTCTTAAATAAATCAAGCAATTGGTCCAAGCCTGTGAGATGGGGAGTGGTAGAACAAAGATTCAAACTCTGTTTTCAAAACCTCCACTTCTCCACGGAGCTGGCTCCCTCACAGGCCACATAAAAACCAGCAGTGACATTTCTTCATTGCTGTGCCATGCCATTTGTCCATGGAAAGCACTGTGCCCGACACACTACTTGCATACCAAGCACCAAGCAAGACACAGCGGATGCCAACACATATCATCACCCTCCTGGGTGGTAAATGACGTGTACTGAAAGGGACTGCTGGGCTAAGAAGAAGGGTCACCCTGACATTCCCCATGTCCCATTTTTCATCCTTAAAGGGACCATCTTCAACCAGGATACCATGAGGATATTTGTGGCTCTTCATCATCTCTCTTCTTTCATCCCTGCAAATCCAGTTCTGGCTGGGGTGGCATGGAAAGTGGAATTAAAACCTCCCCCGGTCTGCACATGGAAGTCCAAGGCAAAATTAATTAAATCTCTGATCGTTTATCTTCCATCTCCAATTCCAATCCATTGTTCTGAAAACGATTTGAATCCCACCACATGCGTCCCCCCACGGTGTCATTCAAAATCGAGTTTGCACTTAGCTAACTTTTTACTGCTTGGGAATGTCTCTGCGGCACCCAGTTCAGCCTTCTCCCAAGGACAGTCCTAATTTGGAGCTCAAACAGAGAGAGGGAGCTGGTATTGCAGGAATGTCATCCAAGTTCCCAGCTTAATGGCTGCGCAGTGGCTGAGTGGTTGCAGATGTGAGCACTTCGGGGCAAAGGAACTGGCCTGAGATGTGCATGCCTCAAAGCCCTGTTATTTCCAAGTGGGCACATTGCAACAAAACCGTGGCAGGGTTTTTCCTTTTGGATGGCACTTTGTGGCGTCCAAGCCGCAACTCGGTACACAATATGGTGGCTCTAATGAATCTATTCAATCTAGTCTTCATAATCATGGCATCTCTAAGGTAGGAAATTAATTGGATGAAGTTAAATATCCCCTTTTCATGTCAACAAAATTGGTTTTTCTAGGGATTAAAGGATTACCGTGGTGTTAAGTCCCTAAAGAGGCTAAAATACTTTATTATTCATTACAAAACACAAAGATTGGGCCGCTATTTTTTTCTTATGTCACTGCCACTCATTTCATTAACGTGGAACACCAAGGAGAACTGTTAATGACAATTTCAGCAGCTCTTAATGCTCTTCAAAATGCATGTCTTCCCTGCTTACAAACTCTTTCTGGGTAAAATAGCCTGAAATATATCGAACAGAAGCCTTTTATGGCATCTTCTTAGAGCCAAATGACCAGCGGGCTAGATGAGCTTTCAGTAAAGTCATTGAAGCTATAAAATGTGGCATTTCATATTGATGTTCTCTCAGCTTCTGACCAAAAGAGCACAATTTCCAGTCAACAACTGAGAAGATATTTCCAGCTTGGGTCACAGGATGGAGAAAGCTGGCCTCTGCCATGTCATCACAATGGCAGCCACTTTTCAAATTAGGATTTACATACGTTCCCTTCCCCACATAGAAATGAGCGCTTTCGGCTGTTTCCATCGTAGTTTGTACAATTTTGAGTTGGAAAACTCCCTAAATCCAATGCCACCTTTTGCACCTGGGGAAACTGAGGCACAGATCTATGATATGACTTATTCTTGGCCACTCAACCATGAGTGGGCAAGGTGGCCCTGGAACTTTCTTTTCCCCCCTATTCAGTACTTCCCCAGTGTCTGCATTCCCCTGCAGATGGATCACTTGGTGACAGAAGCTGGGACTCAGACTGAGGCCAGAGCACATGTCCAAGGGCACTAGGCCACACAGTGACCCTCCATGACCGGAGCCTGGTGAAGCCCAGGTGCTGAGCTGACTGGACACACACTATTCACCAGGCTCAGCAAGCCTGGCTCCACCTTTCATTCTGATCCATCCTGGGAGGCTCCTGGTCTTCTCTTGGGGAACATTAAAAACAAAGCAATTAATTCAAACATTATCAGAATGGTCCTATAAAGCTCTACGCTAGGGAAAGATAATGAGTTAAACATAAAGTAGGGGGTGTTGAGATAATCATGTCAAGTAACTATAATAAAAGCAGAGACAAATTAAAGAGCCACAAGAGGTAATGTACAAAATGCCATCGGGGGCAAAAGAGGGAAGTCTCTTTAAATGGGGGAATCTAGAAATGATTCATGGGTGAGGAAGTAGCCTCTGAGTGAGTCTTGAAGAAAGGATACACCTCAGGAGGTGTAGGTAAGGCAAGGTCATTCAGTCTAAGAGAAAATGCATGCATGAAGAGGAGGCAGAGAGCTCTGCTTGGGATGCAGTAAATGATGGTTTTTTGAAAGACTATCTGATATGTCTTCTCCTCCAGAAAGCCCTCTCTGATTGCTCCAGGCTGGCTGAATACCTCCTCCTCGGTGCTCCACCAGCATCCTGGCCATACTCCCACTGTAGCAGTAGCCAGAACATAGTGTCACATATTTGCCCCTCTAGAGCCTAAGCAACTTGAAGCCAACTCAGGTTAAACTTGGTTTGTATTTGACCCCTGCACAATTTCTGACATCCGCTACGTTCCCCAAAATATTTGTTAAACGTGTCAGGTGTCAGTTTGGATCACTGAAGAGAAATCATGGGGAGAAATCCTAAAAGGAAAATGGGAGGCCTCTCTGGGGAGGGCCTTAGGGTCTGTGGTAGGAGCTCGTGCCTTATTCAGCACGTGATGGGGAGCCAGGGGAGGTGGTAAAGGAGTAAATAGAACTGTGCTCTGAGCAGACTATTTTGACTCAGGAGTGTAGGATGGGTTTGAGGTATGAGAACCAGAATCTAAGCAATCAGGCAGGTGTGGCAGACCACCGGTGCAGGGCCAGAGGGGCTGGGACCTGAGCAGGGCAGTGAGGTTGGGGCAGAGGCTGAGGGAGATAAGCACTGGAGAAGTTATAAGGAAAGGAGGGATCACGTTTCCACCCATATCTCTGTTCCTTGGTTGGCTAGGATGGGGAGAGGGAGCTTTCAAACACTGATTTCTTGGAGGGATGGTTTATAAAATACTTACTACCTATAAAGTGCTTTTAATCTTTCAGATGTAATAACCACATGAAGGGGAAGGAAGTGTTATTTCTGCATCTTCACTGGAGAAAGCTAAGACACACAGACTGGCCCAGAGAAACATCGGAAAACAAACTCACAACTAACACAGTGGGAAATTGCTGTCAATGCAAAATGAGTTTTAGATGTTGTCCATACTCACACACTCACACACACACACACACACACACCCCAACTCTCATTGGTTTCAACCAACATTCAGTTCTCATGTCACAAAAGGCAATCTTTTCAATTAGATGTTTTTCTTTCACCATCTTTTTCAATGCTGCCTATTTCACAGTTGCCTCCAACAGAGCAAACTGCCAAACTTTTTTTTTTTAAGATTTTTTTTTATTTATTTGAGAGAGAGTGAATGAGCAAGAGAGACAGAGAAGGAGCAGGGAGAGCTGCAGGCAGAGGGAGAATCAGACTCCCACTGAGCAGGGAGCCCTATGTGGGGCTCGATCCCAGTACCCTGGGATCATGACCTGAGCCAAAGGCAGATGCTTAACCGACTGAGCCACCCAGATGCCCCACGAACTGCCAAACTTTTAAAAAGCTGCAAAAAGAGCTGAGGATCAATGGGTAAAATAACAGAGCTGAAGACTCAGGATGGTCAGTGAATATTCCCATGACCACTCCTGCAGCTTCTTTTATACTGTTGCCTTATGGATTGCGTACGAGAGTCCTGCCTTACAGAGGCACACATGACCCTTAGGAAGCCCCAAACTCTTGTCCCTGAGACTTGGTTCTTGGCTTCGAGAAAGTGACAGATAATCAGAGGCACACACACACACAGCTTCCCCCAACTATCTCACCACCAAACAGCAGGGAATACCAAAGCAAAAGTATTACTACAGAAGTACATAATCTACTATTACCGAATTATGAGAACCAGTGGGAAATTAAAGAACAGTGGCCAAAAGAGAAGTCTCCAAGTCAGGATCATGGCTTCACGATTTCCTACATGAAGAGCTTTGGGCAAATGACCTAAACCACTCTGACCCTCGGTTTCCTCATCTGCAAAATGGTGGGGTTTTCTGAAAATGTAATAAGAAATTATAACATACTGCATACCATTATAATATATAACATATATATATATAGATGTATATATATATCATAGACATAATATGTATATATAGTATAATACAAAGTAGAAACATAGCATATGATATACTGTATATTATGTATTACTGTTATTAACACATTATTATAATACATTAATTTTAGTGTTGATGGAGAGCAGAGACAAGAGGGATTTCTCAGACCAGCGGGGAGCCAGGCAGCATCCCCGGGGCTGTGACCCCCACTCCACGCAGGGACAGTAGCCAGCCACCTGACAAGAAGCCAGGGTGACTTGCGTGCTGCCCCCCTGAACATTAGGGTGGGACAACGTGTGTGGGGGTCTAGAGAGGCACAAGTGAAGGCCGATGGAGGACAGCAATTGTCTGATAGAACCTGTCAGGGAGGCTGGGGAGGGGACTCCCGCGCTCAGCCTGGCCCTACCAGCCAGGTCTAACCCTGGAAGCCACAGTTAGTTCGTAGGTACTGTTTTAAAATCACTATAGTTATTATGTTGATGGTAGCGTTGGCTCTCATTTCCGTGTGGCCCATTTTTATTTCTCAATGCACTTTCATACTTGCAGTCTTCCTCCTTCCCTCACATCCATCCAATAAAGCTGCAGATGTCTTGCTTTTCCTACTTCATAAAGATAAGGAACTTGAGAGCGAAGGGGTTCCGTGATTTGCTCAAAGTCACACAGGCAATGTGAGGCACATGGCCGCACACTTGTAATTAGGCGGTCTGCTTGTTCTTGCTGTGTCCGATCATTTTCGATGGTGTCCAACCTTCCCTAGACCCCTCTGAATAATCCTGAGCGCCCAGGCCCATTCCTTTCATTTCCTTTGCCTCTTCTGTGTTCCTTCCCTGCCAGCCCCTTCCTTGAGACACGCTCCCACAACTCAGATGCTTTATCCAGCAGGTGCTTGGAGGCTCTTCCCGGAACAATGGCCAAGTGACCTTCATGCTGGGAGCACTCGCTTCACCACTCACAATTCCAGGAGGCCCTCAGGGCTGACCTCGCTTCCACCAGGGTTGGCCCTGAGTGTGGGATAAATTCTGGGGACTAGTACAGCGAAGACTGTCACATACTGGACACAGATGAGCTGCAGGCGCCCACCTGGGAACTGGCCATGCCCTGGACCAGCCCCACTGCCAACAAGCCAGTGGAGAAAAGTGCCAAACTTGAACACTAACTCCAGGCACCATTCTCCAAGAGCCTCCCCAGTTATTTTACAGCGTGGGGAAAGCTGTGGTTGTCGTACTTTTTTTTTTAAGCTGAGAGACCATCTTAGCACCGTGTATCAGCTCCTGGCTTTGGGAAAGGGAGGATGGCTGGCTGGCCAAGGGACCAGCTCTCTTACCCTTGGAATTGAGCAAGTTCTGAGTTGATGACAAGGTATTTAAGAGATGAAGAGACCTTTCTGATAGGAAGACTAAAGACCGGGAGCCAAAGGCTCTCTGGAAACAAACATGATTTGACAGACAGGGCCTGGAGCCAGCTAACCAGCCCCTTCTCTCAGTACCCAAAGCTCCATCCCTGTTCTGAGTCTGATCAGCAGAATGTAATGTGGTAGACATTATTATCTTAGTTCACCAGAAGAAGGCCTGTGCTGAAATAAGATTTAATGTTATGCCCTTAGCCTTTATAGAGGGTCGATAGGAGAAACATTTGAGGAGCATTT
The DNA here is from genome assembly GCF_011800145.1 of Mirounga leonina. Lineage (NCBI taxonomy): Eukaryota > Metazoa > Chordata > Mammalia > Carnivora > Phocidae > Mirounga > Mirounga leonina. Next base: position 98,889,082 of record NW_023270377.1, on the reverse strand, counting down.
CCCTGCTGTTCTAGAACTACACAGGAAGACAGTGGCCATTATGCTCCCTGGTGTCCTGACGCAGCCCCGACACAATAAATTCTCCTTCTACCCAACCCTGGGGGGGGGGTCCAGCTCCCTGTTGCATTCCTTCTTTCTTCAGATATCACCGACTAGAGGACTAAGCGTGCATCTCGTCTTTCCTCTTTCTGCCTTAGTTTCTAGTAAACCTGGCCCCAAATCCAATGCTCAGCTGTGATACTGATTCAGTCCCTGTCGCTCCAACATCTGTTTCTCCCTACTTTCTTTTTATGTGCTTCTTTTAATTGTCACTTTGTGTACGGCTAGTTTTGTAGGCTGCTCAGATCTTGCCCCCATGTAACAAAAGAAGAAACAACAGATGATTGGCAGACAGAAATGAATGAGAGGTAGGTAGGTAAGTAGAGCAAGCTAGTGTGGGATGAATGGATGGAGGGGAGGAGTGTGTGGATAGACTGACCTAAGTGTCATCATTTCATACACACAATTAGCCCAAAAGGGAATCAGCAGTCCACAGCCAGCTCAAGATTATTAGCCCCAGATTTCCACTCAATCCAAACTAACAAAAATATGTTCACTATCTATAATCTGACCACAGATTTCTCCAGGACACAGTTCATGTTTCATTCATATTTATATCAAGCACGAGGCTGCCATATAGTAGGTGCTCACAAAATGTTTGAGGCAAGTTGAAATTAATTAAACTAGAAACTTACTCTACCAGGGGCAATACACAATGCCTAGAGCCCACCACATCCTCGGGGAGATATAATTCACAAGCCTGTATAGATCACAACGGCCATATAATCAATACACCCTTCCTAGACCATCCAGGCTGATCCTGTCAGACCCTACACATTCCTGCTGCAGTCCAGTCTCATGTTGTTCGCCCATCCACAATGCCCACCCCCTCCCGTCGGTTTTACCAGCTCCTGTCTACCTTTGAGACTTAAATCAGGTCTCACCACCATAAAACTTGTTTCCAATTCCAGCCAGCCCACATTGATTGCCCCTTCCCTGATCATCCACTGCACACGAGACTTCTCAGGCACCTCCAACAGCATGTGACTCGCCCACTGAAACATCCCACGGGCCCCTCAATCTCAGCCTGTCCAAAGCAGAACCCACCTCCCACCAACTGCCATCTGAGTGGTGGAGAGTGTGTTTACGGGTCCTGCAGTAAAATCACCCAAGATCAGATCCTGGTCGCATCACCGTGTCAAGGTTCAACCAGAGAACCAGAACCACTGGAAGATCTTTCTATATATACAATGTACATAAATCTGTAGGATATGCATGTGTATGTGTCCAAACACGCACATACATGTACATGCATACCGTAGATGTTTATGGACCCCTAAATAGTTACATAAAGGAACTTTTTACAGGGAATTGCCCTTACACAATTGTGGGAGCTTCTCTCTAAGATGCTAAGATATGTCTTTGCATCTGGTGCTGGAGCTTGACATCTGCAGGGCAGGCGGTTGGGAAGGGAAGATGGAGAGGAAAAATGAGGAGGAGAGGAAAAATGAGGAGGAACCCACAAGTACAAGCCAGAGCTTACAAGATACTCAAACCCACGCCAGCTCTACTTTTCCTCTGACCCTCGTGGGTGAGTGTCTTGAAGAACCCAGAGTCCTTTAGGATAGCCTAAACACACACGTGGCCCAGGAGTGGGGAAAGCAGAGGAAGGATTCAGGGGACGGTGAAGTAGATGCAGGCCTCCCAGCAATGAGGGATAATGCATGTAAGCCACAAAAGGGGTGCCACTTCCTTTCCACCTTGCAAATCTCCCACAAGCCCACCTTAACTCATATACAAAAGTAAGAACTGTCCTCAGCCTGACAGCAACTTCTCTACCTTCTCCTTAGCTCCCCAGATCACAGGCTCAGGTAGGGGCTTCCATGGGCTCCAGGACACCACTGGGGACTGGGCTTCTTTCTAGGGCACACAAGGCTGGTTCTGGCTAGGGCAGGCAGCCCAGGAGGTCTCAGCTGGGGGCAGACAGCCTGCATCTGGGCCCTTGGTCTGGAGCACCAGGACCTGAGGCATTCTCTTCCCATGGGGGTAAAGGCAGCCCTTGAGGGCAGAAAAAGAAACCCAGCTTACCATGTAACCCTCGAGCCTGTGTAAGATGTGGAAGCTCTGGTCACTCCCCAGGGCTCCAGTTACCTAGGAAGTCCCAAGCTCCTTCTGGACAGGGAGGGTACAGGCTTGCTTATGGCTGAGTTCCTCTAACTCAGGCCATATTCCAAGTGAAAATTCAGAATTTTATACTTTCCCCACCCCCTAGAGAAACAAGATCTTTTTGTGTGTGTGTCAGCATTGTCCATAGGAAACTAGAATCTTCATTAATAATTCCTGTTAGGACAGTGAATAAAAACTCAAGGAACAACCAAATCAAACCAAACCTGGGCATCAGCTTTGAACACCACCCTCTCCTGAGCCACTTATACCCAGTCAGTTACAGGGCCCTGCTAATGTCCTCCTGCTCAGTCGCAAGTCTGTCTCCCTCTTTCCACCCTGACCACCATGCACTAGTTAGGAGCCTGCCACAACAGCTTTCTAAATCAGTCCTGTTCCTTTGATCATTCCCCTACATGTGATCACAATGATCTATCTCCAAAGAAGAAGAAGAAGAAGAAGAAGAAGGAGGAGGAGGAGGAGGAGGAGGAGGAGGAGGGGGAGAAGAAGGTAAAGAGAAGAAAAGAAAAAAGAAGAGAAGAACATGCAAATCCAACACATCACTCCTAGTTTACAGCTGGCTTCTCTGCTGTTTTCAAGGCCACATCCTTTTATATATCCCTGGGGTTCTCTGTGGCCTACACCCTGCCCTTTGTCCAGCCTCAATGCACAGATTTAGATCAATCATGGTCCCTGGTTCGTGTCACAACCTCAGCATTGGTCTATGCATTACCTTTTCCTGTTCTCATGTATATATTTTTAGTAATAACTCACACCTCCACAAGCACTGACAATGCCATGCCTGTATGCTCCTCATCACTATGTCTCCAACCACAGGGGACCACCCATAAAGCTACTCAGATAACATGATTTTAGATCTATATTAAGCCTCTCCATTCACGTGGCCCCTCATATACTATTGCTTTCTATGATAGAGAGCTCTTCTAATGTATCTCACTATTTGCACCTGAACTCCTTTGGAGGAGAAGGTATCTAACACTACTCTGTTCCTTGCCCCAAGGTGCCTTGTACATTAGAGGAGATGCTTGTGGAGTGATTCTGCAGCCTCTCTCTCTAGAGGAGAATCTAGTTTGGGGCTTAGGGAGAGGGGGTGGAGGAGATCAGAAAGACCCCCTGAAAGAGGTGACACTTCAGCTGGACTCTTATTATGCTATTGTGGTCTGCAAAGCATTGGTATGTATTATAATCACCTGGGGAACTTGTTAAAAATATGGATATCAGGGCCCAACCCAACTTACTGACTAAGTGTACAGGGTTGGAGCCCAATCATCTGCTTTTGTTTTTTGTTCTTTTGGTTTTTTGTGAACCTGCCTGGCTTTTATAGGTATTTGTGTTTTTTGAGGCCAGCAGAGAATACCAAATTTTTGATACTTTTATTCAGTTGAGGATACTATAACAAAGTACTATAGACTGAGTGCCTTATAAACAACAAACATTTATTTCTCACAATTTGGAAGTTAGAAGTCTAAGATCAGGGTGCCAGCATGGTAAAGTTCTGGTGAGAGGCCTCTTCTGGGTTTGGGGATGGCCAGCTTCTAGTGGTATCACCATGGTAGAGAGCAGAGACAGGAAGCAAGCTTTCTTGTGACTCTTATAAGGGCTCCCTCCTCATGGTTTCATTTAATCCTAATTATACGCCAACCCAAAGGCCCCACATTCTGATATCATCAGTTCGCATGGTAGAGTTTCAGCATATGAATTTTGGGGGGACACAGTCAGTCTATAACATCACCTGTTAGCAAGCCATCTGCAAGCCAAGGAGAGAGGACTCAGGAAAAAAAACAACCCTGCCAACACCTTGATCTTGGACTTCTAGCCTTCAGAACCATGAGGAAATACATTTCTGTTGTGTAAGCCACCCAGTCTGTGGCGTTTTGTTATGGCGGCCCTCACACACCAACACAGTTGGGAATAGCGGTATCTCTGGACAGGTGCACTGTGAAGCATGAGGAAGAACAATGTGTTTAAGGGTGTCTGAGAAAGTCCGGGCTGGTATGAAGAGAGAGCTCAGTAAATGTCATGCCTCTCTCAACTCCTCCAAAATGCTACATTACTCCTTCAGGACTTGTCACATATGACTCTTGTAATCTGGCCTGGATGTGAGTATGCGCACGCACACTCTACACTGGAATGGAAGCCCCTTGAGGGCAGGGATTGTCTCTTAAAGACTTTTTTGATCTTCATATCCATAGTGCCAAGCTCAGTACATACCATATACTGCTCGTAGAATGAATGAAGGAGGGAAGGAAGGAAGGGAGGAAGGAAGGAATGTATGAATGGGTGAGTAAGTGAGCAAATAAAGACCCTGATCCTGTACAAACAAGAAAACTACGGCTGAGGAAGTAAAGTGACTTGGCCAAGGACACTCAGCTAGCTGGTCAGGGACCAGCCAAGGAAGAACATCCCAGGAATCCTCCTGGCCCAGTGTTCTCCTCTCTCTTTGCCATATCTCTCAGCACCAAGAGCAGGACTGTGCAGAAATAAAGTCTTGTAGTTCATAGGAAGTGGCCGCTTTATCTTGTTATCCCTGGCTCCGCTGAGGCTCAGAGTCACCTCTCAGGTTCTGTAAACACAGAGCCTCTTGTGGGTCTCCCTGAACACAGTTCAACTAGGAGCAGGTCCCCCTACAGCCCTCCAGTGCATACAATCAAGACAAAGAAGCCCATATCCCACACAGTAACAGCCATGGAATCATTCTGCAGAACAAATATCCTGTGAAAATTCAGTACCAGGCTGCGTGGCCCTGACCACTGGGGGCACCAAGGGGCTCCATAAATGTGTGAAAGGCCCTGTGCTAGTGATGTTGGCAGGAGGTGGGGAAGAAGTCTGGCAAGGTGGCCAGTGGGCCTGGCATGGGGCTAGGGCGGAGGTTGCAAACCGGCAGCTTGCACTCTAGATCATTTTCAAAGAGTCTTTATCACTTAGAGACACTGACTAAAGTCTTACAGATGGAATATGATGTCTAAGATTTGCTTCAAAATAATTCAGGGCAGGAGGGGAAGTGGGTGGGGACACAGATGAGTCAACCTAGGCATGTGTTAAATGCAGCAGCTGGGTGATGGGTACACGCAAGTCCATTCTAGGATTTTCTTTTTGTGTGTGTATGTTTGGAATGTTCCATAATAAAAAGTTTAACATTTTTCACTTACTAATTGTACAGGAGTTTGCATAGCAGTTCCGAAACTGCTATCTTTACAAAGGCCTCCTTATGGGTCTGGCCCTGAATTGGCTGCTGGGAAATTGACTGGTAAGTAGTTTCTTACATGGAGAGAAAACCTTCCCTAACTGAGAAGAGCAGCTCACTGTGTCTAGCTTGTGAAACAAGATCGTGTATGTTAGGACACTTGCTTTCCCCTTTGGTAGCCTGTAATTTTAGTATGTGCTTGGCAGAGTGACCAGCACCCAATAAAGGCCGTGGGCACAGAATCCCTCATCGGCTTCCCTGCACAGAAGCGTCACACTCCCATCGCTGTACTTTGTTGCTGGGGAATCATTGGGTGCCATGTAGCCCCTTGTGAGGATGAGAAAGCAGAAGGAGCCTGGGTAGTGGATTCCCTCTGGCTGTGTCCTTTCCTTTTATAACATTTGAGCAAAGACCTAAATGAAATCAGAGGGAGACTTGCAAAGCCTGGAGGGATAGCTTCCCAGGATCAGAAAGAGCATGTGCAAAGGTCCCAAAGCAGAAGTCAGTGGCTTATCTAAGCTGTTAGAGCTGGGTGAGCAAGAGATCAAAGAGGTCGACAGTAGCTGGATTATGAGAGTCCTGTAGGCCACAATGAAGCTTCTGGATACTATTTGGGGTGAGATAGGAAAATGTCAGAGTGTTTTGACCATGATATGAACATAGAGGTGGCAACTGAGGGTCAGGAACAGTAAATAACGTTGTCGGTAAGTAGCAAAGTCAGAATTGAATCTCATGTCTATCTGACTCCAAATAGAGTCCAGGGCCAATGCCATCGCCAGGGCCCAACATGGAAATGTTTCTTTTTCAGAAAGTTCTCTGAGACCTACAAATTCAACAAAACTCTTGGTTTTTCTTTGCTCTGGGACCCACCCTCATAATACCATGGTGCATGGGAACTTCCCAGGCTGAGAAAGGGACATCTATTACCTTCAGCTTTTTGGCCAAGATCAAATACAATGTTCCTTCCTAATCATTAAACATTGGTACCCCAGGAGCATGTTGCACAGGAAGCTGTTTATGACACCTCATGGGTAAATGCAATTTTTATCAATTAAATCACTTGAAAATCGCTGATAGGCTTGTTATTTAAAAGAATCTGAGAGAAAGCCTTAGTTAAGAAAAAGAGACTCATCTTGTAATATAAAATAATTACTGACTAATTTCTTTCTTCCCTCAGAATTCTAATTTCTGTACATGGAGTTTTCTTAAGGCAGCAGCTGCCTGATTTATGAGCGTCAGCATCATTGCACTATGTCCCCATTGTTAAGATATGTAACATTAGCTACAGCACCGTTAAGTTTTACCTATGATTGAACTCCCTCTCTTCCTGGTGGAGAAGCATCCATCCCAAGTAGAACTGACTCATCAAATCTAGTGGATTGACACAACCTCTTTCAATTTCAATCCTCTCCCCAATACCGCATTGAAACAGTTCCCCCTGGGACACTGGGACACATGATTCTTTTCCTCCTACATCTGAACGTTATTTGGCCAAATGGAACCAGCCTTTAATTCACCACAGGACTCCCACAAGAAGCAAATGTAGGTGTGTTCTGAGGGTGCCGATGATCAAAGAGGGAGACCAACTTTTGTGCCAGCAACTCTTGATTATTCAGGGGTGGATGATCCAATTTGTGGATTAGCTGGGCCTCTTGGCCTTTTCTGATTTCACTGATCATTAGCCAATGGCCCCCTCAGGCCAGAAAGATAAAAGGAGTGCCAGGCAAAGCGGTCTGGTGACTTCTTGGCGATCCTGTAAAAGGGGGCAGGGCAGAGAGGCAGTCATATGCAATAGGGAAAATGAGGTTTAGGGATTATCCGGATTTCAATGAGCTGGTCTCTCCATAGCTCCCTGGCCCCCTACCTGAGTCCCTAACACTGGTAATGGACAGTTTGCCTTGGATGGAGTGGGGCGTAGAAACAGAGCCCTGTGGATTCTGAATGCGATATTTCAAGTGTCTGGGGGTGGGGGGGGTGGGGGGGGCGGTGGTGGTGGTGGTGTGCAGTGAAGCTGCTCTTTACGGGGAGGAGATCCCCTGAGCATCAGGCTCTTCACCATTTCTGGGGGCTTTTACCCAGAACATCTCTGCACTGGAACAGCAATGCTTTTAACTCTAGAAAAAGAAGACTCTAAGGAGAAGGAGGAAGAGTGGGAGAGGGAGAAGGAGAAGGAGGGAGAGAGAAGGAGGAGGAAGAGAGGAAGAAAGAAAGAGGGAGGAAGGAAGGAGAGAGGAAAGAGGGAGGGGAAGGGGGGAAGGGGAGGGAAAGGGAAGGAGCAGGGAGAAGGGTGGGGGAAACTGCAGGCCAGCCTGAAGGAGTTTTGATTCCAAAAGCCAGTCCTAGAACCACCCTTCTCAATGACCGGATCAGACTGAACAGGCACTAGGGGGATCATAAATCTAGCCCCTCAGCAAAGTCAGGCCATCAGGAAAAAGGGCCAGAGGGATTTGGCAGAAGTAGAGCAGGTCTTCCAAAGGGGCAGATCTGCCACTTCACCGCTGTGTCTCTGGGCCAGTTACCCAGGGAGCCTTTATTTCCTCACAGGAACAGTCAGGATGGTAAGAGTGCAAATTTCTTCCCACGGCTGAGAGAAAGAACTGAGATCCCTAAGTACAGGCAGGGGGCATGCAGAAAGCACTGGATGGATGAACAGAGTTCCAGAAGGGGCAGATGAGCCTCAGCCCCTGCAATGATGCCCACATCCACATCACCTGCATTCTGGTCCTGGCACCTGAGTGTTTGGCTGGCTCCCCCACCCCTCTGCTTCAGCTGTTTGCAGTGGTCAGGCATCCAGGACACCACTGGGCTCATTTATGGGCTTTCTTAGACCCACACTCTAGTGACAAGAAGTCTGGTCTAGGCATTTTGAGAGCCAAGTCCCGGATGACGCTGGCTCATTCTGGGATGTTGGCAAGTCATACACCTTCTCTTAATCTCTGTTGCTATTCCTTAAATGAGAACAAGAATTCCTCCTCTGCCCATAGGGAGGTAGACAGTGTGAGTTGCAGAGTGAAAAGTGCCATAAATGAAAGGGTGATGCAAAGCAGTTCATCAAATAATTTTTTTTTTTTTTAGTTACTCAAAGGGATTTCCTAATTTTCAGAGTGTTTTGCAAATATTGATATTCTGAAGGTCTGTGTTGAGGCCTGAGCCAAACAAAGGAAATCCATGGAGCCAGATGCCCAGGGAGAAACCCCCAGGACCCCTCCTTACCCTCAAGAATAAGGAAGGAGAGGCAGGCCTCACTAGATACTCACCAACCCAGTGCCAACAGTGAGCTGAGAAGTCTTAGTGTGGAAAAGAGTTTTGACTTCTCAGACCCCTGAAAGTGGTTGCCTGACTACTCTGTAAGGACCACTGCTCTGGAGTGGTGTGGCTCATCATTTTCCCACTCTCAGTCTCCTGGCACTGATCCAGGACAAGCACACGATCCAGGTCCGGCTAATCAAAGCACAGCCTCCCTCTGGCCATAGTGATTGGTTCAAGAATGGGCACAGGACCCGAGCAGGCCACTGAGGACTCCCCCTGGTCTTCTGCTACTTTTACAGAGATATCTCATGGGGACACCACCCAGAGAGAGATGCCCAAGGAGCCCCAACTCATTGAGTCTTCCAGCCCAGGCTTCAGACACAGGAGTGGAGACATTTTCTAGATGACCCTGGCCCCAAAACCTCTGACTACAATTGTCTGAGGAACTCTAAGCAGGAACTGCCTAGCTAAGCCCAGTCAACCCTCTTATTCATAAGCAAAATAAATGAGTGTTGCCTTAAGCCAATGATTTGGGTGGTTTATTATGCAGCAATAGATAGCCAGAACTGGGTCTTCTTGGCTTACCTATTAATTCCAGCACTAAAAACACCAGGAAATGAATCAAAACCCAGGACAAGGAAGCCCTTGGCTAAATAACAAATTCTCCAACTGTCTTCACTTTGAATCAACATGTTATTTGTAGGTTTTGTCAACAGGCTCTCACTGTGCAGCTGCCTCAGGTAACTGTCACTTTCCTGAGCATTTGCCACGGGGCCAGTCATCCTGTCAGACATTTCAAATGCCATATTGTAAGTCTAAACAGAGACATATCATGACCCTATTTACAGACCAGAAAACTGAGGTGTAGAGAGAGTAACCCCAGCTTGTAAATCATGGAGCCAAGACCTGAACCCGGTCTTTGGACCCAAAGCCCATCTTCCCCAATGCCCACTGATTTCTTCTCTCTCCTGCAGGACTTTAAAAATTCCCTATGATATTTTTTTTCCACTGTGAGGCAAGAGTGTAAAACCATGAGATCCTTTTCCTGTTCAGCATACCACAGATGGTCTAATCACATCTCCAGACCCTGAACTTTCTTATTTTCAGATGTCTGTATACCCCACCTTGACCTATGCATAATGTGTCAAGAATGAGAAGCCATGTGGCAAAGGCAGGAAGAGAGGACTTTGTGGTCAGAGGCCCTGGATAAAATCCTGACTTTGCCACTTGGTAGCTGTGGGACCTCCAGCGGTGACTGAACTAGGCTCTCTGGATCAACAACCCCTTCCCTAAAAGAGGTGTAAAGAGTGCCATTACGTAGGCTTGTCATGAGAATCATACCCAATTGTCTAGGCTACAGTGGGAGCAGAGTGAATGTTCTATAAAGTTGGGTCATTTCCATTAGGATACAGCATACCGCCCATTTACTGACATTTTACTGGCTCTGTTTGTTTCATCATCTCAGATTGTAAAATCCTTATGGAATGAGACATTCTAATATTTCTTCAGGGTGCTGAAGCCTGTAGTAGAGTATTAGACATGTACAGGTTGCTCAATAAACATTTGTTAACAGCTTGCCTGGTTTAAATCTCAGCCCTTATATTTCACATGGCAGGGCCATGGAAGGCCACACTGGCCAACAGTGTCCTTTGAACATATGGACGGTAAATATAGACAAGGAATATTGCATCGGAGAAGGAGATAGTCGGCAACCTTTGTATAACTTGCCCAGGCCTTAGAAAGCTCGAAGCTGGAGCTGACAGACCTGGATTCAAATCCTGACTCAGCCATCAATGAGCAGGTAGCTTTCAGTGAATCCCAACTCCCGTTAGTCTTGGCTTTCTGATCTGTGAAGTGGGGATAACAATAACTACCAGGTATTGTGGTGAGTAAATGAGACATTTAATGGAAGGCATAGGTTGGCACGTGGAGGCACTCCACGAAAGGAGATCATTCTCATTAGCTGTACATTTGGGGATAAAATCCCCGGCTTACTCATTCACATGGCAGTTTGGTGGATCGAGTGAGAATGGATGGCATGCTGCTTTCAAAATATTTATAGAGTTCAATGCAAATGAAGTTATTAAAATCCAGAATAAAGACTAAATCATCTGACATAAAGATCCTTTCTGTTTGCACCTGCAAACCAGAATACAGACAATAAGGAAGAAACTGCTGGGAAATTTCAGAGAAAGAGTAGCTTCAATGATCCACTGGCCTGGAGCTGGAAAGGACCTTTAAGAACCTTCATGATCATTTGACTCACCTCATTTTTCTGGGGGGTGGAAATCAGGCCCAGAGAGTACCACCCTTGTTGAGAGTACAGAGAGTAAAACAACCTTGTTGGCATAACCAGGAAGGGAACTCTGGACCCAGAGGCTCCAGTCCAGTGCCTTTTCACTATTTTCCATCCTTCGGGCCTGTACTGGCTGCATGATGATGCAGGGATCTGCCCTCTGGAACATTCTCAGGCAAACATTGGATGTAACTGAAAAATAAGTAAATACATGCCAGACCAGTTTTAACACCTGAACATTTCCTCATGCCTGGGAGTTGCAGAAGAAAATGCCTCTGGGATATCTTTCTCTAACTTCCTTTCTCAATAATGGTATAAAAATTGAAATGAGTGCTAAGGAAGAATAATGTGTCTTAGAGAAAATATGCTTTTTTTTTTACAGGCTGCTTCTCAGTCCACCCCCCAAAGGCACTGAGCTCTGAGATGCTGGCTCTAAGTCTGGCTGAGGTTCAGCCATGAGGCCAAGTGTGTGGCTTTGACAAAGAAAGCTCTCCACCGCTGATAAAAGCTTATCAATGTCAGTATCTGAATTTCTCTGTTTTCATGAAGCTCTCGATGTTCTAAACACGCTGCATGTAATGCTGGGTTTAAATGTTATTTTAATTCCTTGCACATAGCAAGGCTGCCTTTTTTCCCTGGTCCCCCAGGCTTAAATAAGGCTCAGTCACCTCTGACCTGCCTCTGGGCTCTGAGCCCTATGTCCATCCAATTCTTGCACGATCATTTTTTCTTTCCATCCCCATGCCACCGTCCTGCAGTAGCCCTCCCATCTCAGGCCTACCACCACCTCCCCAACCCCAGACCCTGCCTGGACATCAGCCCTGGATTCACCCTCCACAAATGCCCCCCTAACTCCGTCACTTCGGGGCTACCCTGGTCCACAGGCTAAAGTCCGAAAGTCTCAGCCCAGCAGTAGCTCTGTCCTCTTGTTCCTGCCTTATCTCCCCCACCCCCTGAAAAACTAAAGTGTTTGTCCCCCGTGCCTGTGAATGCCCACTGTTCTCTGCATCTTCAATGTCCCCTCCTACCTCTACCCATCAGAACCTCAGCCACCCTTCATTTCCTGGAAACTCCAAGACCACTTCTTCCAGTGAAGTCTCTGCTGGTTACCCCTGGCCAGACATTCCAGATTCCCTTGTCAGACCTCCCTCCAGTAACCTCAGACCAAGTCACCACGTCGCTATATCCATACCCGTGGTTGTCACAGTGCCCCTCCTGGAAGACATGTTCTCTTAGGGCGGGGACCAGATTTCATTCTTCTCTCCTCCATAACAAAGCATTTGTCTTCCACATTCTAGATGCTCAATAATTATCTTCTGATCAAATGAAAGGGAAAACAAGCAATAAAAACACTCACCCTCTCTCTGTTTTTTAACCCAGTGCCTTCCAAGACACCCCACAGAATCCAGTAGGCTGGGGATTGAATTTTTCAATTCTGATTACTCTCTGGATATGAATTGGAAAGTTCACTGGCTGCCCCTGTGCCTCAGTTTCCCTACCTATGACAACATAACAAAAACACCTCTTAACTTACTTTACCAAGCTCCTTACTTTCACCTAAAAGGTGGCAATGTCGTGCTTGTTTTGTTTTGCTTTGTCTTTTATCTCTAAGAGGCTAAGAGCACAGAAACCTGCAGGATTCCATTTGGAAGCAAAAGATCCTTGGGCCCGTTGCTTGGAGTTCACTGCCAGGCCAGGGGAGAGAGACAGGTTCTCTCACCAACCAGAAAGGAAACAGCTGTGGTGACAGATGTTGGTGGTGCTGATTATTCTAGGGCTGTTTGCATTCAGATTTCCCAGGCAGTCTTGGGTTTTTGAAGTCAGTTTCATTTGATGGGTTTCCCCAGGTCTTGAGGGTGAAAACAAACCGCCCCCTTACCCCGCGCATCTCATTTGTGTCCTCTCTGCTTCACAAGCACACAGAGGATACCCACTCACCACACACACTCCCCACGTCCATGTGATTTCACATCGCATTTTGAACACAAATGGCCTGGGGGAGAGAAACCTTTTCATTCCTCCTTAGGTTGCTTTGTGTTTTTTATAGGTGTGTGTGTTGGAGGGTTACGGGGTGGGGTGTCTGGCTAAGCCACATCCAAGGCCAATTTCTCTAAAAGATGTGCAAACTTCTGATCCCACCAGGGACTTCAACTGAATACCAAAAAGGGGTGCCTTTGTTCCCTCTAAACTGAGTATTTACTTTGAGCTGGTAAAATGAATTAATGAAAGGAAGTGGCACCTTCAGCTTCTGGGGGAGGGGTGGCAAGTGAAATGGGGGGGGGTGGATTTCCCTCCTGCCCCTCAAATACAGAGAAGAAGGGCAGATGAGGATGGAGGGTGCTGAGGGAGGGTGGTCCTGTAGGGTTTTCTAAAATAGACTCTGCTAGAAAACAGGCTACTTTTTGCTGGGATTAAAAATTGCCTCATAATATTGTAAGGCCCATGTATATGCAAGCAGTTGGGAGTTATTACGGGCCTAAAATAGGAAACCATTCGCTTGATCTTTTGCTTCAATCCTATTAGGGGCCCCCTGGAGCTCAAGAGAGATACCAGCCTGTCATGTCCCTGTTGCTGTGACGACCCTGTCTTTATAGAACAAGAAAGAGAAATGGTAGTGATTGGCAGACCTTGCTTGCCCCCGTATGTAACACAAAGGGCTACAAAACGAAGAGGAAGTGAGGCCCTTCTCCGAGGTCTGACGCTTCTTAACCCTACACCACCTTCCACCTGGCCCAAGGAGCCCCCACCGCGGCCTCCTCCAGAGGGAAGTGAGGGTGCTACTAGCCCTTGTTAAGTGCTGATGCCCAAAGATCGCTAATTACTTTTTGGTTTAGTTATGACTAGTACCATTAAAACAACAACAACAACAACAAAAACTATGAACAAGTGTAATATCAGCTTCTGGAGGAAAAAACGTGCGAGGGGCTGAAGAGGAGGAAAGGAGCCCATGAGGCGTTCCCTTCCCGCGGGCTGGGCCGGCGACACTGTCAGCCGGGCACTGTTTGCCCGACGTTGGGGGAGTCGGGGGGAGGGGGCTGGGGGCGGTCGGGGCCCGATAAATCCCACCATCTGGTGCCAGACTCCAACTCGCCGGCCATAAATAACGGCCTCTCCTTTCGGGTTTTCTCGCCGGGCTCCTCCGATTCCCGTTCAAGTGGCGCAAAAGTGCAAAATACAGTTTGCGCGCATTTCCTCGGCCGTCTGCGCGGGATGCGGGAGACACGGCCGGGAGGGGCGGGAGCGGCCGCCGGGCTCGGGTGGCCCCAAGACCCGCGCCGACAAAGGCTGCGCCCCGCGCCGCCGGGGGCCGGGGCCGCAGAAGGAAAAGCAAGTGATCGCAGAAGCGGACACGTCTCGTCTCTGCCCTGCCCCTTCCTACGGGCCGTGACCCGGCGGCCCGACGCGGCTCTGAGCGCGGGTTCTGGGGAGGGCGCGCGCCCGGCCGAGGGCCGCCGGAGGGTGTGCAGTGCGGCCCGCGCCGGCCCGCCCGAGCGCGTCTGCAGCCTCTCGGGAGAAAGCGAAGGCCGGCGCCCGCCGAGGCCCCGCTTGCCCAGCTCTGTACACGCTGCCCAGATATTTACACCCCTCGGGAGTTCGCCGGGATTTCCGGGGTTAGGGGAGCCAGCTTTGTGCCGAGGACTTTTCTCCCTGACTCTCTGGGCATGGGAGTGAGGGTGGGGGGGAGAGAAAAAAGAAAGAAGAAAAAGAAAAGTTTCTTTCGGGGGAAGCAATGAAATAGGAAATGAAGATCCGCTCTGTAGTTTAGCTGAAAAGAAACGCTGTCTGATCCTGACATGTATCGCATTTAAAATAAAACTCTTTTATCTCCCTGCGTGCCGAGCCCCCCAAACATTGTTCGGACTCCTGCAGGGGGAAAGACGTCATAAAATGAGAATTTGTTTCATTGTGGGTCTCTCTGCCAACACGAGGCTTTGCAGGGAACGCCAAACAAAGCGGGTGCCAGGAGGGGGACTCTCCAGGTGAGCCGGGGACAGCAACTCTCCTCCTGTCCTTGCAGACGCCCGAGAATAAGTTGTTCAAGAAAACACACCCGTCCTCTCGAAAACCCCCGCTTTCCCTTCCAAGACCCCGTCCCTCTCCCAAATAAATCACAAGTGACTCTTCCTACGCCAAGCGCCCTTGGCTTCACGTTAAGTCCCGAAGATTTTAAGAAAAGATGTTGAGGTTTGGGGACGTGTGACTCGCCCGTCGCCCAGGGTTCAATGTTGTTGGTTCTTTTCCCTCCAGGCGTGATAAAGGAAAATATTTTAACTGCAACCTACAAGCTTGCTTTTTATTCCTTTTTTTTCCTTTCTTTTCTTTTTTTTTTTTTTTTTTTCCTTCTTCCAAGAAACAGATCAAGAAAAACTAATTACAAGGCACGGCACCGAAGTTAAATGAAAATGTAATCCGGCAATGCGGAGAGCAAATTAATTTTTTAAAAGATAGATTTTAGTTAGAAAAAAATACATTGTTCTCTCTGGTAACATTTGTTAAAACTATGCTCGATTTCGGGCTGAAAAATCAGGACTAACCCAGAACTCTGAGGTCACTCTCTGGCTGCGTTGTCTTTAGAAATTCTAATTTGAAAATGTTCAAGCCTTCTTTTGGGTCTTTGTTTTGATTTCTAAATAGAAAGGTTTGGGGGTTTTTGGTTTGTTTGTTTTGTTTTGTTTTTATTCAAAAATACTCCCTCTTGGTTTAGACCCAAGTGGTCTTGGAAACTGGGAGGATTTAGAAAAGGAATTTTGGAAAGTGCCTCAATTGATATGTTATTGCAATAATAAATAATTAAAAAAAAAAAAACTTTCTCCCTTTCAGGTGGATGTCATATCTCTAAAAATACTCTTGACTATTGGAAAAGTGGACACAAGCGCACACATCTGATAAGTTGCTCTAAGCTAGGGCTTGCTTCCAGCGCTAGCCTCACACCAAATAAAGAAGGTTTTGTTAATTTGGCTGTTAATGGTGGGGTTTTGTTTTCTGTTTTTGTTTTTGTTTGATTATTAAACACTCTCTTTGGGTCTTCTGCATCCTATATTATCTTCGTAAAGGAAAGTTTGTCATTTCAGAAATGCACAAGCTGCCACACCAAAGGAAAATCACAGTGCTTCATCCTAAAGATATTTTTAAATGTCTAAACATTAAAATACAATAATAAATATTTTAAATGGAATTAAATGTATGTCTGATGAACTGCTGTTTGTTAGAATCTCCAACAAGGCCATTTCCTTAGTCTGATGCCATTACAAACACCACCTTGTTAATTTTCTTACATTGAGATATTAAGAATTATCTTCCTCAAATCATCCTATCCCTGTTTTGTTTTGTTCATTAGCTTGACTTACCACATCAACTGAGTCCAGCAGGAAAGAAGTTGACAGATGTGATACAACATGAAGTGGAGTTATTATTTGTGGTTTTTTTTTTAAGATGAAATCTTTAGTCTGTTTAATTTATTTTTAAAAATGGGAGGGGTTTTATTTGTTTGGCTTATTTTTGTTTTGTTTTGTTTTGTGTTTTTTTTGTTTTTGTTTTACTGTACTTGCTCAAACCAGGGCTCAAGAAAAGAAAGCCAGTCCTCTTTCACTGTATCGGCAGTGAATTTGCACCACCTTCTGGTAGGTTTGAGAATGACGAAAATACCTGTGCTTCTATAAAAGAATTCTATTTTTTTCATGCTGCTTCTATGAACATTGTCCTATTTGTATCTAAACCCAGCGCACCACTGAGCTTCTCTAAGAACTCACAGCAGATTTCCTGCGGCCTGATTTTATGAAAATTCTTTGAACCAACAAACCTTTTTTTTTCTTTTTTTTAAATCACATCCCTGAAAGAGCTTAGAAAGTCCCTGATTCTTGTGTGTTAATTTACTGAAATGCCTGGCAAGAAAGTAAGGAATGGCTATAGAATAGTCCTATTCTATTTTGGCTTCCCTCTGTAGAGTGCTTGAAAACAAATCAGAGGCTCTAACTGTAGCAGAGAGAAACAAACGCTTCTCTTTCTTGGGTTCATAAGACCCTCATTACCCACAATTAATCATAATGACATGCTGTATTCAGGCTTCTTGCTGGGGTCTGGCGAGGAGCACACAGATGTGGCTTTCTGTAGATTTCAATCCCTTCTGCAATATGGATTTCAGGATACAGAGCTCATTAGTACACATTACCAGCTCCCTGGGTCTGCTGTTTCTCTCAAAAGTGCTGGTCAGCACTAGGGTGCCAAGGGCTTTCGTGGCCTTCAAATATAGAACATTTTTCATGGCCTTCCTGCCTGGTGATAAAGACCACAGGGTCCAAAGGTTGATCTTTTCCCTCAAAGCCAAGCTAGATTTTAACAAATAGAATGTCCAATACTATGCATATGCATACATGTGTGGGTTATATCTATCATCTTCTACGAAGGTCTCTTGTTCAAGGAGAAAATTAACTTGATGATGTACTTTCAAGACTGCGTAGAAAATTAAGACCATGTTCCAGTAAAGAAGGACCCAAATGTTTTGCCTGCACGACCAAGCTCACAGAAAGACGTGCAACTGGGTGAAATTAGTGGAATCATTTGTTGAATTATTCATCTTATGTTAACTGACAAGCATTTACCGACCCCCTGACATGTGCCAGGTCTCTGAAGCTGAAACTGACAGGCTGGCTGGCATGGGCTAGTTGTACAGCAGGTAAAATTGTCTTCACCTGAGTTAGCAGGGGCTCTCCAGCAGAACCGTGTTCAGGGCATCTCCCCAGACAAGGCTGTTTGGTAATTTGTATAATGTTAAGACAGCCCCATCAAGGAAGACCAACAAAATTATTTTCTCATCAGCGTGACCTAAGCTCTTTATTACAAACTTAAGATTGTGAGGAAACTATATGGAGAAAACTATAAACTTTGTTGAGGGATAATCCAAAATAAGATCATTGTTGGGAAAACATACTAGCCACTTGTCAAAAAGGTAAGTCAACACACACTTTAACTGAGAATAAATTTCATGTTGCCAAAAATTTACATGCAAGGATTAAAATTGGGAAAAGAAAATGAGCAAAAGACAAATAGGCATCTCGGCAGAGAAAACACATAAGCTAATAAATATAAGAACAAACCAGAGACATGCAAAGCCAAGACATAATAAGATACCATTTTATGTCTATTACCCATACCGATACTATTTTACAGATACCAGAATACTAGTCAATTGGGTAAAAAAGTCGAGCAATACCAAGTGTTGGAGAGGATGTGTTCCCACAAGATCTCTTAAACAATGCTTCTGGAAGGAAAAGACATATAACCACTTTGGAAAACAGCTTGACACATATTATATAACTCAGTAATTCTACTCCCAGGTGCATACCCAAAAGAAACCTTTTCACCTGCCCACCAGAAAAAAAAAATGCGTGTGTTTGGAACAGTTCTAGGCATAATAGTAACCTAAATGTTCATAAATGGGGATGTGTATGAAAAACACAGTAGTATATGGACACAACTGAATATATGCATCAAAGTAAAAGGAGACAGGTACATTGACTAATCTGAGCAATAAAAGAAAAGGATAAACACAGACTTCTGAATGGTTTCTCAGGTAGAAAGAGGAAGGAGGATAGGGTGGGGACAGAACACATAGAAGAACGTAAATTACTTCAAGATCTTAGTTATTGGGCGGTGGATTCCTGGGTGCTTATGACATTCTTAAAATCAAAGGATTAAATGCATGTAAGAGGACCATACATGCACCAATGATGACGACGTGTCATGGACCAGCAATTCTTTGCACCTAAGAGTCAACAAAAATTAAAACATAAAAAATTTAAGGTGTTTGTACAATTTCTTATGGCAAAGGTTCTTACAGACATATATCATCAATAGCAAAAACCATAAAGAAATTATTGGTAAATATGACTACCTAAAACTTTTCAAACTTTTTGTATCAAGAAACATACTCTAAAGAATTAAAAGCCACACAAGTTAATAAAAACCTTTTCACCACATATGAGTTAATAACCATACAACATAAAAATTCCTTTAAAGCAACAGAGACAATGGGCTTCCTGCTACCGGTGGGTATGAATCCCGGCATCACTTCTGAATTCCAGTCATAGCATAATCAGAATGGCAGCTAACATTTATTGAGCCTTTATTGTGTGCCAAGCACTATTCCAAGGGCTTTCCATGTGGTTTAATCACCACAACAACCCCAGAAGGTAGAGACTATTATTATCCATATTTTTCAAATGAAAAACTTTTGAAATGTGTATCAAAATGTGATTATACCGCACCGCGACTTCCCATGCCTAAACTGCTCAAGATAAATACAGAGGTGGCCGGCATCTTTTAAAATGTTTCCTTCTGTTCACATCTTGAATACTCACATAACTTCAATGCTTCCAAATACTGAATCTTTCTATATTTTGGATGCAAAGAGGTCCCGAAAGGTTAAAAAAATACATAGCCCTTAACCAGCAATTCCATTTCCAGGGATATATTGTAAGAAAATGAGTAAAGATATGTGCCAAATTTTCGCTGCAAGGGCATTCATACCAGTGCTTTCTGAAATAAGAAAATTATAATAACCTCCATGTAAGACACTAAGAAATTGGCTGAATAAATTGCAATACATTCACAGGATGCCATAGTCTGCAGTCCTTTTTTTAACTTATCAAATTGTGTTTTTAATTAAACTTTTTATTTTGAGAGAATGTGGATTCATAAGCATTTGTAAGAAATAATAGAGAGAGAGCTCCTAAACCTTTTACCCAGTTTCCCTCAACGGTAACATTTTGCAAAACTAGAGAACAATATGGCAAGATACAGAACGTTTTCCATAAAAATGTTTCACGTTGCCTTTTAAAGCCACACCTACTACCCTCCCACTGCCTTCCCCTCCTTAAATCTTTGGCACTCACTGGTCTCTTTCTACATTTCTACAATTTTGTCATTTCAAGAATGTTATGTAAATGTGATTATACAGTGTACAATCTTTTGGGATTGGCTTTTTTCACCTAGCTTAATTCTCTGGAGACTCATCCAGATTGAATCAATAGTTTGTTCCTTTTTTTTTTTTTTTTTTAAAGATTTTATTTATTTATTAGAGAGAGAGAGCACAAGCAGGGGGGAGCGGCAGGCATGGGGAGAGGGAGAAGGAGGCCCCCTGCTGAGCAGGGAGCCCAATGCGGGGCTGGACCCCAGGACCCTGGGATCATAAACTCTGCTGAAGGCAGACACTTAACCGACTGAGCCACCCAAGCACCCCAATAGTTTGTTCCTTTTGATTGCTGACTAGTATTCCATGGTGCAGGCATATCAAAGTTTGTTTAATCATTCACCCACTGAAAAACAGCTGGGTTGTAGCCAGTTTGGGGCTATTACAAGTAAAGCTGCTATAATCATTCCTCTACAGAATTTTGTGTGAATATTTAGGTCTTCATTTCTCCAGGATAAATGCCCAGGAGTGAATTACTGGGTTGTATGATAGTTGCATGTTTAGGTTTTTAAGAACTGTCAAACTGTTTTCCAGAGTGAATGTACCATTTTACATTCTCACCAGCAAATATATGAAAGATCCATTTTTCTCTGCATCGTTGTCAGAACTTGATGTTGTCATTAATTTTTATTTTAGCCATTCTGATAGAAATGTAGTGATATGTCATTGTAGTTTCAATTTATATTCCCTAATGGCTAATTTAGATGTTGAATATATATATATTGAAAAATTGAAAAGAAATTACAGAGTTTGCATATATCCCCTGCCTCCATACATCCACAGCCTCCCTCACTATCCACATCCCACACCAGAGTGATACATTTGTTACAATCTATGAACCTACATTAACACATCATTACCCAAAGCCCATAGTTTAAATTACAACATTTACATCCAAAGTCCATAGTTCACTCTCTGTATTGCACATTCTATGGGTTTTGAAAAATATATAATGACACGTATCCACCATTATATTATCATACAGAATAGTTCTGATGTCCTAAAAATTCTCTTTGCTCTGCCGATTTCTGTCCCTCTCCCTCTCCCCACTAAGCCCTGGAAAACACTCATTTTTTTACTGTCTCCAGAGTTTTGCCTTTTCCAGCAAGTCAAATAGTTGGAATCATACAGTGTACAGCCTTTTCAGATTGGCTTCATTCACTTAGCAACATGCATTTAAGTTTCCTTCATGTCTTTTCATGACTTACTAGCTCTTTATTTTTTAAGTGCTAATATTCTATTGTCTGGATACATGCAGTTTATTTATTCATTCACCTACAGAAGGATATCCTGGGGATGCCTCAGTGGCTCAGTCAGTTAAGCGTCTGCCTTCGGCTCAGGTCATGATTCCAGGGTCCTGGGATTGAGTCCCGCATGGGGCTCCTTGTTCAGCAGGGAGTCTGCTTCTCCCTCTGCCTGCCGCTCCCCCTGCTTCTGCTCTCTCTCTGACAAATAAATAAAATCTTTAATAAAAAAAAAAAGAAGGATATCCTGTTTGCTTCCAAATTTTGGCAATTATAAATAAATCTGCTATACACATGTGTGCAGGTTTTTTTGTGGAATAAGTTTTCAACTCTTTGGGGTAAATACCAAGGAGCTTGATTGCTGGGTCAAATGGTAAGAATTATGTTTAGTCTTTTTTTTTTTTTAAGATTTTATTTATTTATTTGAAAGAGAGAGAATGAGACAGAGAGCATGAGAGGGGGGAGGGTCAGAGGGAGAAGCAGACTCCCCGCCGAGCAGGGAGCCCGATGCGGGACTCGATCCCGGGACTCCAGGATCATGACCTGAGCCGAAGGCAGTCGCTTAACCAACTGAGCCACCCAGGCACCCAGAATTATGTTTAGTCTTGTAAGAAACTGCCAAACTGTCTTCCAAAGTGGCTGTACTATTTTGCATTCCTACAGACAATGAATGAGATTTCTTGTTGCTCCTCATCTTCACCAGCATTTGGTGTTGTCAGTGTTCTGGATTTTGGTCATTCTAATAGGTCTGTGGAGGTATCTCATTGTTGTCTTAATTGGTATTTCTTTAATGATAGAGGATGCTGAACAAATTTTCCTATGCTTCTTTGCCATCCTGTATATTTTCTTTGATGAGGTATCTGTTCGGGTCCTTTATACTGTTTCTAACTGGATTGTTTGGGTCTTTTTTACTTTTGAGTTTTAAGAGTCCTTTATATAGTCTACACACTAGCCCTTTGTTGGATATGTGGTTTGCATATATTTTCTCTCACTCTGTAGTTTGTCTTTTCATCTTCTTAATAGGGTATTTCACAGAAGTTTTTAATTTTGATTAAGTACAATTGATCTATTTTCTCTTAGGTATCATGTTTTTGGAGTCAAGTTTAAGAAACCTTTACTTAGTCCTAGGTCCAGAAAATTCTACCTTGCTTTTTAAAATAAAAATATTGTAGTTTTATGTTTTACATTTAAGTCCATAATCAGTTAATTTTTGTATGAGGTGTGAGACTTAAGTCAAAGATTGATTTTGTGTCAACTATCCCAGCACTATTTGTTGAAATGGCTACTCTTCTTCCATTGAATTGCTTTTGCACCTTTCTCAAGTATCAGTTCAGTATATTCGTCAGAGTCTGAGTTCTTTATTCTGTTCTATTGATCTGTGTCTATTCCTCTGCCAATACTGCAGTCTTGATTTCTGTAGCTCTATAATAAGTCTGGAAATTAGGTAGACTCATTTCTCCCAACTTCTTTTTTTTTAATTGTCTTAGCTATTCTAGTTCTTATGCCTTTCCACACAGATTTTAGAATAATCTTAACTAGGGCGCCTGGGTGGCTCAGTCGTTAAGCGTCTGCCTTCGGCTCAGGTCATGATCCCAGGGTCCTGGGATCGAGCCTCACATCGGGCTCCCTGCTCCGCGGGAAGCCTGCTTCTCCTTCTCCCACTCCCCCTGCTTGTGTTCCTGCTCTCGCTATTTCTCTCTCTGTCAAATAAATAAATAAAATCTTTAAAAAAAAAAGAATAATCTTAACTATATTTGCTAACTACAAAAATATTTGCTAAGATTTTATAGGAATTACATCAAACCTATATACCAATTTGGGGAGAATTCTCATCTTTACTATGTTAACTCTTCCAATCCATGAACATAGTTTGTCTCTCTCTTTATTCAGACTTTCCTTAATTTCTTTCATTATGATTGTGTAGCTTTCAGTATACAAGTCATGTACATGTTTTGTTATAGTCACATCAATTTTTTGAGTGATTGTAAATGGTAATTTATTTTTAATTTCAGTTTCCACATATTTATCATATACAGAAGTGTAATTGACTTTCATTTGTTGATTTTGTGTCTTGGGGCCTTGATGAACTTACTTATTAGTTGTAGGAGTATTTCGGGTTCTGTTTTATATTCCTTGAGATTTTCTGTATAAACAATCATGGCATCTGCAAATAGGGACAGTTTTATTTCTTCCTTTCTAATCTGTATGCCTTTATTTCCTTTTCTTGCTTCATTGCCCTGGCTAGAAATTCTAGCACTATCTTGAATAAGAGTGGTAAGAGTTAATGTCCTTACCTTATTCATGATATTAGGGGGCAAACAGTCAGTCCTTCACAACTAACCATGATTTGGCTATAGGGTTTTTTAAAAATAAATATTCTTTATCAAGTTGAGGAACTTTCCTCTATTTTTACTTAATGTTTGTCACAAATTGGCTGAATTTTGTCAAATGCTTTTCTGAGCTAATTGATATGATCATGTGATTTTCTTCTTTAGCCTATTAACATGGTGGATTACATTGATTGAATTTTGAACATTGAATCAATCTGCACCCCACAAAGACAATTTGAGCACGGTGTATAATTTTTAAAAATGTATTGCTGAATTCTATTTGCCAATATTTTGTCAAGGATTTTGCACCTATATTCACAAGAGGTATTGGTCTGTAGTTTTATCTTTTTGTACTGTGTTTGTCTAGTTTGGGTATTAAGGTAATATTAACTTCATAAAATAAATTTGAAGTGTTTCCTCTTCTCTTTTCTGGAAGAGAATATGTAAAAATTGGTAGTAATTATTCTTTAAACATTTTGTAAAATTCTCTAGTGAAACAATATGGACCTTTTATGAGGTTTTAAAATTATGAATTCAATTTCCAAAATAGTTACAGGGCTATTCAAATTCTCTATTTCATATTGGATATATTGTGATAGCTTGAATTTTTTGAGAAAGTGATCCATTTAGTTTTTCTTATTTTTTTTAGAATTTTATTTATTTTTATTTTTTGTTAAAGATTTTATTTATTTATTTGGGAGCGAGAGAATGAGAAAGAGAGAGAGAGAGCACATGAAAGGGGGGAGGGGCAGAAGGAGAAGCAGGCTCCCTGCTGAGCAGGGAGCCTGATTCAGGACTTGATCCCAGGACTCCAGGATCATGACCTGAGCCGAAGGCAGTTGTTTAGCCAACTGAGCCACCCAGGTGCCCCGAGTGAACCATTTAACTTGTCAAATTTATGCATGTAGAGTTGTTCATAGTATTCTCTTATTTTCCTTTGGATGTCTGCAGTATCTGTAGTGATATCTCCTGTTTCATTCTTGATACTGATAACTTGTGCCCTCTCTTTTTTTCTTGCTACAGGTTTGTCAATTTTATTGATCTTTTCAAAGATCAACTCTTTGTTTCATTTTCTCTACTCTTATGTTTTCTGTTTCATTGATTTCTGTTCTTATCATTATTATTGCCATCCTTTTGTTTGATTTGGGTTTAGTTTTGCTTTTTTTTTTTTTTTCAGTTTTGCTCTTCTCTTTCTAGGTTCTTGAAGTGAGAGCTTATATATTAATTGGAGACTTTTCCTCTTCTCTAATGAATGCAGTTAGTGGTATAAATTTACCTCTCAACACTGATTTACCTCCATTTTTTTGATATGTTATATTTTCATTTTAATTCTATTATTTGTGTTTTTCATCACTCTTGAGACTTCTTCCTTGATTTACGGATTATTTGGAATTGTGTTGTTTAGCTTCCAAGTGCCTAGATAGTTTCCTGCTATTTTTATGTTTTTGATGTCTACTTTAATTCCATTTGATCAAAGAACACACCTTGTAAGATTTCAACTGTTTTAAGTTTGTGGAGGTGTTTTATGGCCCAAAGTATGATCTATTTCTGAACAGTAGAAAGAAAATAGACTTTAAAAAAATCATCTCAGAGACCCCAAGACCATAGCAAAAGATCCAACATTTATGTCACTGAAGTCCTGGAAGGAGAGGAGAAAAAGGATGGGCCTGAAAAACTACTTGAAGAAACAATGGCTGAAACTCTCCAAATTTGGCAAGAAACCCAAACCAACAGACTCAAGAAGCTTAATGAATCCCAAACAGAATAAATCCAAGAAATATATGACAAGACAAATTATAATTAAGCTTCTAAAAACTAAAAGAAAAAGTATTGAAAGCATTCAGGAAAAAAATGACACCTTGCCTATAAAGGGAAAATAATGACAGTGGCAGCTGATTTCTCATCAGAAACCATATAGGTCAGAAAGAAATGGCACAATATTTTTCAGGTGCAAAGGAAAAGAACCATGAACCCAGTGAAAGTATCTTTCAAGAATGAAGGGAAAATCAAGACATTGTGAGATAAAGAAAAGTTAAGTGAACTTGATGCCGGCTGACCTACCCTAAAAGAATGGCTAAAGGAAGTGCTCCACAGAGAAAGGGAAAGATAAAAGAAGGAATATTGGAGTGTCAGTAAGGAAGAAAGGATACAGTAAATAAAAATATGGGTAAATTCCATAGACTTTTCTTCTCTTGAGTTTTCTAAATTACGTTTGATGGTTGAAACAAAAATTGTAACACTGCCTGTTGTGGTTCTAAATATATGTAGAAATATTTAAGACAATTATATTATAAATGGGGGAGGGTAAAGCGATTAAATGGAGGAGGTTTCTATATTTCACTTAAACTGGTAAAATGTCATCACCAGTAGACTGTGATAAGTTATATATATATGATGTGATATCTAGAGCAACCAGACAAAACTTGTAAAAAGAGTACATTTAAAAACCTACAGGTAAATCAAAATGGAATTCTAGAAAATGTTCAAAAGGCACAAAAAGGCAGAAAAAAGAAGAAACAGAGAAGCAAAAAACAGAACAAGCAGAAAACAAAAAATTAAAATGGTAGATTTAAGCACTAAAATCAATATATAAATTTAATGTAAATAGTCTGAAAACACCAATTAAAAGGCAACAATTGATAGACTAGATTGAAAAGTATGGTCCACCTGTCATCTTACTGATTCTTTCCTCTGTCCTCTCCATTCTGCTATTGAACTCATCCACTGAGCTCCTATTTTGGTTATTGCATTTTTTAGTTCTAAAATGTTCTTTTCGTTTTTATTCATACTCCTATTTATTTGTTGACACTTTCCATTTATTTTCTGAGATTTCCTATTTTTGCATTTGTTTCCAATATGTTCAGAATTGCTCATTGAAGCATTTTTATCCTGGTGACTTTGAAATCTTTGTCAGATAGTTCTAATAGCTCTGCCATTTTGGTGTTTGTATCTACCGATGTTATTTTCATTCAATTTGAGATCTTCCTTGTTCTTGGTATGGCAAGTGACTTTCTGTTGAAAACTGGACATTTTTGTATTGTTACATAAATCTCTAGATCTTATTTAGATCTTTTATTTTATTTAGCTTTCTCTGACATCACTCCAAGAGGAAGAGAAGGGACACTGCCTCATTATTCCCAGTGATGGTAGAAGTTTAGGTTCTCCACCAGGCCTCTGTTTAATACCAATAGGGAGAGAGTACTCTTCCTTACTTCTGGGCAGGGTAAGAGTTCTGGCTCCCCACATGGTCTCCACTAACATCGTGGTGAGGGAAGCCTCATTACTGCTGGGTAATGGGAAAAGTTCTGATTTTCTAAGCCTCCTCTGCTATCATTCCAGCGAGGAGGGGAAGTGTCTCATTACTGTCAAGTGGTCATTGAAGTCAGGCTTCCCATGTGGTCTCCACCAACACTATGGTGTTGGGGTTGGGAAGAATTTGTTACCAGCTGATAGAGATGAAAATCCTGGCTTCCTGCTTGACCTTCTCTGACACCACTCCAGTGTGTTGGTGTGTTGGGGTGCTTCATTATGGCCTTGTGAAGATGTAAATCTAGGCTCCCCACTTGGTCTTTCCAGGCATGAGTGGGGGTAGGAACACAATTTTTTTCTGTAGCATTCATCTGGAATAAAATGTTTACTGTCTGAAAGTTTTCTATCTTCCTAGGATGCTCCTTTCCTAGTCCTTTGGGTAGAGAGAGTAGTCTTTGCTTGAGAGTAGTCTTTATTTTTTGTTTTGTATTTTTTTTGTCCACCCTCATTGGTGTTTTCAGGTTGCTAGCTTCTCCAGTTCCAATTCTGGGATATATGAGGCAAAACAAAAACCCAGGAAGCTCATCACTGAGTTGTTCTTTGGGTCCTGAAGTTCTTGATCTGATTTGTCTTTTTCTTTCCACCTTTCAGAGTCTTCTTATATATATTTTATACATAATGTTCAGGATTTTAGTTATACTTAGGGATGGAACAGGGAAGAGTTCATTTACTCCATCTTCCCAGAGTACTCTGCAGTCCTCTTAAACGATGTAAAAATATAATTAATGATGGCAATTTCCTTGTAATACATTTTTGAGTCAATTTAAAAGTTGCAAAACACTATAATTATATTTTTACAAGAAGAATATTTATACAAAAATCTAGAAGAGCTTCTAGATAGAGGTGGTGGCATCAGTGATTAACCTCCAAATGTAGAAATCATCCTGATTTTCTTTTTACTTATTAGTATTTTCTGATTTTTGACATAAAAAACTTAAATAAATTTGTAAAACATTTCAAAGTATAAATAAGAATTTTAAGGGATTTGAATATATTAGGAATAATTATATTACTATAATTAATATAAATATATAAGATAATATAATAATTATTATATTATTCCTAATATATTCAAATCCCTTAATAATTATATTAGCTACTATTAATTGTGCAGCAACTATTTTGTGTCAGACAAAACACTGGGTGCTTTACAGGTAGTAATCTGACTTCTATGAGATAGGCTTTACCTGTTCCCATTTTACAGGTGGGGAGATAAGTTCAGAGAAGTTAAATCACTTGGTGGTTTACAAAGCTGTAAAAGCAAGGATGCTAACTCAGGCTTAACTGGCTTTCTGCTTCCTCCAAACAATCACTAACATATTTGCAATGCTTTACGGCTTACAAAGAAAGCACTTTTCACATGTGTTCACATTTAGTCTTCTCAATAACCCAGAGGCAAAGTTGAAAGGGGCACTGAAATTTTACTTTGAAAGATTTGGTTTTAGTCTGTGCCTTCAGTGAGATGTGAGATGTGACAAAATGAGAATTTGAACCAGATGATGTCTCTCCAACTTATTTTGTCCAAGTCTCCTTTGGGAATGTCCTCTGGAATCTTCCAATCCAAAAGTCTACCCACAGGGACTTGGACAACCTGTGGCCCTGGAGCCTCCCCAGTAAAATAGTGAGCTCAGCAGGTGGATGCAGAAAACATCCCCCAAGGGCCAATGCACAGCATTGCTTCTAGGGGGATGGGAAAGATTTGGGGACCCTCCCTACCTTTGAGTCAAAACACATCACTCATGATTCAGATTCAGCCATGAGCCCCTTTACTCTTAATTTTTCCCTACCCCAATTTCCAGGGGGAGAAATTCTGCAGCAACTCTAAGAGGAAGAGATAGAATAAGTAGGTACATCTTTGAATGTAGTCAAGTTGTTCTGAATTCTCCCACTTCCTTTTTTTTTTTTTTTTTGCCCATTCACCTTTTTGTCCCCTTCTTCTGCACTGATTAGACCCAGGCAGGCTTTTGACTGTTTGGTGTTGTCTCCCTACTCTCCTCCCCACCCCAGAGCCCAGGAAAGACTTCTTTCCCTTCCTGAATTTGTCTTCTCACAGACCATTTGGTCTTCATACTTGTTTTGTTTGGCTTACATGGTGTTAGTTAAATAGTTGGGGTTTAGTTGGTTAGTTTAATGTAAACTAACTGATGGCATTTGAAAATCAAAAGACATCATAGAACTCAGTTGGTGATCCTCTTAAAAAGTTGGAAAATCTGGCAATACTGGGCCACACTGCTCCATGGCACCAATCGCTAGAGCTGAGTAGTACCCACCCCCTTTAATGGGGCACATTCTCTCTAGTTTATAACTAGTTACAGTTCGCTGATTACATTGCCTACCAAATGGCATGCTTTTGTGTACCGCTATAAATTGTTCTCCCTCTATTCCCTGCCTCAATAATACACCAATTCTCTTTCAGACTGATCCCAGCCTTCAGAAGGAAGCAACCTGAATAAACTTACTGACACTACAGGAACCTGCTACTGAAGTGTGCTCCTCCAAACAGCAGCATGGGCATCACCTGGAGGGGCTTCCTGTAAATGAAGCATTTCAGGCTCCACGCCAGACTTACCGAACTAGAATCTGCATTTTTAACAAGATCCCTGGATCATCTGTATGCATATTAAAGTTTAAGACGTGCTGATAGAGAGTAATTGTCCTGTGAAGCTTTTTGCCCTTCATCTCACTCAGGGGTGTATACATTTTAAAAGAGAAAGGTTTATAAAATTAATCAGTGAGATTTTAATGTGAATAAAAATTGAAGATATTTCACGGATTTTAAGGAAAATATTTTCAGATACACCGCCTTTTAGATCTGGAAGATCTAAATCCTAAAATTAGACCTGGAAACCCTTTAATAATTTACAGTCCAGCTCTTATTTTGCAGGTAAAAACTTGGAAGCTCAGAGAAGGGAACTATCTTGTCCACAGTCAAAAGCTAGTGGTACAGTTAAGAGGAAAAGACAGAGAAAGCTTCCTCGCAAAGTTGCCAGAGGAAGAGGAATGTTCCAGTCTTAGGACTGCTGATCTCATATTATGTTGTAGGATTTCCAAGCAGCTTGTTTTTACTTCTGGTCCTGCTTCATCTAGAGCAGTGGTTCTCAACCTGAATGTGTGGAAGAATCACATGGAGGGCTTGGTAAACACTAGACCTTGTATGCATGACGTGGACACCTCAGGCCTCACATCAAGTTCCTTCTGCACCTCCCATAAACATCTCAGCTAATGCTCAGGCCTGAGGGTGTGCATCTGAGTGGTACAGTCTACCCTAGGGAGGATGATCTAGAAAAGAAAATCATTCAGGTCCCAAATGAGGCCTTGGAGCCATTCAAGAGGGAATCTCAGGGTCCCAACTCCCAGAATATGGCCAAGAAGGTGGAGGGCATGGTCTCCCCATAGGCACTACCCCTTGACTCCCCAAGATTCTTTACCTTGTAGGGAGGAGTACAGCCAGAAGGGCAGATCAGGGTCTTTAAGCTTTGTTACTCAAAATGTAACCTGATCCAGTAACATCAGCATCATCCTGGAGCTTATTAGAAATGCAGAATCAGAATGAGCACTTCATCAAGATTTCCTGGGACTTCTGTGCGTACTTGAAGTCTAAGCAGCACTGGTCTAGGCACAGGATCAGGGCAGGGCCTTTTTCCCTGAGTCTGAGGCAACATTAGTCCTAGAGGATGAGAATGGTGCTTTAACTCATCTTTGGGTCCTGTGAAGAATCCACTATCCAGCTAGAAAGAGATTAATATTTGTCAAATTTGACTGAGGTAACAGCAAAGCAATACAAGTTATTTCTAATTTTATTTCACTTTACTCTCCCAAATGATCATTTCACAAGAAAGAAAGTCATTCCAGGACTACTTATGAATGTTTTACAGCAGAAGGAAATTATTTGATAATTAACACTCCGAGAACAAAGTGAAGTATTTTTGAAGGGGAGGAGAGACAGAGAGAGAGTTCAGTTTCACCAGACTATTCCATGCACAGAGTTGATCATTTTATTAGTCAGAGAGTAACTCTAGAGAGGAAAGTTCTCAGGCCTAATGCAGCCAGTGTCACATTAAAATCCGTATGCCCCCAAATTATTTTGAAAAAAGGAATGATCTAGAAATACTGAGTCCATTGTCACACATGTCCACATTGGCTGAGGCTGATTAGTGCTGCCTGTTAGCACAGATGAGCATGCTTTGTGCCCCATGACACAGTGCTCCCCACTGTCTTTCACCACCTCCTCACCGAGGTTCATGTGCCACGCTACTGGCTCTTGTGGATATTTATTTTAGTATTTCCTGCTACAGAAAGCCCCCAAGTTAGGCTAATATAAAAGACAAAACATAAAAACCTCAGAACAGAAAAATTTCAACCAAAGCATGCGCTCAAACAAATATTTGTTGAGTGCTGGATGCCAGGTCCTTAGAGAAACAGGAGAAACAGATGTAAGTTAGATGTGGGGCTTCTAAAATAGCAGGAAAGAAAAGGTAAGTGCACAATCACCATAAATGTGCAAAGTGATCGGGGCTGCATGAGATGCATAAAGGAATAATCACACCCTTAAGGGCCTAATTGGTTCTGCTGTCTGAGGAAATGGAGTCCAAACATTTTAGATCCTCCTCATCAGTGGGATGGCCAGACACGTGTGTTTAAAACCTGTAGCTCTTGGTAAGGATGGTCTCTTTCCCATCCAGACATTTGCCAGGAGGTATATCCAGCCTTCATCTGCCTTGTCAATTGATGGGCCTAAGACTAAGAATCACAAAGGAAAACAAACACACTTCCCCACATCAGAACGTTATAACGGACTTCCCGCTTACATCACTCTCCTTAGAAAGTGATGGAAACCCGAGCATTAAATTCTACTCTACACAGAGGTGTTTAAAGTTATAGAATGCATTATTCTAAAAGGGTCGTACAGGAACACACACACATACACACACACATATGCACTTCTATACATACATGTGTGCATTTATATAGATACATATGTATGGATGTATAAAGAGTCCTCTCTCTCCCTTTCTCTCTCTAAAGAAATTGGCTAAGCCACGTTGGTTTCTTAAGGGTTGATTAGAATATCTGAGTGTGTTCAGAGACACCATTAGATAGGCCCTGCCCCCTCACAGATATCCAGGAACACACTGGGCTGGGGTTGCCATGGAACTAACTGGTCCATCATGTCTTCCCTGATGCTTCTTCCTCAGTTAGTTCTTATATTTCCTTTCTGACATGAGTTCATTTTAGAAGGAAAAGATTAAATCTCCTAATCCCTCCCTATGCAGAACTGAAGGGATTGGACCCTCTGAACACAAGAGCTGTAACTTTCTTTGGATTTACTGAACTGCATGATTACAAACAGGAAAAAAAAAAATGTATGGAGTACTTGGGATATGAGTAGTTTGAATGGAAAGTAATACATGAATAATTAATGGGACTAAGAAAAAGGAGCACCTACATTTATTTTAAGGTGCCCCCGGCAGCTCATGGGGGCTTTAAAAATCCTCCAGACTTTCAGGATGCACCACCTCTGTGGAAAATAACACCAGCTTTCCATGTATTAGTTCAACTCCAAAAGTCCCTAAATAACTGAAGACATGTCTGACTTTTAGGGTGGAAAATGCAAGTCCTGAATCTTTGGCATTTTAGATCACACTACAGAGGATACATTGCAAAAATATATACATCAGAGCCACAGGATGCTTCTGAGTAGCAACTGTCATGGGAATGGCAAAAACCCAAAATGCTATCCCAGCCTTGCTCCTAACCAGTCAATGACCATGGGCAAGTTGCTTCCCCTCTATAGTCTTCCCTTTCCCGTGTCTACAGGAAGAAGATTGGGCCAGAAGAAGATGGGGCTCCTGTTAGCTCCAGCTTCCATCCGACTCTGCTCAATCATGGTATGGTAGACTGAAGAATGATCCTCAGAGATATGCTGGTTCTAATCCCAGAACTTAGGAATGTCAGCTCATGTGGCAAAGACTTTGAAGATATGATTAAGGATGCTGAGATGGGGAGATTATCATGGATAATCTGAGTGGGCCCTAACTATAATCACAAGGGTGCTCATAAGGAGGAAACTAAGGGGCAATTTGACACAGAAGAGGAAAAGGCCATGTGACCACAGAGCCAGAGATTGGAGGGATACGGCCCTATGCCAAGGGAACCAGCAGCCACCAGAGGCTGGAATAGGGAAGGAACAAGTCTACCCTGGAGCCTCAAGAGGAAACCAGCTCTGCCAACAGCTTGATTTGAGGGCACCTGAGCTGGCAACCCCTGGGACTCCCCACTCAGCAGGACCCTGATGCTATAGTCACCCATTTCTTTATTAACTCACCCATTTATTCAGCCGACATTCATTGAGTACCTGTAGGCCAGGGTCTCTGCAAGCCCTGAGGGTGTAAGAATGGTCAAAACACATCCCTCCCCTCCTCCGTCTTGGGTGATAAACAGGGACAATAGTGCTGGGATAGTGGAAAGAGTGACACAGACATGGAGAGGCAGAAAGGAAGGGCCTTGCTATTGTTGGTCATCAAAGGGGGCTTCCAGGAGGCACTAGGAGGGTCATGGGTGCCAGACAGGAACAGAATGGGAGGTCAGGACATTTGCCCATGGCCATGAAAGGGCAACAAATCTGACTCCAGACCCAGACACCTCCTCACTGAATCCAGCCTCCATCACTACCTCCCATGCCTATCCAAGGACAAAATTCAGGTTAGCCCACTGCCAGTGCTTTCTCAGAATCCAGCCTCTTGGTGGTTTCAATCAGTGTTTTCAAATTAGGTCCATGATCCACTGGTGGGTTGTGAAGTCAATTTAATAGCTCACAAGCAGCAGTTTTAAAAGCACAACGGAATTGAATGGAAAATATTAGGGAGCATCTGGGTGGCTCAGTCAGTTAAGCATCTGACTTCAGCTCAAGTCATGATCCCAGGGTCCTGGGATCGAGCCCCTTGTCGGGCTCCCTGCTCAGCTGGGAGTCTGCTTGTCCCCCTCCCTTTGCCCCTCCCCCTGTTGATGTGCTCCCTCCCTCTCTCTCTCTTTCTCAAATAAATAAAATCTTTTTAAAAAATAAATTAAAAAAGAGAGAATATTAGAGTGTGTTGTACATTGCCAGTGGAGATACTATTTTGGAAAAGCTTAGTTTCAGAAAAGAATGTATACTTATATATACACAGGATCATGATGCCAAATGCATTTGTTACTATGGGTCCTGGATGAGAAGTTTGAGAGCCACTGATTTAACTACTTCAAGATAAGCTGCTTTAACCCTTTCTGCAACCTGTTATGCAGACGGCACCACCCCGGCAGTCCAAAAGACACAATAGCAAATGGGGCCCAGAACTGAGCACTCTCAGCTGTCAGAAAAGGTGAGATGTGAGCCCACCAGGCAGAGCACAGTACAAATACTGAGCAAGTGCCTAGAAGACTTTGGGACCCAGAAATTGTAGCTCTCCCCATGGAGAAGATGGTATTTGAGCTGGTTTCTAATTAAGTGAGCTGTGGGAAGAGTATTCAGGAAGAGGGTACAGCATAGGTAAAGGCAGAGAGGCAGGACAGGACAGAGTCTCT
Source organism: Mirounga leonina (assembly GCF_011800145.1). NCBI lineage: Eukaryota > Metazoa > Chordata > Mammalia > Carnivora > Phocidae > Mirounga > Mirounga leonina. The sequence continues at coordinate 98,854,719 of NW_023270377.1, read as the reverse complement.
TCAAGAGGCAGGGAGTAATTGGACTTGATGGAGCACATTGTGAGTAGGGTTAGGTAGGGTTCCTGTAGGAAATAACACTGCAGAGATAGATTGGGAACTCCTGCAGGCCACTGACCCTCTTTGACCATCAGTCTGTTTTGTACTCAATGAAGTTAATGGTACTTAATACTCATCTCTCTGGTGGCAGAGAATATGAAGAGAGAAGACACAGGAAGATGCATCAAAGAATATGGCCCAATTCACCTACTCACTCAACAGACGTTCCTGCGCCCCTGCTAGGTGGCCAGGACCGTTCGGGGATATGTTGCTGGGTCAGCAGTGCCCAGCCCAGTGGTGCATGCAGGAACTCAAAGAAAAGATCACCCCCTGTGCCTCAGAAAGTCAGAAAGTGTCACAAGGGTAGGATACTTGGGCTGAGTTTGGGGGGATGAGTTGGAATTTACAAAGAGGGAGACAGGAACTCCAGGTGGAAGGAACGGCACCTGTCAAGGGTATAGAAAGGATCTGATGTGTCCAGAGGGTCCACGAGGTTCAGGGGGTATAGACCGGGTTGCCCCGCACAAAGATGCCCTGCTGAAAGCCATGAGGGAATCTAAAATTCAGTCAATTCTGGGCTGACCTCGCCATCAGCCATGGCTTTTCCAATTCACACAGAGGCGCCATCTGCTGGCCAAACTGTGTGCCTGCAGGGCTGGGTCTGCCCAGAAGAAGACTATTTTTGTAACTTGCACCAAGTTTCTGCATGGGCTAGATAGAGAAGGCTTGCATAGGCAGGATTCATGGGGAAGGCAGATGAGATCTGGAAGTTAAAGGAAATTCACTTGGGCAACAAAGTGAATGCAGGCAGCTTCACCATCAATTTTCCTTGGTGTGGACTTTTGGACTCTTATCCCCATCTCCAAATGTGGCTCCCTACCAAGACTCCTAGCTCTAGCTCCAATACTTAACTTTCTCCCTTCTTGGACCATTCCTGACCATCCATTCTCTTCTTCCAGCCACGGTCAGCCCCTCTGCCACCTCCTTCAAACAGTCTTCCCAGAATCCCCTACCAGAACTAATCACTGCCTTCCATTCAGCCCCTCGGTCCCCCTGCGGTCTGCACTTACGCATGTCTCCCGCATGCAGGTGGCCATGTGCATCCCTGTATTTCAATCATTCATGTTTCCCATGTCTGCCTGGCCCATCGATCTCATGAATACATACCTTCAGGTCCCACAGCACACTGTTTGCCCCTTTATAATTCCACAGAGCTGACCCCAAGGGGTCATTTCTGACTCACTAGTAAAGGAAATACTTCTCTGGATGAGCAGGAGTAGGGTAGGTGCCAAGAGCTGAATATGGAAGAGTTCTCTCCAGGGAGGGTTTTTAGCTGCACAGAGTAGACACTCCCTCCACTTCTACTCCTGCCTTCTCACCCCAAAAACTTCCATAGGGAAAAAGCCTTCCAGTCCCCCATCAGAAACCAGACTAAAAAGTAGAATCCTGTGATTTCTGTTTGCCTTAAGGGGTAAAGAACTTATAGGGTCTTCTTTCTCAAGAGAGGTTTAGATATAGGTCAAGGAGCATGAGGACACAAAATACCTGAGAGAAGACAGGGGCACCACTGAAAGGGGTAAAATAAAATAAGATAAAATCAGATAAGATAAGAACCCTCATTCACACACACACACACACACACCCCAACACGGAGCACTGGTCAGCACTGCACAAAATCTGGGGGAAGCCTGGCACTGTTGTAGACACAAGAGCTACAAAACTGAATGTGAAGAGATCTATAGTAGAAAGTAGATTAAGTAATCATGGTCCTGGCCCTAAGGAGCTCACCTGGGAGACTGCTAGCATTCACAGCCAAGCACAGTGCAAAGCAGATGATAAATTATATGATAAAGCTATATATGTAATGTGGGAAGATGGAGAAGAGTTGGGCTAATTTGTGCCAGATTATATAGAGGCTTGAATGGCATGGTAAGGACTGGAGTCTGAGCAGGGACATAATAAGATCAGTCTGTATTGACTGATCTACTATTTCAGCTACACTGGAGAGCAGGGATTGGAGCTGGAGGATGAGCTGGAAAGACGTCACAATTAAAAATAATAGTTCCTAATCCTGAGGCCTTCTTTGTGCCAGGCCCTAGTCTAAGTGCTTTACTTATATAACACATTTGAACCCAATGGTATACAGCCAATGTTAAGGGTTGAATTGTATCCATCAAAAAGTCATATGTTGAAGTCCTAACTCCCAGAAGAAGATTCTTTCCTGTGGTCTTTGGATGGAACCATCCCCGCTGAAACCATAATCTCAGACTTCTGGTCTCCAGAACTGAGAGACAATCCATTTCTGTTGTTCAAGTGATCCGCTTTGTGGTATTTTGTTCCAGAAGCTCTAGCAAACAAATACGGTCCGTCTATTATCATCTCACTTTAAAGAAGAGGAAATGGACACCCAGAGGTCAAATAAACCCAAAGTCACACTAAACCAGTAAGTCGTGGGACAGGTAGCCTCCCTCCAGAGCCCACACACTCAAATTCCATATGAACCTAGCAGTCAGAAGAGGTCATGAAGGCCAGGGCAAGGCCAGCAATAGTGAGAGGTGAAAGGGCACAAATCATGTCAGAGCCATTCCAAGGAAGAAGTCTCAGGACCTGGTCCCTACTCAGATGTGGGTGATGAGAAGCAAGCAGGTATTGAAAATGGCTCCTTTAGTTACTAAGAGTGATTAAATCTAGAAATTATTGTAATTTGGGTGATCATGTGTCTAATATCTGTCTTCCCAACTACTGAGAACTCCATGAGGTCAAGGACAATGTGTATTCTCCCACAATGGGTACTTGCCCACCCTGGGTAACTACTGGTAAAGATGAGTCACTACCACATGACTTTGGGCCCCAGAACACAAAAGAAGGAGGGGTTGGGGGTACCATACATGTCTTTCTTCTCGAAGGAATGACAGGCTGAGGGGACTAGCCATCTTTGCAGTGTGATGTGCCAAGGTTCTCCCTTCACAGCATTCCCCTGGTATGCAAAGGTGGCAGTGTAAGTCACTGAAAGGTTTCTGACTTTCTAGGAAACATGAACTAACCCAGTCAACTTATAAGCAAGAAACCTACCCACCAAATACTCACTAGCTCCCTTGCAAGGAGGCAATAGAAGGAACTTCTCCTGCCACAAATCCTTCAGGTGGTAAATTTAGAAAACAGTACCAGGAATGGCATGTGCTGGAGGCAAACCAGAATGAAATGAAAACCCACATCCATGCAGTTCTCAGCCCATGCATGCAATGAGCCAAAACGGGAGGGCTCATCATTTAGCCAAGCACAGCTCTAAATGCTTCATAAACTGCCGCAGGGTTTGGTTGGCCCCCAAACTTTACTCTTCCCCTCCTTCCATAGATAATACATGTTTGGTAGGTCACATGGCCCCCTGGATAAAGACTACATTTCCCAGGCTCCCTTGCAGCTAGATGTGGCCATGTGACTCAGTTCTGGCCAATGGGACGTAAGTGGGAGTGTGTGAAAGTGATGGATAGTTCATGCCCTTTGCCGGTTGTTTCAGACCTTTCTCCAGTCTTCTGCTGGAACATGGAATTGGATGCAGTCAGACTGGACCACAAGGATAAGGACAAACTTTGGGAGCAGTGGAGGAGTGACCAAAAGAAAGTAGATCCCTGAGAACTGTACAGAGAGGAGCTCCAGGCCAGCTCAGGCTGCACATCTCGAGACTTAAGGGAGAGAGAGTAACTACTGTCTAAGCACTACTATTTGGGGTCTCTGTTACTCATAGCAAACCTAATACTAACTGTCACATATATATCAGCTTACTTATTTTTCCCAACAAAGAAATGAGATAGGACTCATATCCCAGTTTATGAATGAAGTAACTAAGGCTACCAGAGTATGAGAGTAACTCACCCAATGTCATGCTGCTTAGAACATATGAACTCAGGTCTATTTGGATCCAAAGACTTTGTCTTCCCTCCTATATTAAGGCTGCCTCCACACCTGGGAATCCCTAGGACAGTGTGAGCATTGCAAATGCATAGAGTTGTGGTGCTTTGGGCAATTTCCCAATGTGGTTCACACCCCAGGTCAATAAGGCCTCAGGTTGGTTCCCTACAAAGGTTCTCTTTAATCGAGGGTCAAGGCTGGACAGCTACAAGCAGCCAGGAGCCTCGCAGATGTATGCTTGCGGTAACAAAGGGAAACTGGGCTCAGAGAGCATGAGTACATCTGTAAAAGCCAGCAAAGTAGACCCACGCCTTCTTCCTACTCCTGCGGCTTAGAAAGAGTGTTGCTCCCATGCCTGAATATGCATTGGCCAGGACTGACCACACGTCATATTCACCCTACTTTTTTTTTTTTTTTAAGATTTATTTATTTATTTGAGAGAGCGAGAATGAGAGAGAGAGAGAGTACATGAGAGGGGGTAGGGTTAAAGGGAGATGCAGGCTCCTCGCTGAGCAGGGAGCCCGATGCGGGACTCGATCCAGGGACTCCAGGATCATGAGGTGAGCCGAAGGCAGTCACTTAACCAACTGAGCCACCCAGGCGCCCCCCTACTTTGTAAATGTTGCATTACTCGGGGTGCTTTCTTTTCAAGGGGCATACTGACTCCGAAGTCTCCTGTGGGGGGGATAGAAAGGAGTGGAGGCTCTGGCCAAAAGGCAGGGCTGGATCAGAGATGGGGCCATAGTGAGTACCATGCAAGGGGTTTCTAGATACAAACCCTATGAAACTTGGGACTCTAAAAATAACATGCAATCCAGTGATCAAATCTGGTGGGTTCAAGGGAAGAAAATCCTCCAAAGGCTCACATAGAGGGTGTCTTAAACACAGCTACCCTTTGGACAGTCTAGGCCTCTGAAGACCCCAGGAATTCTTAAGGGTAAAGAAAGGTTGGTTGTTTGTTGGTTGGACTGGATGTTTTTTTGTGTTTAGGACTGGTTAGTTTGTGGATTTGTTTTTCTTATTTCTAGTACCAGATCAAGTTATTGCATGAACTAGTGATCATGACATTGTAGGGTTGTGAGTCAGAAATGTAAACATTCTCAAGGTCCAGACCTTGTTTCTGGGGAAATAGACACAGACCCTGGAGCAACCACTCTTCTCTTCTTGCACCCTTGACAGGCATTGCTAATCAATCATCACATGCTTTCCCACAGGCTCCCAGTGGAGCCTCAGATCTCTCAGTACAGCACTGGCTGCCACTGCCAATCAGTGGAGTCCTATTCTCAGTGAAATACCTTCTCCACCCCTGCTGTTTGAGAGACTGTGAGTCTCTCCCAGTCCTGTTTCCAACACTTAACACAAGACCTTGCGTGCAGTAGGCCCTGGGGACACATTTGAGGAGGCAGGGAAGAGAGGGAGGGGACAGAAGGAGCCATTATAAGAGCCAGGTGAGGGGGGATTCAGCTGACTGGGGCAGAGGTTGGATGTCATCCTTGATCAGACTCCTTTGTATGCACCCTGTTATACCCGGCCTCACAATACAGCCAAGCCCGGGCACTAGTGAGCTCCTTGTATGCTGTGGTGTTTCATGCACATGCACTATTAGCTCAGGAGCCAGAAGACTGGGTTCCTGACTCAGTACAACTGCTCCCCAGCTGAGTGATCAGGAACAAGAATTGCCAGCCTCCACCCTCTGGCCTGCTTCCTTTGTGCAGCATGACAGCCTCGGGCCAAAAGGCTGTTGTTGATCCCCTCTCCAAATTCATAGGTTTCCACTGTTCTTGTCCTCCCAGTGGGCCCTTCTGCCCCAACACTCATGTTCCTATCTCAACAGCATCTCTCCTGAGAAGGCTTTCCTGGGAGTCCTAGCCCACAAAGGGCACCTTCTGCAGAGCCCCTCAAAATTGACGGCCCCACCCCCATGGAAGGGCCTGAAACCATATTTAGCTTCTGTTGTTGGCAATCCCTCTTCCATGGCTATATAGTCTTTCTCCAACTAGCTAGAAAATTTCTTTCTTTCTTTTTTTTTTTTTTAAGTTTTATTTGTTTAATCTCTGTTCCCCACATGGGGCTCAAATTCACGATCCTGAGATCAAGAGTCACATGCTCCTCCGACTAAGCCAGCCAGGTGCCCCAAGCTAGGAAATTTCTTGAGAGCTGAGAATGTGTTTTGTATTTCTTCTGTATCTCTTGAAATAATCAAAACAAAGATAAGGATAATATAGTAACAACGATGATGATGATGATGATGATGATGATGATGATGACGACAATGATAATGATGATGATTGCCACACTTTCATGAGCATTTCACAACATATGCTCATCTCTTCCTGATAACCACCCTGAGAAGTGTTACCTTTCTCCTTTTGCAGTGTGGAAGCTGAGGCACAAAGAGGCTGTGGCACTTGCCCAAGGTAGGGAAGAGTTTGGCATCTGGGTGTCTCTGGCTCAGAACCCATGCGTTCAAGGATGTTATTATATGCCAAAGCTTGGCAAGATGCTGAGCATTCTGTCCTTGCTGAACACATCACATCCATGCCCAGGGCCATTCAAACACCTTCAGTTTGTGACATGTGTTTATACTTCTGTCTGATTCATCTCTGTATTCCCAGTGCCTGATGTAATATTCAGCAGATGAATGAATGAATGAATGGAGTTTTTCTAAGAGAGAGGTCACCCCCAACCCAGGTCTGGCCAGCCATACACTGGTCCAATACCGTTCACCCATCTATGGCCACTGCTGCCCACCCCCAAGAACGTTACATGCCCATAAAGCTATTAGAACAAGCCAAGGAAGACCCCTCACTTTTAAATTATCTACTCAAATGGCATTTATCTAGCACCCTCTCTGAACACAGCCCTGCGTAAGTAATTCATCTTTCACATTCTCTTTTAGTACATTTCAGGACTTCTTAATAAACTCTGGGCAGCTAGCTCATTTACATATCTGATGGCACAAAATGCACATGTACACGGCAGTTTCTAGAGAGAACGTGCCAAAAAATTCTTCAATTACTCCCCGCTAAGTCATTCCACTTTTCAGTGGAACCAGAAATTCAGACAGGATGCAAATTCTTCCCCTTCTATCACTAATGCTGCTGGCCCACACTAGTTCAGTCTCGAATTTCTCAAGAGTTTTCCAACGCAGTGTGAATACCAATTGCCCCAGAACCTTGTTAAAATGCTGACCCTGACTCAGTTGGTCTGGAGTGGAGATAAAGAATCTGTATTTCTCACACGCTCCCAGGTGGTACAGATGCTAGGGAAGTAATTCTCTGACTCTCTCCCTGCTTCAGCACAACGCCTCCCCTACTCCCAAGTGCGCCCTCCATATGCTCAGTACTCTAACACACTAAACTGGTCACATCGCTCCCCCTCTTGCAGCTCTTAGGATCCTATCCATACCTCCTGGCTTGACTCTGGTCACGGTGATCATCTTGAAGCTCAGCCTGTTTCTCTGCCTCCCCTCCCTTCTGCAGCCCCTGTCATCCTACTTATTCTTCCCCAATATGTGGAGCCTCTCTCCCTCTTTTGTGAAATTCCTCAATAGGTTATCTCTGTTGCTCCATGGAGTCTCCTTGACACCCCTTTTCTTCCTCTACCACTCCTGATGAAAAGCCCTTCCTTCTGCCTCCAGAACAACCCTCTGTCTGCTTCTACCAGAGCACCAGGGTACTGACCCACGCTGGTCTCCCCACCAGACAGAGACTTCTTGGAGGGCAGGAACCAGCCCTATCTTGCTCCTTTCCATATCCTGTGATTCAGCAAGTATTAATGGAATGAACAGACGAGAACCTCTTCAAAGTATTCTTGGACCCAATGAAGTAAGATGGTTAATAGAACTTCTCGAAGGAACAATAGCTACTTTGTTTTTAAGAACAGCAATCATCATCACTACATGTATAAACTTACTTTTGAAGGCTCATTAGATGTGTGCTTATAGTAATATATTTGATTATGTTGTTTGCTTTGCAAAGTTCAGGTAAAAATCCTAAATTTGAGTAGCATTAAGCAATTTCTCTTAAGGGTGGAGTGAACAAATTAAATGCACTTAGTCCTTAACCTGCACGGGGGGTCATGCCCCTTGAAGTGGCTGCAACACTATTTTAATTCAGCCCTGGAGCCATGATTTTGTGAAGAATGGTTTCTTGAGAAATTATAATGAAAATCACCAGGAATATTTGACATGATAGATGATAGGTAGATAAGTAGACAGGTAGACAGGTAGGTAGGTAGGTGGATAGACAGATAGCCTTCACACATTAAGAATAAAAATACCAACCACAAGTAGTAATGGCTATGGCATATTAGACCATTAGTCTATATAGGCCATAGAGCTCACTCTTTACATCTGTGATTTCATGTAATCCCCACACTAACACTGAGAAACTCTCCATTGTCTCTATTGTAACAATGGGAATCTGAAGCTCAGAGGGACTGAGTGATTCATCAACAGATGTGTGCTTAGTGTCAGAGGCCTCTTTCACTGCTCATAACCACGAAGCAAAAGTGCCTCCATCAAATGTTTACATTGGTCCTATGTGGCTCAACGACAAGTACGTCAAGTGGTCATCTGGCATGGGACCCAGAGAAAGTGGAGCAGAGCCTCCATTCTCTGTCAGCTGTGAGTTTAAAGCCCGATGCAACACCCAAGATACCCATGTTGGTGAGAGAGATACAAAGCAAATTTATCCTGGATGGAAGCCCACTTGTAGTGGGGAGTAGGAGAAAAACCAATCAAAATGAAAACTGAATAATTCCTGCATAGAACCCACAGCAGCTGCATGGAGCTAAGTCATGCAAGTTTGCATAGAAGCCTGCAATAGTGGGAAACGACATAGCTAGAATGACTGGGAGGAACATGGTAAGCATCTAGGGAGGGACCACTAAGGTCCAGCTCTTGCTCCATGCCTTCACATGTCACTTTATTTATTCCCCAAGGCAGCCCTGTGATGCACTTACAGCTGCCACCATTTTACAGGTGCAAAAACTAAGGCACAGAGAGATTGAGGAATTGCTGCCCAGGGGTCAGGACAGCCTTCTGAACTCAGGTCTCTGTTGTGTTTTCCATGTAGATTTGTGGAGTAGGCTCTCCTCCCCCCACCCCACCCCCCAGTCCCTCCAAAGCCGTCATTCCTAATGGATTTGTTTTTGTAAGTTATCTAAAAACTCAATTGCCAGTAGACACAGTCTGAGGTTGGGGCAAACACCAACTCTCAGCACAGGAGACTTGAAATTTCAGGAAATCATGGAAAAACTAGTAACTTGAGAGCACTGAGACTTACTGAAAGGGAGGAGATTAAGAAAAAAAACAATTTCACTTTATTACTGGAAACTCAAAGAGATGAAAATATGACCTTTTTTCTGCCGCCTCTGCTTCTAAAAAGTGACAAAAGTGTTTCATATTCCTGCAAGCTATATTAGCAGAAGCGCCTCTAAGTGTGTGCTGCCTCCTGGGAACTCAAAGTTTTCATCTCTTTTTTTGTTCTTTGGCAAGAAGAAAAGAGGAGTGTCCATGTGGTTTTGATATGGGCCGGGCTCTGGCCAAACAAAGCTGTCACCCAGCCAGTTCCTTGAACCGTATCTGCCCTCCAACTCAGAGATGCCCTTTCCCACCTTACTGCCTAGGTCTTTCCAAGATATCTGGAAGCCCCTAAAGAGAACCCTCAGATCAGAGACCCCAGAGCTCGGATCCCATCCTAGGAAGATGAGATCACTGGAAAGTATTGTCCACCAACTCTTACTTCTCTGAGCCTTCATTTCCATGTCTGTGAAATGGGGAGATTTCTGCCTCTTCCATGGAGCTTTGTGGAGAGCAAAAAAACACTGCACTAGTTTTGACTAGTATTGACTAGGCATTTAATAAAAGAAGCTATACATATGAGTGCCATTCTCTACAGTCATATTAAAGGAAAGTCACCCAAGGAGGGCCAACTTCAGGGTACGTGAGGGAAGTAGGCACTCTTTCCTTCCACCACCATGAAGGTGGCAGCCATTGTCAAATGACTGCATGTCTAGGGAGCCTGACACAGCTCTGTCACACAGGGAAGGACCTACCCGTGCCCCACTGCAGCTCTGTGGGAAAGAGCTACACGACCATGGAGCAGGCCAATGGCAGGGACTTCTTTAACAGGCGAAGCCTGAACCACTTCAACTGACAACGTGAGTCAGACCAGCGCCCGGCCAGCCTACGCTGCATCCTCGACTCCTTTTGCAGCAGAACTCACATGCTGTGCAGTGTGCCCTGAGCTACAGCCAAGGAGGCAAACGAGGTCAGAAACCCAGCCCCAGCTCCATTCAGCAGGCCAGTCCCCTGGCTGGAGGCAGGAAGCACTTCTTCTGAACTTGCATAAAGGTAGGTAGGGACTAGTGGTAGTCATATGCATCCTCTGGAGTTCGTAAGATTGACCATCTTGGATCATAAAAAGAGCCCTTCCTCCCTCCCTCCCTCTGTTCCTTCCTCCCTCCCTCCCCTCCTCCCTCCCTTTCTTCTTCCCTTCCTCCCTCCCTTCCTCCCTCCTTTCCTTCCTTCCCCCCACCAACCCTTTTCAAGTCTCCCCTATGTTCTAGCTCATTAAGCCACAATCCTTGCCTCAAGGGGCCAGGGGTCTGATGGGGGCACAGGTATGGTTAACACTGCTAGAAAAGGTGCTTCTGAAGAAAGAGGGGCACTTTGCCCAAAGAGGTAAGAAACTGGCCCCAGACCCCGTGGCTCATCATCACTGGGCAGAGCCCAAATGAGAAAACTTCATGAAAAGGATAAGGTCAAGGAGCCAAATGAAGCGAGGACATTAGAAAGGGGGAGGAAGAAGGAAGAACATATGGGAGGAGGGAGGAAACTCAAGGCATATCAGAAAAGGATGAGATGGAAGTGAAAACATGAAGAACCTGGCTGGGATGAAGCTGGTGACTGTGGTGTGTGTGTGTGTGTGTGGTGTGTGTGTGTGTGTGGTGTGTGTATGTGTGTGTGTGTGTGTATACCAGAGGGAGACACATGGGGAGCATTGAGAGGTCACTTTACAGACTGTCTCACTGAATCCTGATGTCAGTGTTGTGAGGTGATCTTTGTTAGTCCCATTTTACAGATTAGGAATTTGTAACTCAGGGAAATGAAACCCAAGATGCCCCCAGGTGATATATAATGGAGCCCACACTGTCTGCAATGCACCATAGGAGAGCTGGAGCTGTCCTTTACTGCTGGTGACTCAACCCCTCCAGTGTCCAATGTGTTCTCCCTGTGGTAGGCTATTGGTTCAAGGCAGCAGCCAGGGGACCTCAAGTCCTGCCTTCAACAACACTGTCAGGGCCTCAAGTGCCACAAGTGGGTGAAGTTAAGGTCACTGACATGGAGCCAAAGCTGCCATTGGCATAGTGTCCAGAAAGCATTTGGGGAGCTGTCTGTTCCTCTCAGCCCAGGTACATGGGGCCTCCTAGTTATGTTAATTAAATAAGCCTAATCATAGAAATGAACTGACCCACGTGATAGGCACAGCGCTCAGCCTCAAGTTCCTGGTGAAAATCCAATTAAGACAGAGCTGAGCTCACCCAACTCCAGAAAGATCATTGGGGGGCAAGAGTAGGGGCTAAGGGGAGGCTAAGATAGAAAATCATACCTGAATATCCATTAAAGGAGTCTCCTTCTTAAGTAATACCTCTTGTGTCAGGGAGGGTCCAGGAAGAATCTGGAAGAGAATTATATAGAAACTGGGCATCCACCTATTCCCTCTTTTACCATTTTCCTGAGATTCTGGTTGGGAAACACGTGGCAGGCATAGGAGACGGGGACACACGTCATCTACAGAGGGGGAGTGCAGAGCTGGGCTAGCAGTCCAGAGCCCCGGGGTCAAGTCTGATCTGGGCTCCATCAAGGAGCCATTTGACCCTTGACACTGTACTAGCTGAGCCTTAATAAGATGAAATGCTAGAACTGGACCAAAGCCAACTCAGAGGGTGGCTTCAGAGACCCGAGGATCTACAGGACCTACAGGAACTTGAGAAAGTAAAAGCCTCTGTCAAGCTTGTCATAATGAGATTGTGTTTTGCATTATGAAACAGCAAACAGAAAACACCGGTGAGGTTCCCCAAAAGGGCGGGGGAGGGCTCATTCTGTCTTTCATCCATGTATTCAGAATACGTTCAGCCTCTGTATGTTCCAGGTTACAGAAATAAGTACAACATGGTCTCTGACCCAGAGAGAATCTTTCAGAGGCCACAGTGGGAGGAGCTGTGTCTGTTTTTCTTCCCGTTATATCCCCAATACTTAACAATAGGTTAATACTTAAGAGTAGATGCTCAATAAATGATTGATTAAATGAATGAACCGCCAATTTTGTAGGGATAAAAATAAACAGGCATTTTCAATAAAGCGTGGTGAAGCGGAGAGATAAAGGGGCACTGGGAACTGGAAGGAGGGGCACTGCGAGGGAGCTGGAGGGAGTGGGAGGAAAGGCTCCTGGAAGTGTGTGCTGTGAGGGAGAAGCTGCCCCTGGATAAAAGGTGCGGTTAAAGTACCAAAGCAGGTCTGGCGGCCACAGCCCCTCCGGAAGCCCCGCCATCCTCCGTCAAGGAAGGGGCACGCACGGAGAGAGAAGTCAGACGAAGCCTTATAAAGATACCGCAGGCGGCCAGCCAGCGCAGAGAGAAGCCGGAAAGAAGGGAAGCGGGAAAGGCGACTCTGGGTTTAAGCAAAAAACGGGCTGCGCCGGGCACCAGAGACCCAGGCGGAGAGTTCGGGAGGGCTCGGCGCAAGGGCAGGCGCGAACTTGAGGACTGGCGGGCGCGACAGACTGGGATGGAGGCGGGGCATCGGGCGGAGCGGCAGGTGCGCGCATGCGCGGGGGTGCGTGCATGCGTGTGTGTGCGCGCGCGCAGATAACACCCCCGCCGATAAGCCTGACAAAGGCGGGGGCTCCTGGCGGCCCTGGGGCCCCCGAGCTGGCGCCGCGAGGCAGTGACGCCCGAGGCGAGGGGGCGGGACGCAGGGAGCTCCTCGCGGAGCCCCACAGCAGCAAAAACAAAGCCATCTCTTTGAAACGAAAATGAAACGGACGTGGCCGGGGAAAGCTAAATATTTGTGAGCCGATGTGAACAAAGGGGGAAAAGTCAAGCCAGGGAAGTTTGAGTTTCTGCGCGGAGCCCCCAGCGGCCCCGATCGCTGGATACTTTATGAGAACGTCCTTTGCCCCTGCTCTCCCTCTGTCCCCGAAGGAAAATAAATCCTCGGCCAAATGAGACTTGACGGCGTGAACAGAAGACCGTCGCCACACTGTCCCAGCTGGCGCAGGCGGGGTCGGACCAGAAGTACCGCGTGGGTAACGCTGCGGCCCGCGGCTCAGCAGTGTCACCCCCTGAAACGGCCACCAGCGCCCCGGGTGCAGAGAGCTGGGACCGGTGCAGCGCCAAGGAAGCCTTTGTTTTTCTAATCCTTCCTGCCAACCAGGGATATACGTCCTTGCTATTTCTGCCTTGTAATATTTCTCGATGTACCCCACCCCTGATTCTCAGCTGTGCAGCCTCTCAGCCCCACCCCCACCGCCCACTGTGAGTCACCTCCCCCTCCTTCCGTTAAACCACAGCATCACACAGCAAGGCCCTATTGCAGTTATCCGTAAATGCAAAGGCGAGGAGCCACCAATACCTGTTTGAGGCGATGGCGTTTTAATTAGCACACTCCAGCTGCCATAAACCCCCGATCCTGTCCCACCTCTCCTCCCCCTCCCAGTGCCCTCTCCCAACCTCCCTGCTCACCCCCATCTATGTAAAAAAGCCATAAAGCCTTTCTCCAATCGCCTTCTTGGAGTTTATGCAACCCCCAGAACACAGGTTGATTGGAAAGGTCTCTCTCCTGGATAACAACAATTCAATGTGCCTTGACATTTTAATAGCCTGCCGTCCTGGTGAACACAATCGAGCAAGGCAGTGAAGCAAAAATCATTAGGTAAGCAAGATAATCTAAGCGGAATCTGCTGCCTGCGCTTTCACATCTGGGGGCAGTTTGCACAGCTGGAGCGGTCCACAAAGCTGGGTTCGTCCTGCCCTGCAGCACCTTTGTATATGTGCACGGATGTATATACCCTCGTTCAGTTAGAGATACACACCCTTGCGACACTGAAGCCCTGATATGAAATAGCTTGAGAGTATACGAATTTACGGTGAATCAAAATACCTGCCACCCCATCTAACTACCAACAAATCAGACTTACTGCTCTCAGTTCAGACTTGAATATTGGTTGGGATTCCCTAACACCAACCATTTAAAGGCTTATGTATTTCCAAAATATGTATGTATTCATTTATATAAAAATTTTGAATATAATGCCATAGCTAAATACGTAATTTAAACATATATATATGTGTGTATATATATTTACACACACAATGTAAAACATTTATGCTTAGTGTATGCAAGGTATTATTACAAATGCTTTATGTCTACTGACTCACTTAATCCTCAAAACATAAGTACATTATTCTCCCCACTTTACAGACGAGGTAACGGAGGCACAAAGAGTTCAAGCAACTTGTCCACAGTCATCCTCCAGTAAGTGGTGGAGCCAGGATTTGAATGCAGGCAGTCTGCCTCTTGTATCCAAGCTGCCATCCACTAAGCCATGCTGTCTCGTAAAAAGAAGTCAAGTCACACAAATAATATTACATGTCTTTATAAAGTCAGTGCATGCTTTCTGTATGTTTACACACACACAACACACATATTTATGCAGATACTCAAAAGATGCAAAACAGTGTGACTTCTTTCAGTACAAGCACCTGCATTTATGTGTTCAGTCATATTCATGAGTTGAGTATCTTGTGAGTCCCAAGATCATGTGTACTGAGGATATAATAATTAATTAGACACAAATGCCACGCTCAAGTAGCTCATAGCCTATAGGGAAGTCGAATCGGCACCCCTTAGGGGGTGATAGGATAGAGACTGACACAGAGCAGCAAAAGTCAAGAGGATCCCCCCTTTTCCCCCCCACCTGCCTCACACATCCCCTTCCCAGAATCTTCTTGGGAAGCCATATACCCGTTCCCATGAGGTTGTCATACTCTAAACACGTGGAGAGCTCCAACTGGGAATCGCCTTCAAGACCATTTTATAAGCTACCCAAGAAAATGAGTCTTGTTACTTGATAATTACACAGGACACACACACACACACACACACACACACACACACACACCCCTGTCTTAGAAGGAGGTAGGAGTGACATCACAGAACCTAGAGGGCCAACAGATGACAGAAAATTCTCCTGTTGGATTCCAACCCGCCCCATTCGCCCAGGCTCCTCCCTCTCTCCCTGCAAGGAAGTCCGGCAGAGATCCTTTTCCCTGGGTGCTGACTTGGCAAGCTATTCGCTTTATGAATATGACCCTCAGAGGGGAGAGCCCCTCTCAGCAGCCCCCGAACTATGTTATCACCGTTATTAAAGGAGCTTAAAGAGGAGCTGGGAGGACGAGACACCACTGGAATTGCAGCCTGATTGTGATTGATGTGTTCCTATTAGCGCCTCAGTGTTATCTCTCTGGATGGCAAGAACAGCCAGTGGCTTGTAACACAACAGATTACCTGAGTTCTCAGCCTTAGAAGGATGTTTAAATAAAATATAGTCCCTCTTAGCAAGAGGCTCATTTTCTCCACGAGGCTCCCAGACTATTTCATGTCAGCTCTGATTCGCTGCGACTCTCCTCAGTAAACATGTCTTATCATTAATAATTCTTTACAAGCACAATCTCCAAGAGCCCTCTCTCTCTCTCTTTCTCTAGGTGGCTGGACTCAGACACATCACACTCCAGTTTGGGTTCCAAGGTGCTTCTCTCTGGATTTTCACCTGCCTTGCCAAAAATGATTGATTACGCTGGGCCGACTGGGTGTCCGGCAATACCCAACAAATGACTTTGGCCCCTAACAGCAGGCCTTGGCCAGATAGAAATCAATATTTCACCATTAAAATCTATCAAAGAAGAGTTAAGGCACCATCTGTCCCTGCCGCCTCTCTATGGTGTGTGAACATTAAATCCGACACTTGTACTACATGGGTAATCAATATATAGTGGTTCACAGATCATTTGTGGTTCCCTTTTAGCAGTGATGGATGTCTGGAATCGTTGTGATTCATTTTGTCAGACCATTAAACAAGATTCTGTCCAGTTCCTTCCTGATTTCATTTAGAGGATCATTCTTCACAGTTCATAAGAGGGAAACGGTTTTACCAATCTGCTTCTATTTCAATAAGTCACTTTATAGAGATTTTGTGTCCTCCAGACTGTAAAAATTCTGGAGAGATAGTACAAACAGACCTCTAAAACTATTCACTGCATGACATATGCATAAAGTGTGAAGAGAGGAATGTAAATATGTTTACCTCTTTATCTGCAAATGTTGGTTTTAACCCCCTCCCGGCTGGAGCGCTGGCCTGTGGGGTGCTCCCAGAACAGTGCCTACCACAGCAGGAGGAGGGTGAGGCTGGGGACTGGGGACCAATTCATAGAGGCAGGGGGAAACCCCCCGAACCCTCGGTGGCATGGCTAAAAGCAAATGGGAATGGCTTTCCCAGAGGTTGTATTTCAGACCTTCATTTCTACAGTTGAGATGATCTTGCTTCGCACCCAAATGATTGGCAAATGCCTGTTGGTACTCTGCTGCAGCATGCCAACCCAAGAGAAAAAAAACAGTGTGCCCTTGAGGCCAGGGTAGGGATGAGCATAAGGACATGCATGATAATACCAGCTGCCCTCTGAGGAGCACCGACCTGTGCCAGACACAAAATATGCCCAAGTCTCACCCTTGACAATTTTATAAGCTAGGTACTATTCTCCCCACTTTCCAGTAGGGAAACTGATGCTCGGAGAAGTTAAATAATCTGCCTAAGACTGCCCTACCCAGGGAACTGGAGGGTCAGGACCCAGACCCAGACCTGTCTGACACCAAGGAGCCTACATGACTGTGGCCGGCTCTTGGCTGTTGGCCATCACTCTGCAGATGATTTTGTTTTAACCCAAGTGAATTTCCTTCAGTCTTCCTGGGCTACATACTTGCTCCAACCAATCAGGGCGCTGTTAGGAAATAAAACTTTTATATTATTATTTTAAGTAATTCTGCAACAGGATCACTAAATAATGCACTCCAAAGCCAAACCATTTTCCGGTTTTGGATTATTGGATAATTATATCACTGTGGCTGATCTAAGTACAGATAAGCAGATGTTGATTTAAATATTAGCATACACATACACACATATGTATATATACACATATATGCACATATATTTCATATAATTATTATAAATTATATAACATATAATTGGAAAGATTGGAGATGAGTTAGTTTTTCCTTCTTTCCTGTCTTTTTAAAATAAAGTAACTGAGTCTCAGAAAGAATAAATGCTAGACCTGGGATGAGAATCTTATTTCCTGATATCCAAGGTAAAACACCATACTGAAAATTTTATAAGTAACAGAGGTTATTCAATTACAATTTGGGGCTGATATGTCTGTTGAGGGGACAATTGGGGCACTCTTACTTCCGCACCAATTCACTAACCACCGTACACCCTGCCTGCCACAAGGTAAGCATTCCTTCCGGGAACAGCATGAGGTAAGGCACGTGGCGCCACTTCAAACCCAAGGCCATCAGGGCAGAGCCCTGCTGGATAACAGCACCCTGGGGAAATTCCAGGCAAGGCACTTTGAGGAGGCATAGGGTATGGCAGAGAGAGCTTGGATTCAGGCTTCAGAAAGACTAGGCAAGAACCCATCTGTACTGCTAATTAACTGTGTCACCTCAAAGAAGTACTTAACCTCCCTGAGTATCAGTTTCCTCATCTAAGAGTGTAGCTAATCACCCGTGCCTCCCGGGGCAATTGCAAGGACTCAATGAAACAAGGTAAACTAGCTCAAGGGTTCTGTCTTCTTCCCTTCCTTCCTCCCCGACATTACTCCATACATTTATATTCCACTGTATTTTAGCCTGCATAAAAACTTAGAATGGCATCTGCCATGTAAGAATTATCAAATTCTTCTCAATTCTAGAAACATAAAACCTAGGAATTAAAATGAGAATTGAGAGGTCTTTGGTGCAACTGTTGACCCAGTGCAGGATCCACATTCACCACCTGCCTGACAGTTCATTTTCAAGGACGAGGAGCTCAAGATGTTGCAAGCAAGTCTGCCTCACGGCTGGACAGTCTTTTAACCATAAGTGTCCTGCTAAACCTGCCGCCAAGTAAATCCCACCCATTAGTCCCAGCAATAATTCCAATCCATAATCACCTCATGTTCCGCATAATAATTTAATAGAATGAAAAGAAATGTTCCTTATAATTTGGGTTAAAATTACCTTCCTGAAGCACTTTGATTATTGGACTAAAATCCAAGAGCTTTGTGACTGCATGTCTTTTGATGTTAGCTCTGAGCACATCCCAGCTCATACTGAGTGAAATGAAGAACTCTTTTTTTTTTTTTTTCATGTTCTTTTATGAATCCTCCTAGGTCCTTGTCACTCGCTGGGTTTTCTCTGTCTCTGAAGTTCCATTCTTGAGCATGAAACCCAGAACGGCACGGAACACTTCGGATTCAATGTTATGCTTCAGGTTTTTCCATCTATTTCTTCCTTTCTTCTTTGTTCTGCCTATCTACTTTTCCCCCACCTACCTGTCCTTCCATCCATCCATTCTTCTATCAAAAATACCCTAGTCAAAGGAGGAATGCCAGGGTCTGAACAATGTCCCTTAACAATGGAATGCAATAAACCCTACCCCTCACAGCAAATGCCAGCCCCAGAATTTGTTGATTCAGCTGTCCCCACCACCACCACCACCACCACCACTGATCTGAGATATCAGCATAAGCCCCAGGTGGGCAGGCTAACATCCATGCCAGGGCCTCAGGGTATGTCATTGTCCCTTCACTCTTCCTCGGGGTAGGTCATCATCTTTCAACTCCAGAATCACAGAATTAAATTCGACAATTCTATATTGAGCATTCCTAAGAAAGCCACATTGAGCTCTCACGGTCTGTCCAGGTCATTCAAGCCAGAACAGTCATCTCATAGGACACCAGGCAAAATTGCACAAATGTATCCCTGACCAGGGGGTGGTGAGCCATACTCAGTGAGAGGCCAGCAAGCCCCAAGCACACCTGCCTGGCATATACCTGCACCCATCAGACGTGCAGTGACAGGTGAGGACACAGCCATCCATATAGTCGGAGGTTTGAAAATCACTAACTCTCCCTCTGTTGGGTTAAGCCGTAGCAGAACTACTTCTGATGGAAAAGGTCATGTATTGAAGATTTTCAGGAATTCCAGACATTCTCTTACTTTGTCCAGAGGTAAAACAATATATACATTCAAGATTTTCTCCCCAGAACTAACTTCAGTCCATCTTGCTCTAATTTAAGCCCATTCTCTGGGCTTAAGGTTTTTGCCTCTTCATGAACTATTCTCATGTATTGGTTGCTTTGAGAAATGGTTTCATTAGTTATCATAGCTACTTTCTGCAAGATAGGTTTCTTTTTTTTTTTTTTTAAGATTTTATTTATTTGACAGAGAGAGACACAGCGAGAGAGGGAACACAAGCAGGGGAGTGGGAGAGGGAGAAGCAGGCACCCCCTGGAGCAGGGAGCCGGATGCGGGGCTCGATTCCAGGACTCTGGGATCATGACCTGAGCCGAAGGCTGACGCTTAACATCTGAAGGTTTTTTTTTCCCCATTATTAGAGGAGAAGCTGAGGCTGTAAGGGATTTAGTAATTCACATGATATCATGCTGCTAATAAATGGCAGACTGTGATTCAAACCCAAGCTGGACTCCCCAGGCAGGGTTACCAAACCCCGGGCCATTCTTCCATCGACAATATTCACCTTATAGCTGTAACTGGATTTATAAGGAGTTCTGAAAGCAGAAGTTAGGCCCAATTAGAAACTTTTACAGCTATTAAATAATCTGCTTAACCTACCCCCCCAAATCATGTCCTGCTATCTAAACATCAATTATATTTTTTCTAACTTCACTTTCAACTCTTCATCCAAGGGGCCAGCCAGTGTTTAAGACCCCGTGCGGAAGGGACACAAGACCTAATTGCCCCTTTCAACTCACAGCCACATGGGGACAGAGTATCACGTGGAGGTCAGGACATTTCACCTCTTCCCAACCAGAAGGCTCCTTGGCCAGCACATGCCAGGTGAGACTGTGGGAGCCAGGCTGGTATCTGCTTCCAGCAGCAGGGAGGGAAGATGGGTGGCCAGACCAGTCCTGGCAGCCTGCACCTGGGCAAGGGACTTCCAGCTCAGGTCCTCAGTCATAGCAGATCTCAGACCATCCGAGGCTGTTTCCAGGAAGGCAAGACTGACTCTGGGGCCCCCACGCTCTGGGGAAAAGGCTGCAGGGAGCCACCGAGGAGCTTTAGAACCTGGGGAGCTCAGCCAGGGGGGTCTCAGCGGGCATTGGGGAGCATAGCATCTCCCAGGCGGCACTCAGAAGTGTGACAGTGACCTGCTGCA
This sequence comes from Mirounga leonina, assembly GCF_011800145.1. NCBI lineage: Eukaryota > Metazoa > Chordata > Mammalia > Carnivora > Phocidae > Mirounga > Mirounga leonina. The sequence goes on along the minus strand of NW_023270377.1, from coordinate 98,834,269 downwards.
ATGCTGAGGGTACTGTGGACAATTAGTGGGCAGGGCAGGTGATACTGAATGTGCTCTAATATGTGAGACCGACCCATGCAATGACAAATTGCCCATTCAAAATGCCACGGCACTGCACCGACTGAACCCAACTTTCTCAGTTTACAGAGAAAAAGGGTTTGAATGATTTCCCCCAAAAGAACTTAGGGAGAATTTTTTTTCTGCCCATTGGTGTCAGTGTATATTCAGCTCCTCCCCCCCCCCCCCCCCCCCCCCCCCCCCCAGGAAGAATGTCATAAAGTTTTTTGCTTCTTCTTAAACACATCGGTATGGCCACGATCCCCAGAAATGGAGAGGAAAAGGATATTCATCAAATGTGCCAAATCCTGCATTAAGTGCAATAATACCTCACACACATTATCTCATTTCTCCTCTGAAAAAAAACAAACCAAACCAGACAACAAACCCTGGGAATCAGGTGGTCTAAGGAGGAAAAAGGAAAGGCTTAGAGCAGTTAAGTAAGCTGACCAAGATCACACAGCTCATCCATGGCAGAAGCAAGATTCCAACTCAGCTCTCCTGACTAGCAAAGTACCTTCCATGCGGACACAGGAGAGCAGCAAGATGGGCACGCCAATCATACCTCTCTCTCGGCACCCTAAATCACATCTCAGGTCTTCTAGAAACTACACCAAGCCTGAGCAAAATAGAGAGAGACCAAGTTCATCTTGGAGCTTTCTCTCCTCCTCCCAGAGCTCGTTCCACCAAACACCACGGGAGTTAGCTGGAAGATGCTGGTTATGGGTAACGGCTGCCAGGAATTTTTGCTTTTTCTGAGAGTACCTATGCCATGTGAAAACCATGGATATATACAAAAGCAAGCTCCCATCATAGAAGGGGAATGGAGAGGGGATTATTGCTAAGGAGAAGTAAGACATCTTTCTAGAACTATTACTGTTCCACAACTTTGCCTCACATAAGCCAGCCTTTGAAACCTGTTGAAGAAATAAAAGGGCTTTGGCCTGGGTGCTTCTGACCATCTCTGAGAGTTCCTGTTCTCTTTCTACTTGGCCTTGAACCATTGCAATGCAAGCAGGAGGGGAAAGAATAGTGAAGAGAGACGCAGGGAAGGGAGGGGAGATGGTACTTACGTGTAGGCTCTAAGATTTTCACAGCAACAAGAAAATGAAAAAGCAAAAGCGCTGCTGCTGATGGCCCCCCCCTGGCAATTTTTGAAATCTTTCTGCATTTAGCCAGATTGGAATCCCTATTCTATCACTTCTGGGGTGTGTGAAACATGCAAATGCCCTAACATGGTGGAAACTCAAGTTCTTCATTTGTATAAACAAGGTAGTAATTTCCACCTCATGGTGTTGTCCTTAAGAATATACATGGAAATAAAGCACCTGGCACTTAGTAGGCACTCAGTCAATGGATGCACCTAGGACCAGTGCTCTTGAAGATGGAGTACATGGGGGTGCTTTGCGCTAGGTGGTGCAAAGGAGTTCATCACCTCCAAAGCTCCGACTCTGCTATCGTCAATCTCTTTTTCTCTTCAAGAGTGGGTGGGGGGAGGGGGGAGCAAGGAGGGGAGTTTTCAGGGTAACAAGACTAATCAGGATTTCACCATCAAAGCAAATATATCCAATTAACAGCTATTAAAGAAGCATTTTCTGGCACTGTGCACAATGAAGGCCATTCTATCTAGGGGAAATTAATCTTAATTATTGGTACCTGCATACATACGTGAAAAGGGAAGCAACTCACATTAATCTACATTAAACTTAATAGCAGTCCGTGTATTATCTATTCTGAGTCAAAATTGACTGCTGGCCCCTGCAAGGATACCTGCAGTGCTAACTCAAGTAATTACAGTGCAGTGGGTCTCAAAGAAACAATTTGTTCCCTATATAATAAATCAGCGGTGAGAAGCTTTTTATAATTAAAAACCAAAAGGAAAAAAATAGAACTGTATAGGCAAATGTCATTTTCTTCTAAAGGAAATTAGGAAAAAGGAAAATGTGTCTTCCTGTTGTCTCGTCTGAAAGGAGGACGAAACACCCATCTCTGATGGAATCCCAAACAGAGAGATAAACATAGGGTTAGGTTTGCAGCACTATGGAAAAGAATGTTTTTAGAACCTCAAATTTAAGGTTTCTAAAAGGCTTTGACTTCATTTCCAAAGACACTGATAAGGCTGAGAGCGATGCCTTATATTAACTGGAATTTTCAGTGGTCTGGGGCAGGGTGGAAGACCAAGTTGATTTTATGAAATTCCACTTAAGTGGGACCCCCTTCCATTTACCATGAGAAAAAGAGGAAGGATGACCATGTTCTCGTCCTTTCTGCTGCCCACACCCTTCACACCAGGGCATCACTCATTTATTCAGTAAATCAAATTGTAGCAGTTGCCCTACCTGCCCTAGACTTTGTTCACTCTTGTCTTTATCTCCAGAAACCTCCAGAAACCTCCTTCACAGGCCCTCCTTCACCTCAACTACTCCAGTTCATGAGGGCTTTCCCTAGTTGCCCGGAATCCTACATCTACGGGTGCTCTGTAACCTCCAGACCCTCTTGTCCAAACTTGACCCCAGCCAACGTTTCATAAAGTGTGGCTTGCCCACTACCGTTGGAACAGGAAGGATTAAGGGATGCACAGATAACAGGGACCTCATATGTCAGGTGCTGACCGGCAGGCACCCCATGCCTCCCGCATCTTCCTGTGTTCATCGGGAAGACAGCCCACACAACCCCCACAGTTAGGACACAAGCTCGCTCAAGCCAGATGCTCCCAGACTGGCCACTGGCCCCCGTCATTATCTAATGCAGGGTCCCAATGCAGGACCCTTCATTTCTGGGTCACCCTTAAGCCTTCCCTCACCCCGCCCAGCACACCCCTCCTGAGTCCCAAGCGGGGCTGCCATGCCCAGCAATTGAGGTTGTGCGTATTGGCAAACTAAAAGGCACCCCCCGGGACTGGGGGACTCAGTGGCCCTGTCAACTTCTTCGCACCCTGTCACCACCACCTTGCCTCAGTCTTGACTCTTTGCCCTCTGCCTCCTCCAGCCTCCCCATTCCCTTCCCACAATTCTGCTCTCAGCCCTCAGACCCCTTCTCTAGCCAAAGCCTCTCTGTAACCCACAACATTTCACTGTAGGACATCGAAGTCCGTCTCTGACACCGTGCTTGGATCCTTCCCACCCAGTGCCTGCTCCAACCTTTCCAATCAGGCTGCAACCATGATTTTCCCTCCCACCTCTACTCTCTAAGTGTGTGGATAGCTCTTGCTGTTTCCTCCTACCTTATACCTGTCTGCTTTATTCTTCCTTACCCAGTAGTGTCATTTAGCACAGTTTTCAAATCAAAAACCATGTACATGTTCCCTGGAGAAATTTTAGAAAATACAGAAAAAGCAAGAAAGGTAGCCTGTTGGTGTCTACTCCTCAAATCTTCTTTCTGTGGATATACAGCCCACATTCATCAAAATGACAACATAATTGACATTGCTTTTTAAAATGATTTTCATTCATTTCTTTTTTTAAAGATTTATTTATTTATTTATTTGGGAGAGAGCGAGAGCGGGGGGAGGGGCAAAGGGAGAATCTAAAGCAGACTCCATGCTGAGAGCAGAGCCCAACATGGGGCTCCATCTCAGGACCCTGAGATCACAACCTGAGCCGAAACCAAGAGTCGGGTGCTCAACCAACTTGCCACTAGGCACCCCATCATTCATTTCTTTTCTTTGAATGTGTAATGTGTGCTCTGGTCTGTCAGCGTCCTTCTCCAGAGGCAATCAGCATTACCAGCTTATTTTATGCTTTCTAGTTTATGGGTGGGGTGTGTGTGTGTGGGTAACACACATACACATATATATATATCTTTTATACAAGTGATGGGATCCATCACACTTTTACATCGTGCCACTTTTACTTAATAAATGCAAGAGGCAATTTATATTGTAAATGTAGATCTTCACTAGCTTCCTTTTAAATATATCTCTTTAACTAAAACAGTCACTATATAACAACACAATTGGAGTTGAGGTAGAGCAAAAATCATGAGAGGCATTTGAACAGTTGGAGTTCAGAATACACTGGTCTCCCCTCTATATTATTTCTATCACCTCCCCTGACCACCCAGCCTTATCCATAAGTGGTCCTCTGGACCTGTTTGAATACCTCTACTGATGGAGAACTCACTTCCTCTAGCCTGAGGTGGTGAGGCTGTCATCCTGAGCCTTCTCCTCTTCATCAAACCAAATCTCTCCCATTTCCCAGCTTGCTGAAATCCCGTGATCTCACCTTACCAGAATTTAAAATCTATTTTATCCATTTGGACACTTAATAGCAACCACTCAACAGTGTTTCATAACCATATCATAGGAGGATGCCTTGCCCTTTTAACTTAATTTTCAGTTTCTGAAAAGCAGGGAATGTGGCCTGGGTCTCTCTCGCGTCCCCTTCCAGTGCCTGCCACAGGGCATCCCACAATGCACCTGGATAACATCTTCTTATCTCCCAGGTCATTCCTTCCTCCACAGAGCCTTTCCTAACACTCCACCCCCAGAATTTTTCCAGTCATTGTAAATGTTTGTGAACTGTATTCCCCATGGACATTGCAAAGCCTGCCATTGTTTTCAAATATATGTATTGGGTGAATAAAGACATGGACAGATGAATACTAAGAAGGAAATCAACTATAGCTTTTCCTTGAAAGGCGACAGATAGGATAGTATTATATTTCTCAAGGGGATCTTGTGGAATCCAAATGCTGGAGACGTTCTCCTCCAGGACCCCCAAGACACTGACTGGGCCACCGCTTGCCATATTTAGCAGTCCTAGGGCTCCATTCACAGAACACCTAATCATGACCAAAGCTTCACAAACACCAAGTTGGAAGTTAACTTTCTAGGCCATGCAGATTTCAGGAAAGCAGGTCTTAGAGGGATTTCATCAAAGTCCTCGAGAGCCAGAGGGAAGAAAACTAACCTTTATTATGCTCCCATTTTGTGCTAGCAATGGAGTTTGAGGTGAGAGATGAGCTTTCCCTCTTGCAAGGATGAAGAACGGAGTCCTGGAACCAGCGCTAAAGAACACTCCTCTTGCCTGACCCTCTGCCCAGAACCTGCCCGTGACTCTATGCTGGAATTGTCAGCTAACCAACCAACAAGCATTTCCTGAGAACATACTAGTTACAGAAAGACCAGTTCGGTTTTCTCAACACTCAAGATAGCAGTATACAATGAATTCCCACAAACAGCGAAACAGTACTGTAAAGGAAACACCTAAGACAGTCCCACGAGATTACTGTGGTGGGGGGAGCACAGGACTTGAAGGACAAAGCGTGTGAACCCTGGCTTTGTCACTCTCAGCTGTGTGACCTTTGCCAAGTGTACTTCACCTCTCTCAACTTTATCCCGACACTGAAAGTAATAATGCTGCCTCACCATTGCCCTGAGGATTAGATGAAACTTGGTAAGATTACAAACCCGAAAGTGGGCAGAGACTGCCTGTGGACTTTAGAAGGAGATGGGTTGAAAATAGGGCACGGAAGGGAGATGTGGAAAAGGAGGGTAAGTGTCTGCCATTGGCAGAGGGAGAGGTCACCCACATGGTGCAAAGGAGGGCCCTTGACATGTCCATAATTGCTTATTCATCCTGTTATTCTTATCACCCCACAAACATTCAGTGAGCATCTATGAATGGTGACCAAATCACCACAAAGCCTGCGCTCATGGAGCTTAACTGTTTAACAGGGATACAGACACATAAAGAATTGACTTGAATTCAGTCGGCTCGGGCTCCAAGGTGAGGGGTGGGGCACATGGGAGTGGCTCCTAATCCAGGCAGGTGTGTTAAAATCAGGTGGCAGCTTCTGAGACAAGTAGAGTCATCCAGGCTGGGGTGGGGTGGGGCAGAGGGTGTGGAGGTGGAAGTTTCTAGAAATTTCCTATAGGCTGATGCCTACACTTTCTCAGAGAGTACAAGGGAAGAAGTGACCAGAAGACAGAGCCTCATAAATCACGGTAATGAATTTGGACCAGACCATACAAACCAACATATATCAGATTCGCACTTTGAGAAAGGAGAATGGGTTGGAGGAGGGCAAAATAGAGATGAGGAAACAAACCAGGAAAGACTTGCAGGAAACTAACTAAGGGAGAGACTATAGGAGACCGGGGGAAGCAGAGAGAGGTTTAGAGAATGTGACTCAAGCATTCATGAAAGATTGAAGGACAGGTAACAAAGGAAAGATATCAGCAGTGGTCCCTGGGTGTCCGCCTTAGGCAGTTAGGTAAAAGGTGGCGCCAGCGACTGATACGAGGTTTCGAGGGGAGATACTGAAATTAATTTTGGATATGTCAAGACTGAGGTTCTTGTGATATATCCAAGTATAGTTGTCCAAGAGCAGATGAAGATATGGATCCCAAATCAGGAAAGTTCTAGATTGGAGACAGAAGTTTGGGAGTATCTAGATGATAAGTGGCTGCTGGGCTGGTGACAAGACCTCCCAGAGAGTAAGAACAAAGAGGGGGAGAGGAGAGCTGGCAGAGAACCCCCTAAGAGGTGGGCCGAAGAAGGGACTCAACTCAGGAGACTGCCAGTCAGCTGGAGAGGCAGGAGACAGCCCCACCGAGAGTACAGCATGACAGAAGCCAGGAAGGGAGAGGGTGGGATAAGACTTTAGAAGTATTTATTGGAGAGGGCAAAGTGGAAGTCTTGGTAACTGGGCAAGTTCCTGAGGAATCCAGATCGCCAGTGCTGAGAGGCAGGTGAGAGATGGTGGGGGAGGAGACAGCAAGTGCAGGCAAAACTGACCAGGAACTTACTATGACAGTTAAGATGAAAGATAAGGAAGTACCTGGACAGGGATGAGTACAGGGAGGATTTTGAGAATGATTATTATTTTTAAGGTGGGAGTCTCAAGCATGTCCTAATATTCGTAAGAAAAATCAATGGGAAGAAAAGGTTACAAAAATATACAGAAGAGAGGAGGGAAATAATGACAGAGGACAGTCTTGAAGGAAATGGATGGAAATAGGATCCAGGAGGTATTTCACTGGAATAAAAATGAAAGAAGATGCTGTATCAGTTAGAAATATCGTTCAGGCTCAAGTAACAGTAAATCCTCCAGGACTGTGATTTGAACTCAAATTTTACAAGTCACAAGGTAGCTTTTCACTGTCATCAGTTAAGGAGCTCAACAGTGCCGGGGCTCAGAACTAATAACTCCGTGATTTGCCTCATGGTTGCAAGATGGCTGCAGTAGCTCTAAGCATTACATCCTTAAATGACCAGTTCACAGTCAGGAAGCAGGGGTTGGTAAGGGGCAGAGTTTCTCCTCACAATTACTCCCTCTTAAAACAAAGAAAAATATATCCTAGAAGCCCTCCAGAAGACTTCTCGATACATCATATTACCTATAACTGGGACTTAAGAGTTATCCCCAGGCAAGGCTGGATCCACTTCCCAGAGCTGAAGTCATCTCCACCCAGGCAAAATTAAGACTCCAGCTGTGACAATCAAGAATGTCTCCAAACATTGCCAAATGTCCCTCGGGGGGGGCAAGATGATCCCAGTTGAGAACCACTGATACACACTATTTTATTTAATCCTGTAGATCAAGGATTGTGGTCCTGCTTTCAGGGATGAGATTAAATGCCCAAGGACACACAACTAAGAACAGATGGAGTCAAAAATTCAAACCGAGTCTGCTGGAGACACAGTCTTCCCTCTGGCCCTGAGTCCCACAGCCCACAATGCACCACCAACACCACCACCAAGCAGGAACGCAGCACCCTCGGTCCTGGCCTCTCCCTTCCTGCTGGGGTTCTACACTCCATAGAGTCGCTTTCAGTAGTGATCTGTTTTCCGGAAAGAATTAGAGAGAACTCATAAAAATTAAATCTTTACAAGAGCTCTATGCGTTCTTTTCCAGGAAGTCCAATCATTCGGGTGAAAAATGTGGCAACATTTTCCCAAGGACTTGGAGCGGGAAACCACCATCCAGAAAGGAAAATCTTTCAAATTGGAATGTGCTCTAGGCTGCCTCTTTAAATGAAAAACGTCATATGCCTGGGAAACATTATATCTGCCAAAGTAATACGAGGGTCTCGCTGTAATAATGATAGCGTCAACTCCATGCTGCTCTTCATCCCCGAGACTCCAGAAAGGGCCTTAAAAATGAAATTTTATACAAGTGCACACAAACACACACACCATTGGAGAAATTCACACATATATCACTTTGTCCACCTCTCTAATGAAGGTGGAATGTGGTGGCAGATGTTTCACAGCTGCCTGATACTCACCCTCCAGCAGTTTAGGACAGGAAGCCAAGGACACTCGATCCAAGAGGAATTGCAGGGAGAGTCCAGGGAGGTAAAATCCAATCCTGCAAATTGGGATTCAGCCAAATGCGTGGAGTACCCCTCCACATCATTGCCTCATCCCTTACTCCAAGAGACCGAATGAAGAAAAACGACAGGCATTTATCTGCATCCAATGGGCCATGCTGGCCCCGTGAAGACAGCTGGAACTAGAGAAGTTTCCTAACACTTGAGGCATACATACCGTACGTACAGCCCACAGCCCAGCTCAATGAGGTCAAGGTCATAGGTGTGGTCCCCAGTCCAGTTAAATATCATAACTCTGTTGAATAGCCATTGGCTATATCCCTATTGTATAGATGGCCACCAGCCCACTAGAGGATAAATCTTTTCATAAACAATGCCTCACTGATGTATGTGGGTGGGAGGGGTAGGGGAGCACAGGGATCCGGGAGGGCATCTTGTCTAACGAGGTCAGACGGTGCATACAAAGTGAAGTGAAAGGAACCACTATCTGGGGAGCATCTTGCTCAGGGCATAGCTTTTCCCTTGCCATTTCATTAATCCTTACAAGGTCTTATTTATCTGAACTTTACAAATGAAGAAAACTGAGACTTTGCAGAGTTTAAGCAGTGTGTTGGGCTTATACCCCCAGTGAGTCAGATTTAAGCTCAGGTCTACCAACCTCAAAATGAATACATCTGTGCTACCATCATATCAGGATTTAGACCATTGCTAACAGCCCAGAAATCTTTTGTGCCTTGTCCAAGTCATTACCCACCCGATTCTCCAGGTAACTGCTGTTATTCCTTCTGTTATATAGATTAAATTTTGCCTGGTTTTGAACTACATATAAATGGAATCATGTAACATGTATTCTTTGATTTCTGACTTTTTTTGCTCAATGATTTGTGAGATTCATCCATGTTTTTGTGATAACAGAAAGTTGTTCCCTCCCATTGCTATATAAGACTCTATTGTGTGGGTATATTATTATTTCTTTATCTATTTTACTGTTCACTGGCATTTGGGTTGTTCCACTTAGGGAGATTATGGATGATTAATATTGCTACTAACTTTCTTGGCATCTCTTGGTGCTCACATGTTTACACATCTATACTTAGGAATAAAATTATTGAATCAAAGGATACACATTTGTTCACTTTTAGTAGATAATGTCAAGTTGTTTTCCAAAGTGTTGTACTAATTAACACTCCCACCAACAGTATGTGAAGGCTCTTTTTGCTCCACATTCTCCAAAACTGATAATTTGAGTTTCTTTTACATTGTAACCATTCTGATGGCTGTATAGTTGTATCACACTGTGGTTATAAGTTACTTGGTAATTAATGAACTTGAGGGCTTTTCCGTATATTTATTGGCCACTTGGACCATTCCCTCTTTCATGATGTAGTAGTCTGTTTTTATATGTTGATTTGTAGATCTCTGTTCTCTGTGCAAAAGTTCTTTGACATAAATATTGCAAATATCTTCTCTCATGCTGTGACTTCTTTGTTCAATCTCTTTGGTGTCGCTTAGTTTTTTTATTGTTGTTGTTGTTGTTGTTTTAGCCCCAAATCAGTGCAGCTTTTATTGCATCTTTAAAATACCATAAAGAGCTCTTTTCCTCCCCGGCTGCTTGAAGCTTGGCTGCCATCATGAACGACACAGTAACTATCCAGACCAGGAAGTTCATGACTAACCGACTACTTCAGCAGAAACAGATGGTCACTGATGTTCTTCACCCCGGAAAGGCAACAGTACCTAAGACAGAAATTCGGGAAAAACTAGCCAAAATGTACAAGACCACACCAGATGTCATATTTGTGTTTGGATTCAGAACCCATTTTGGTGGTGGCAAGACAACTGGCTTTGGCATGATACATGATTCCTTGGATTATGCAAAGAAAAATGAACCCAAACACAGACTTGCGAGACATGGCCTGTATGAGAAGAAAAAGACATCAAGAAAACAGGGAAAGGAACGCAAGAACAGAATGAAGAAAGTCAGGGGGACTGCAAAAGCCAATGTTGGTGCTGGCAAAAAGTGAGCTGGAGATCGGACAACAGAAGGAGTAAAGATGCTGCAGTGGCTTTATCTGGTTGTGCAGATTTTTCATGAGAGGATCAATAAACTAAGAATGTTAACGTGAAAAAAATAAAATAAAATAAAATAAAATAAAATAAAATAAAATAAAATAAAATAAAATAAAATAAAATAAAATACCATAAAGAAGTCTGAAAAATCATCCGACATCTTGCTGTTGCTGTCACTGGACAACTTAGCTCTTATTCATCAGCCTGCCAAACTGTTCCTTTTTCAGAAACAGATACCATCCCCAAATTTTCTGATATCCTTGTTTTTAAAGGTTGTGGTTTGCTGAATCAAATGAACTATGTTGTTAATTTTAATGATTTTCATGAAGTCTAGTTCATCAGGTTTTTGGCATGATTTTGTATCTGATTTTAAAAAAATATTTGCCACCTAAGGGGATAAAGATATTCTCTTATGCTATTTTCTAGAATATTTATTGTTTACCTCTCATTTTGGATTTGTAGTACACATGAAAAAAAATTTTGAATACAATGTAAGGTAGGAATTAATTATTTTGCTCCAAATGAACATCCAATTAACCTAGAACCAATTGGGTTTTGTTTTTTTTTTAAGATTTTATTTATTTATTTGACAGAGAGAGACACAGTGAGAGAGGGAACACAAATAGGGGGAGTGGGAGAGGGAGAAGCAGGCTTTCCGCAGAGCAGGGGTCCGATGCGGGGCTGGATCCCAGGACCCTGGGATCATGACCCAAGCCAAAGGCAGACGCTTAACGACTGAGCCACCCAGGGACCCCAACCTAGAACCAATTATTGACAAAGACTGTCCTCTTTACTGCCTTGAAGTGATGCTTTTCTCACAGAAGTCAAACAACTATATACGTGTAGGTCTGTTTCTGAATTTTTTATTCTGTTTTACTGGTCTGTTTGTCTATCTTTGTAGCCATTCCACCTAACTTATCTACTATAACTTTATAATAAGTCTTTATATAGGGTAAGTTCTCTAGCTTTGTTTTTCGTCCAGGCTGTCTTAGCTCTTCTTGCCATCATAGCATGCTATATACCCTTGAGAATCACCATGTCATTTTTTAAAAATCCTTGGGATTTTGAATGGAATCGCATTTACTCTATGGGGAAAGTGGACAATTTCTACAAAATTAAGTATTCTGATCCACATTGTGTATCCTTCTATTTATTGGATCTTCTTTAATTTCCCTCAAAAAATGTTTTGTAATTTAAGTGTGCAAGTCTTGTTGTTCCTGTAGACATAGTCTTGAATATTGGGCAATTTTAATCTATTACAAAGTGTATTTTTAAAACTTTATTTTTGAATTATTTGTGGATGGTATATACAAACACAATTTTTATATTGACCTTGTATCCAGTGTCTTCACTGAATTGAGTTCTGACTTCTAATTATTTATCTATATATTCATTTGGATATTTTAAAAACATGATCATGATGTGTCGAAATTTTAATAGTGATCACATGTGTTTCATTTCTAGTATCAGGAAGAAAGCTTTCAAAATTTCAGCCTTAAATAGACACTTTATCATATTAAGGTCCCTGCTAATCTTCCTTCGTTGAGAATTTTAAAAATAATGAACAAAGGTTCAATTTTTATGAAGTGCTTTTTCCACATCTCTTAAGATGATCACATGTATTTCCTCCTTTATTCTGTTAATGTGGTGAGTTATAATGATTGATTCTCTAATGTTAAGCTAACCTTGCATTCCTGGCATAAGCCTCATTTGGTCATGATATTCTCTAGGTCTTTTGAGTCTATGTTAATGAGAAAAATTGGCCTATAATTTTCCTTTCTTGTTCTGCACTTGTCAAGTTTTGGTAGAGGGTTAGGTTGGCTTCAGAAGACAAGCTGAAAATTGTTCTTTTTTTCTCTAATCTCTGGAAGAGTTTGTCAATAATCCATCTTATCTTGTCTTTAAATGGTTGGGAGAATTCACTGATAAAGCTAGCTGGGCTTGGTGTTTTCTCTGTGGAAAGGTTTTTATTTGTCAGGAGGAAAAACAAGAGAAAGAGACAACAGAAGCAGACCAGTAGGTAATCCAGGTATTAAAGTTATTTGACACAGTCGTTGACTGTGGTTAATATGTATCCATTAGAACACATGGGAGAATAGAATTTCTGTTTTTTGTTTTTGTTTTTTTGCACAAAATTGGCAAGTTGTGTTTTTCAAGAAATTTACCCATTCACATTTTCAAATTTACTAGCACAATATCTTCATGACATCATATTACTTCATAATATCTCTAGGATCTGTAGAAATTTCATCTTCATTTCTTCATACTGGTGCTGTGTTCTCTCGCTTTTTCTTCATGATCGTGCCTCCCGCGACTTTATCAATTCTTTCAGTCAATTCAAAGAAAAAGCTTCCAGCATTAATGATTTTTTTTCTATAATATGGTCATTCTGTTTCATTAATTTCATGTCTTATTTTTATTAGTGTCTTCTTTCTACTATTTTGGGTTTAATTTGCCATTCCTTGTCTAACTTCTTAAAATGGATGTTAAAGGGGCGCCTGGGTGGCTCAGTTGGTTAAGCGACTGCCTTCGGCTCAGGTCATGATCCCAGAGTCCCGGGATCGAGTCCCGCGTCGGGCTCCCTGCTCAGCGGGGAGCCTGCTTCTCCCTCTCCCGCTCCCCCTGCTTGTGTTCCTGTTCTCGCTGTTTCTCTCTGTCATATAAATAAATAAAATATTAAAAAAAAAAATGGATGTTAAAATAATGGATTTTAATTCTTTCTTATTCTTTAATACATACCTTTTAAGGACAGAGGTTTCTCTTGAAGCACAGCATTAGCTGTTTCCCACAAGTGCTGATACAATTTATCTTTATCGTTCCCTTCAAAATATTTGCTATTTTTTATTTTTTCTTTGAGTCATGGATTTAATTTACATATAATGAAACTTCACTATGGTCCGAGAATCTGTTCTGTATTTAATCTCAGTCCTTTGAAATGTGTTGAAACTTGTTTTATTGCTCAGTTGATAGTCTAGTCTGGTAATTATTTCATACAAACTTGAAAAGAAAATGTATTCTGCAGTTACAGGGTTCAATGATCTATAGATGTCAATTAGGAGGTTTGTTAGTTGTATTTTTCAAATTTTCTGTAATTCTGCTAATATTTTATCTACTTACTGTATCCGTTATTAAGAGGGCTCTGATAAAATCTCCTTTTTTGTTAGTAGACTTTTCTATTTTTTCTTTAATTCTTTTTTTTTTTTTTTTGCTTTACTTTGAGGCTATTTAAAATTTATAATTGCTATATCTTCCTTGTAGGTTGATCCTTTTAACATTTTGAAATGTCCCTATTTGTCAACGTCTAGTGCGTTGGGGTCCCTGGGTAAGGGTCTACGAAATCACCAGGACACAGGGGATGCAGAGCAAAGGCAGCACTTGCAACTGCATACTGCCGTTTATTTCTCACGTAGCTATATACTGGCAGAGATCAGATAAACATAACAATGTGTACTTAAAGTATCAAGCCAACATCCGGGAAGTGAAATATACACGAAATGCAATAAGAACAAAATACATCCTGTTTATGCTTGCAGAATAAAGAATTCTCTTAGCCATCCTTCCTTTGGAGACAACATGTTCTTTGTCTTTAGAAAGAACACTTCTGATTAGAAAGACACACTTTAAGCGAGGCAAGAGCCACTTCCTGCTGATCCAGGCATTTAGAACTTGCAACATGAGATAAGGGGAAGAGAACGTTTTCTCCTCCTGGCCTAGGCCTGCCTGGCCGACCTTAACCTCAGTGCAGTCCTCAAATGACCCTGGCCTGCAAGGGGTCTACAAGCCTACACCTTCTCACCTATTAATCTCTAGAATTGCTGCTTCTCTTTAAGTCTGCATTGTTGGTATGAATATAGCTACTACATCTGTTACTTTGGTTAATGTCTCCTTGTATATATTTTTCCATCATTTTATTTTCAATCTCTCTGTATCTGTATTTAAGATGTCTCTTTTATGGGTAACATTTAGTTGAATTTTGCATTTACTTGACAATCTTCATCTTTTGAGTAATGTACTTATATTTAAAATAATTACTGATATATTTGATTTTAAAATCTTCCACCTTATTATTTCTTTTCTTTTTTTGTTTTTTTTATTATGTTATGTTAATCACCATACATTACATCATTAGTGTTTGATGTACTGTTCCATGATTCATTGTTTGCGTATAACACCCAGTGCTCCATTCAATACGTGCCCTCTTTAATACCCATCACCAGGCTAACCCATCCCCCCACTCTCCTCCCCTCTAAAACCCTCAGTTTGTTTCTCAGAGTCCATAGTCTTTCATGGTTTGTCTCCCCCTTCGATTCCCCCCCCTTCATTTTTCCCTTCCTGCTATCTTCTTCTTCTTTTTTTTTTTTTTTTTAGCATATAATGTATGATTTGTTTCAGAGATACAGGTCTGTGATTCAACAGTCTTACACAATTCACAGCACTCACCATAGCACATAACCTCCCCAATGTCCATCACCCAGCCACCCCATCCCTCCCACCCCCCAACCCTCCAACAACCCTCAGTTTGTTTCCTGAGATTTCTTTTCTAGTTGTTCTTTTCCCTCACTCATCCTTTGTTTTTCCATTATTGTCTCCTTTTGGACTAACCAAGTATTTCGATTATTCCATTCTCCCCCTATATTAGTATTAGCTTGTTAATTATAAATTCTTTTATTATTCTTGCAGTAGTTCTTCTAAGGCAGTGATTCTCAGACTTTCCCATGCACCAGAGACATCTGGAAAGCTTTCCAAAATGCAGTTTTCTAGGCTTCATCTCAGATTTTCTGCTTCAGCAGGCCTGGGAGGAACCCAAGAAATTACATTTCTAACAAGTTTGCAGGTGATGCTGATGCAGCCAGTCCAGGATTCACACTTTGAGAAATGTATATCTTGATTTATTACAGTCTGCTGTAGATTGACACTTTTAGTATTTCCTAGAAAATGAAACAACTTTAGAATTCTTTCACTCCACTTACTCACATTTCTACTTTTAAGCTATAATTTTCATACATTTTAATTCTATCCATTTTTAAATCCCAAAGACATGATTTTGTAGTTGTTGTTATACACAATAAATATCCATCTAATTTATATGTTTACATTTGTACTGTTCTTCATTTCTTCTTGCATTTCTGCACTTCCATCTGAGATCATTTATTATTTTCTTAAAGAACTCCTTTCAATATTACTATTAGTGTGTCAGTTGGTAGCAAATTCTCTCAACTTGGCTGTATAAAAAGGCTTCATTTTATTTTGATTTTTACAGGATATTTTTGCTGGGTATAGAATTTCAGAATGGGGACTATTTTCTTTCAGCATGATAAATCTGCAACTCCTTTGCTGTTTGTTTTGTTTGCTTCCAGCATTTCTGTTGAAAAGTCAACTATAAGTCTTAGTGCTTGCTGTTCCCTTGAGGATAAGATGTCTTTTTTTAAATGGCATCTTTTAAGGTTTTCTCTGTCTTTGCTTTTAAGCAGGTTGACTATGATGTTCCTGGGTATGGTTTTATTTGTATTTACTCTATTTGGCCTTCATTGTGTTTATTGAATTTGCAACTGGATGATTTTCATTAATTCTGGAAAATTCTCAGAGTATCTCTTCTGAGATTGCTTCTGCCCCAATTCTCTCTCTCTTTTCTCTTTCTGAATTTATACTTACAGATGACTGGAACTTTTCACCATGTCCCAGATGTCTCCTATGCCCTTTATTGTGTGTTTTTCAGCTTTTTTCCTCTTTGTGATTTTTCTAACCTAACTGATATTTTCTAAGCTACACTTAAATTTTTTAATAATTTCTCGATACATCTATTGTTCTATTAAGTCTATCTATTGAGTTATTTATTTCAGTTATTATAGCTTTCATTCAAGAAATTCCTTTTCATTCTTATTGACAGATTCCAGTTGTCTTGTGAAATTTTCTATCTTGTCATCTACTTTTTGCACATATTAATCATAATTAAAGACAGTGCCAAATAATTTTAATGTCTGGAATTGCTATGGGTCTGTTTCTATTCTGTTTCTTTCTCTTGTTTTTCCACCTGACATGTCAAGTGCTATTTAATTGAACGCTGGACCTTATGTATAATAAATTATAGAGGATTTAAGTTATGTTCTCTTCCTACATAGGGGTTTTAATTTTCTTCTGACTGGCAGTTAAAGTAGAAAAAATCACCTTGTCTGAGTAATAACTGAGATCATTCAAGACTTGATTTTTGGTTTCCATAAGGGCTGATTTATTTTTGGAGTGCATTTAATGTCAGGGTATAGCCTTTATAGGTCTTAATTGAAAACCTCATTATTTATAAGGCCCTCTTGTTTGTTGTGTCCTGAACTCCAGTAATTGTCCACCCAGCACTGTGAGCTTGCAGAAAGTTCTGTGTTGCTTTATAATCTCTCTATGCTACCCCACACAACTTAGAAATATTGGCAAATGCCTCAAGATAAAAGCAAGACAGAATATTGGGCTCACCTCCCTGAGGTTCTTTTTTGTCCGGGATCTTGATCTTCCAAGTCCCTGCTGCCTTAGTAGCCCTGAGCTCCAATTTTTATCTTGCTAGTCCCATGAGACTACCAAAATCTCTGATTTGGTGCTTTCTGCTCAGTCTCTCAGTACCATTCTACTTATAAATCAACAAACATGTTAAGAATAAAAGCACCAGAAAATATTGAGCCTGACTTTTCTCTGGGATTCTGGCCCCACAAAGCCTGGCTGCTTTGATTATTCTCCAATGCCTTCAAGGAGTTAGCTGCTTTTTTATTTTATAGAGCGTTATATAAGCTTTGTTGGGAAATATATTCTCATGCAAGCTATTCAGTCATAGTCAGAAGTGGAAGCTGATTGGTAACTGTTGTGTTTAAATCCTCCAGGTGGCTCTAATATGTGGTCATACTTAGGAACCACTGCCCTAACTTACTATGCTTTCCTGCACATGTAATTTCCTCTGCCAGGAACATTGTTTCACATCCTCTGCCTGGCTAACCTCTAGCAGAAGCCCTTTCTTACCTAAGGACAGATGGGGTTAATGGCCATTCTGCATAAGCGTATAAAACACTATGTCTACTCTGTTTTATCATTTACCTCACCATCTTCTAGTCTGTGTGCTTTTGCATTTATCTTTTCCAGCAGACGGTGAATTCCTTGTGTATTGGAGCCATCTTAGTTTTTTGTTGCATCTTGTAAGTATTTAAATATCATAGAGCTCTTTGGTCCTCATTGTTCCCAAACAACAGTCCTCTCTCTCCCTCTTCAATCCCAGCTTTTGGATTCATCCCAACACATCTGGCCTTTTGATCCTCTGAGGCTAATTTAACTCCTCACCTTCCTTGGCTTAATCAGTATGAAGCATTTCTAATCCTGTTACCAACCTTGAATAACCTTCATACTTTCCCTTTCATTTTCATTGTATGCCTGGCATTATCTTTATGCTAAATATATATGTGTATGCTTTTTGGGGGTGTATTAATTCAATCAGTTAATAACCATGTATTGAGCTACTAATATATGCACTGGCCAGGGTGGAAGGTGTGGCAGATTTCATTATTTAAAGCTCAGCTCAAAGGTTATTACCTTTGGGAAATTTCTTTCTAGGTATGCTATTTTGTGGGATGGTAGTGTTCTCTGTGCAGAGTTCATGGCCTTTTGGAAAAGTGAAATAACCCCATCCTTCCACTGGGAAAGGGATAGAGAATGCTTCCTGCATTACACCAGCTATTTAGCTAACTGCTAAAATAGTGATATCACATTGGAATTTTTCTAGATCTATGCTAGGATAATGCTGTTGGGGGTGGGGTGGAGATCAAACTTGTTGACAACCCAAAGAAAAATGTCTTCCCACCAGAGCAGCTGTTGCTAAGTTAATGTGTGTCCTGTCAGTGAGAAAATAGGAGTCTTCTTTAAAATGTCTTTTGTTTATTTATTTGATTGCTTGCCTGTTCCAGCACTGATTAGCTTGTTTTACAAGTGCATAGTTTGCAAGGTGTGTGTGTGTGTGTGCACGTGCACACTACAGGTGCAGAGGGACCGAGAGAGAGAATGTTTTTCTCATCATTGTGACTCCAGCAAGGATCCATCAGTGTCCTTACTACATTTTCCCCAATGCTGTTGGAATAGTACTGTCAACAGTAATGAAATGGCTTATCGAGAGCACTTAGCCTCTTGGTCTTTTTGTCTTTTATGCATCAAGCATCTTTTTGTAATACCATAGGAAATAAAATGTGGATCCTGAGAACACTCCATGACAGTCCTTCGAAGATCAAACTTGGATTCAGTAAAGAAATCCTGGAAGAGAGAGCGACATGATTTCAAAATGAAGGATCCAAGCAAGTTTGTATTTCTCTTTCCAGAAAGCAAGGATTATATTTTATTTTCCTTTGTATTTCCCATGGTACCCACTGAAGTGGTTTCCACTCAAAAAAAAACAAAAACAAAAACCGGAGGAAACAAATCCAGATAATGATAAAGAACAAAATAGACCGTCATCTGTTGAAGGTGAAGGAGGTCTGAGCCTGGCCAGAAATAGGGGAATGTATAATATGAGCTCCTGCATTCCTTTCAGGCCTGAGAGTGATAAGAGTGTAACCCAAATTCCCTTTCAGAATTCACCTATCTTTCACCTACTTAATTCTTTGTATTTCCTGTTTTTTGTAAATTGACACCAATAGTCATATTCAAGACTAATAGTTATCAATGGCTACAAGTGTAAGACACCTGTTAAATGAAAAAAAAAAAATCCCCTTTACTCAAACATGTGAGAAACTAACTTTTAGAATCTGCTGATTGAAAAAAATGTATCATAAAACCAACTATGAATTCAGTATCTTTTTTAAAAAGATATTTAAATCAGTATAACATCTGTGCATATTTCAAACTCAGCATAAACATTTGTGTGTGTGATGTTATGCATAAACTACAGATAATATTTGATATGTATATGAATTTGCAGAACCTTTGACATAATTCCCACCCTTTGTTCCTTGACCTTCTCACTCTAACCCCCCGTTCACACTTTCTTAAGGAGCTCATCTCCTTTGCTTTTGCACTTGATTCCTCCTACCTCCTTTGCCAGGCTTTCTCACCTGTTTCTTTCCAATAGCCCTTGTTTAGCCATCAAATTATTTCCTGTATCCTTCAAGACCTCTCAGACTCCACTGGCCTCATATAAACTTGGCCCCACTCCTGGCCATCAGCATCTCTCACTCACCCTGAGCCCACTAAATATAACAAATGGTCTTAAATTGTCTTCTTTGTTGGACTGTTTACCTATTCTGGCCCCAACTGGCTTTGTTTTACAAATACCAATTTTTCAAGAATCCAGCAGTGAATATGCAAGACCTCCAGTTATAACTATATTCAGCATTTGTGAAGAACTCAGATCTGGGCCTTGCAGCTTGGAAGGGCCCATAAATACTTGTTAGGAAGAATGACGTTATGAAGTAGGTGCCGCTTGTATTCTTAGGTGTCCCCTATTTACAGATTCTAGCTAATTTATGCAAATTAGGTGAGAACATTTTGTAACATGTGCAGGGAGTGCACTGGCCTTACTGTTTAGGCCATCACCAGGCTGAGCCAGAAGAAAGAACTAGATAAGGACGGGCTGAACTTTGCCATCCTGCCATCTTCAATCTTCATTCCTATAGTGTTTAGCTTTGCCTCATGGGCCCCATAGCAAAAGCCTGCCCCCTCTTCCAGAAGATAGCCCTCCATCAATTAAATGACAATTTTTTGTTTCCCCCTTTGTCCTCTCCTTACAGGCTGAACAATACCCATTCACCTGACTGTTCCCCTTGCTGGTTCAACTGCTGACCTGGTCACTCCCCTCTAAACATACCCTCGTTCATCCTCATCCTTCTTAAAGTGTAGGGCCCAGAATGATTCCATACTACTCAAGATGCAGAGAGGCAATGCAGAGTGTGAGGAGGCACTGGCCACCCCCGTTCTGATCATGATGGCCTAAGTCCACACGTCAGTCTGAAGAGAGTGTTGACGTAGAGTATCAGGAGACCTGCTGTTTATAATCACCTGTTAGTTGTAGGTCTCTGAAGAGAACTTCTAGCTTTTTGAGCCACAGATTTCCAATCAGAAAAGGCGCCCAACTTCATTCGTCAACTGGAAAATGAAAATTTATACCCACGGCACAATACACTAGATGCACCAGAAAGGTCAAAAGGACAGAGACTCTACCAAGTAATGGGGAAGATGTGGAGAAGCCAGAATATGCATATATTATACTGGGGAGAGTAAACTGGTACAGCCACTTTGGAAAGCTGATAGCATCTACTGTAGTTGAACCAGTAATTCCATTTTTAGGGATATACTCAAGAGAAAGGGGTGCACAGGTCGACCAAAAGACATGTCCAAGAATATTCAGAGAAGCACTATTCATATTATCTCTAAATTGGAAACACCCTAAATGCCCACCAACAATAGGAAGAATCGAGTGATATATGCACACTATGGAACACTATAGACATGTATTTGGAATGAGTGAACCTTGCAAGCCAGGGTATGAATGGATCTCACAAACAAATGCTAAGCAAAAGAAGTGAGACACAAAAGAGCATGTAGTATGTGTGATTTTATTTATATATATACAGTCGAAAACAGATAAAACTGATCACTGGTATTAGAAGTCAAAATAATGGCTTAAGCATTTTCTGTGTTTCATCTGCCAAAAGGTATAGTAGAGTAGGAATAGTGGCTAGAAGGGTGCAGGAAGGGGGCTTTCAGGGTACTAACATTGTTCTGATCTTGATTTGGCTACGGTTCCATGAGTGTGCTCAAGGTGTTAAAATTTATTGAGTTGTCTGCTTATGATTATGCACTTTTCTATAAGTATGTTATACTTTAACAAAAAATTAAATGAAATACACCATGATAACAGCAATAGCAACAAAACTAGGGCAGCTAAAACTTCTTCAAAACTGTCAGCAGCTGAGGAGGGGAAAAAATCAGCTAGTACAAGTGCACCCAATTTTTCACTATAAGAACATTGACGCACTCAGGGCTGGGCCCAAATGGACCATTTCTTTCTTCCCATGTTCCACTGCCAACCTGGTCACTTTTGCACCTGCTCTGGGGGCTCACCACCTCTCAAACTCATGTCTGCTCTGCCTTTGAGGGCTGCACATCAGAAATGGGAAAGCGAAAATCCTACATGTTAAGCATTTTCTGTGTGCCAGACAACAGATTTAACATTATTTCATTGTATCTCTCCAATCCCTCCGTAAGAAGTCTGCTTTACAGATGAGGAAAGTGATATATAGAAAGATTAAGGTACAGTAAGACTGACACCCATTCTCTTAATCAGCAGGCGTTTTGTCTCTAAATCAGGTTACAATACGGTGTTTGGATTGATGTCATGTGGATCTCACTGATGTGGCTTCCTGGACTTCTGAACTTTGGTTGGCTTTTGCCCACAGATCTGCCTGACCCTTACTGTGTGTGCTGCCTATCTGGTACTGATATCCTACACGTTCCTGACTGCCAGTAATAATGGCAAAACTTCAGACTCCTGGCCAAACAACTAGGATACCTGTGCGCTTCCAGACAATTTACTGGATATTCTTATCCCAGCATATATCTGGTGGCCTCTGTTTGTGGATTTGGCATTGATAAGACCCAAGATGCCAAGAAAGAACCAGATAAACAGAGGTCATACTCTAAAAGGAGGTCTAGAGATCCTACAGGAAGCTCCAAGTTTAAAACTACAAATCTCTGTGGGGTTTTCATCCTTCATGGCTGAGTCCAGAGAGAAAGTTGACTGAGAGTTGGAGGCCACCTCTTGACAAAATATGGAAAGAAAGAGAGAAAGAAGAAAGAAAGAAAGAAAGAAAGAAAGAAAGAAAGAAAGAAAGAAAG
>NW_023270377.1:98686896-98812004 GCF_011800145.1 Mirounga leonina | reverse complement strand
AAGAAAGAAAGAAAGAAAGAAAGAAAGAAAGAAAGAAAGAAAGAAAGAAAGAAAGAAAGAAAGAAAGAAGAAAGAAAGAAGAAAGAAAGAGAGAGAGAGAAAGGAAGGAAGGAAGGAAGGAAGGAAGGAAGGAAGGAAGGAAGGAAGAAGAAAGAAAGAGAGAGAGAGAGAGAGAGAAAGAAAGAAAGAAAGAAGAAAGAAAGAAGAAAGAGAGAGAGAAAGAAAGAAAGAAAGAAAGAAAGAAAGAAAGAAAGAAAGAAAGAAAGAAAGAAAGAAAAAAAGAAAGAAAGAGAAAGGAAGAAAGGAAGGAAGAGAAAGAAAAGAAAGGAAAAGAAAAGACGAGAATAGAAAAGAAGAGAAAAGAAAAGTCAAGTTCCCAAGTGTTCCTGTTTTTGGCTTTTAGCTGAGTGGTATTTCAGAGATTTCTTGTTTTTCTAAAAATCTGTTAGCAATCCCCAAATCTACAAACAGGCTTTAGAAGACGAGGGTAGGGAGAGTAGTGAGAAAGATTGTTTCAGAAGCAATCCCTCTGTGAGGAGAAGCCGAAACCTAAATTGGATACAGCTGAAAATATCTCAATCCTGTAAGATTAGTCTTGACACCAGCCCCGCAACAGAAGCATTCTCTGTGTTAAAGGAATTATTCCAAAGGTTTTTCCTTTCTTATTGCCCACTTATTTTTCTGAAAAGCTCTCTTCTGAAGCCCTGTGTTTTACACTAATGCAAAGCCTTTTGGATTATTGTCTTAAATGGATTCCAACAGGAGATGTTTTGCTGGGGACCACGATTAAACAGGCTCCCTGGAATTTAGGCTGGCCTGAGCCAGGGTAAGTATCAATACTCCAGGAATACCCAGCCCCAGTCAAGGACTTCCAGGTGACCACAGCAACACATATGCACACACAAACACCCACATCAAAACTGAACGGGCCCAATCAAATCAGTGCTTTGCCCTCCAGGGAGCAGTCCTCAGTTCCTGTTTCACCTCTTTGGGGTTTTAATGGTCTAATACCCAATCCCTCACCACTTCCTCTTTGAAGTTACTCCAAATTTCAGGCTTTTGCAGACAGTGATGATGTCTGCTGGGTCCTCATCCAAGCCAATGGAATAATCCACCCATTCTCATTCTCAAGAGTCTCCGTTCTCATCTCATCTCATCTCATCTCTGTACATCAGTTTTTCAGATTTATAAAATGGCAACAAGCTAAAATGGGTTTGAATGGAAAATGAGGGAAGTGGCACTTCAGTGGACCAGTATGTTTGCCCTTACTTCAAAGAAATTCTGGGTCATACGGGATGCCTTACAACCAGGTGGGCCATAGGACATCAACATATGAAGGGACAGTGTCTGGGGACCCAGTCAAACCCAAACCCTTCCATAGGGCTTAGTTCCCCAAAATGTTGGTTCACCTCTTCCCTACACCAAAAAATAACTTAAATTCACAAAATTACCCAGAGCGAATCTGAACTCTCCTATTTGTTTCAGCCATCTACAGTCATTGAACTCCGCCAAGAGGCCTTTTCGTCGGGCACACTCTTCAGGACAGTCATATCATCTATGAGCATAATGGGCCTTTTTCAAGAGAAGTATTTCATTTTAATAAAAATGTGTACCACCATATTTAATCAATCAGGCTGATTGACAATGGCAATAGTTGAGTCTTGCAGCAGATGCTGCTGCTCCCTCATTCTTATTCCAGTTTCATTTCTCAATCAAATCCATGTGTAAAAAACATAATGTGCTGCCAACACAATGTAATAAAACCTCAGCTGAAATGCACACCACACGACAGAAACTGATAACTCAAAGTATGGGAAAAGTTAACTTCAGAAAAATCGCTTTTGACACCCGCGTATTCAAGTTTTATGGACAAGAGATGCATCGTCTCACTATAGCTAACATGAATGGGCCAAATTCATAGACTTGTCCTGAAACAGAAAATAATAATCTGTAAAGCAACCTTTTCAAAAAGCTGGCAGAAGAATCCTTTTTAAACAGCCCAGAAATCATCCTTAAAATTGGCTGAGTTTGTTTGAGATGCACCATTTGTGTCGTGGAGCAATAAATTAGTCCTGGAGCAGCCTTTTTTTTTTTTTTTTTTTTTTTTATGGTGGTGCAGACTGGTTAAAGATGATGTATCACTGGTTGTCACAGACTGAACCAGCAGTTTTCAAAGTTAATGATTCAGAGAAGAATAAAGGTAACCTAATTATAGCAGTACCAGGGACAGAACCCAGTTACTGTACTCAAATTCTGAACGCCTCCAAATTTCAGATTGAGAGGATTGCAGGTACTTCTGCAGGACTCTATTCTTACAAAAGTCCCAGTTAGGGAGCAGACATGGAGTGCCTGAAAGGCGAATGGGTCCATCATCCAGCGACCCATCAGTACACTGGGTGCCTAGTGCCCCCAGCCGCCAATTCATGTCTACCCAGAACTTCAACATGTGACCTTATTTGGAAATAGGGTCTTTGCAGATGTGATTAGTTAAGATGAGGTCAGACTGGATTAGGGTGGGCTTTACATCCAATGGCTGGTGCCCTTGAAGAAAGCCAGGTGAAGACACAGATACAGACACCCAAAGGAAAAACAGACATGTGAAGACCGAGGCAGCAATTACAGTGACTCAGCTATAAGCCAAGAATTTCCAAGGATTTCCAGCAACCACTAGAAGCTAGGAAGACGCAAAGAATGCATTACACAAAACAATAATGCCATCATTTGAATGATAATGTGGGAGTAAATTCCTCCAAGGAGTTCACTTATAATTGGGCACAATATGACCAAATAGTCCATGTCGTAACATGATTTGGCATCACAGAATGGTTAGAGTCACAGGTAATATTTAGCAATGAAATGCAGGAAGTGGGGGCGCCTGGGTGGCTAAGTCAGTTAGCCTCTGCCTTCAGCTTAGTCATGATGTCAGGGTCCTGGAATCAAGCCCCACGTCGGGCTCCCTGCTCAGTGGGGAGCCTGCTTCTCCCTCTCCTCCCCACTCATGCTCTCTGTCGCTATTTCTGTCTCTCTCTCTCAAATAAATAAATAAAATCTTAAAAAAAAAAAAGAAAGAAAGAAACAAATGCAGGAAGTCACCAGAAAAAAGAGTAAAACTTTTTTTTTCTTTTTTCTTTTTTTGACTAATGGGAGATTTTCAAGATGGCGCCCAACACAGGACTTGTTCCTGCCCAAAGTTAGGGAGTTCTACAAAATCTTGCTGCAGCAGGCCCATGCACCAGAAGGCTACTCTGCACAGTTGCAGCAGGCAGTGGCAGTTACAGAATTCACTCAGCACTGTGCGTGACTGATGGGAGCAATCACAGCGAGAGTTCTGGATCATGGCAGACTAATGCACTCCCAATACAGATCTGAAGCAATTACAGCCAGATGAGAAGCCTGTGCAGAAAGTGTATCAACCTTTACAGAAGGAGGTGACCAGCCCTGTGGACTGCCCCAGATCCATGCTGAATAAGGAAGAAAATTCAAGAGAGGCAACCAAGAATTACACAGGATCCCGGGAAACACAGTGGGCAGTTCAGCCCCGGACCCCGCTGTTACATCTGCATCTCGTTACTGCATGCGAGTGCTTGTCTCAGGGTCATTGTTAGTAAACCATCCAGGGTTCCTCCACAGTATGGGTTTGATTCCTCTTGACTCAATATTTCCCCTTGACTTTACTAAGTCCTCAGAAAAGAAGCCTTTTGGATGTTGTGAAAGAAAAACATCTGGCCCACAGTCCTAATGGGTAATGATAACCATAGTCGAGATAGCCACAGCTCAAGTAAGGAGACCTTTTATGGAAGAATTCCGCCTAAATGAGACCTTTTGCTGAGTTATGGAGTAAGAATATGATCCCCTGGAAAAGAGAATGGATCCATAGTTCATTAGGAAAATCTACAAATCTGCAACCAATTCATAGTCCTTTTATACACTGTTTGATCACCCAGAAAATCATAGTTATATTTTAATATTTATATAGATTTATATTCTCCCACCTCAAAAAGACTTATGCACAACACACTTTTACTCAGCTGGGCACTGAATAGGGTACTTTGGACTTCCTCAGAAATTTCACGGTGCTAATTGTTTTCAACCCCTTTCTAAGCTAGCACTACACCTGGTGTTCAGAATAAGCATCCAGCCATCTGAAGATTGCCTTAACCCTCAACCAATGGGGAACAAATGGGTCAGTGTATGAAGAGCCTTCAGTTCACTAACCAGCAGAATTTCCAGATACTGTTTGGTTGTCCAATGCTCAAGGGCTGATACTCCAGACCCCCTGCAGTAATGTCAGGTAGTATCAAGGGCTGCCAGCTTCCAATTTCTTGGGTCCCATAGCCCTGTTATTCAGGGCACTGGTTACCCCTGGATATAGGACAAATTTTAACACAACTGGGACCTTTGGTTAGCATTCACTTGCCAGACTCAGCCCTCAGATTCTTGAATTACGGCAACCATCAGCACACCTCCCCACCCCCTCCCCGCCACACACACTGTTCAGAAGTTCCTGGAATCATTTGGCTGGCTTCTTGTCACCCTTCATGATCAGATTTGCCCTTGGGTATCATCCTGTGCCCCACATTTCAGGAACTAGACTAGTCTAACCATAACTTTTGATCACCTAGGCATCTCTGGAGGGAGAAGACTGCCTCCACATTCCATTTGCCTCAACTTCTGGCAACTCCAAAGGGATGCCCAAACCTCCAGAGGAACAGCCCAAGAAACTTTGTCCTAGCTGAGCTTTGATAAGAAGGGAAAAGGTCTAATTCAGCAGCCAAAGAGATAAAAGCTAGAGCCAGAGGCTTAACCAATAGCTCAGGTTTGAACAGGATCAAGGTTCATAACCACACAGAAAAGGCCAGAACACTAGGCAAACCTCTTGAACAAACACGACCAGGGTGCTTCTTACCTCTCACCTCCCTGCAAGAGGCTGGGCACAGGTACACAGAAGACTCACTCTGCATCCCCATTCAAGAGCATGCATGAGAGCCATGCCTTGCCACACAGACATTGGCTGGGGAGCTCACCATTGGCCTAGTGGGATTTTGTCAAGTAAGGGTAAAGAGGAGAGAGCTGTGGACAGACTGCTAGGCTGGGACCCTGGAACCGAACCACGTAGTCCGTCACCTTGGTCAACTGGCTTAGATTCCTCATATAGGAAACAGAATACTTGTCCAAGTAAAACTGGGAGGTGGATGAACTCAGCACTGGGGTTTGACAGACCCAATTATGCACTTAAGCTCTGTCATTTCCTAGCTGAGTATCTTGGAATTAAACAAAATTTCTGAATTATAGTTTCCTCATCTGTAAAAATGGGGGTCATAACCCAACTGAATGAATCATGCATATGAAGCTTCTGGCTTTGCACAGCAGGCACTTATTAAGACAGCTACCATTATTACCAACTTCACAGTAATCATTATCATAAATAGCAATGAAGACAATGCATGGTGGGTAGTTATAAAGCAGTGAGTTTCATTTTGTATGTCGGTGTGAATGTTACCCTCTTTATATTGGGCTCCTTGGAAAAGTATATACTTCTTCAAAAGCTTCTGCTATTGCTTACAAAAAAAAACCCCAAAGAACAAAAGGACCTCCTCTTGGGGGTTTTTTATTCATAATCTATTTATAACCCCATTTGAGATCTGCCTTATCACATGCTTTTGGCCACAAAAATAATGCATCATTCATTCTGATCTAAAAAATATATTCAAAGTAGCATTTAGCTGTATTTTTAAAAATAAAATATGTCTTCAAAGACTAAAGATATCCCTCACTGAGGCAACAAAGGAAGGAAGGAAGGAAGGAAAGAGGGAAGGAAGGATGGATGGAAGGAGCATAGAATCCAAAGGGAAGGTCAAACCAGAACCTCCCAAAAATGTACATCAGTAGTATCCTCAGAATAAAGGTGTAACTTTCAGGACACTTGTCTTAAAGGTCAGCATTATTTAATTGTACACATTTATTGACATTCATTTAAAAAGTCAGTCTGTTTGCATTGCTATCTATATCTCTAAGATAATGTATCGAAAAATAGAATGCACAAATGTATAAATCATTCCATTTATTTTTTTGACTGAACATACATATTATCCACTTCCTTATACTGTTTAATTGGTGGTTCATTTTATCTATTTATTTATTCTTAAAGTAGGCTCCATGCCCACTATGGGGCTTAAACTCAGGGCCCTGAGATCAAGAGTCGCATGCTCTACCAACTGAGCCAGTGGTTTAATCATTCATTTGTTCATTCATTCACTTATTTGTTCAACAGATATTTACTGAAGACCTACTATGTCACCTGCAACACAACACTGCCAAGTAAAAGCTCAGAATAAATAACTTCCATCTGGGAAGAGTTCTTCATCAAAAATAGCTGTTTGGGGTTGTTTTTGTTTTTGTTTTCTTTTTTCATAAAGGCATCACAGTCAAAGCCTTGAGGTGACACTCTCTGACTGCACGTTGTGGACTGCCTAAGTGATATTTCAGGGGCTTCTATTTCAAGATGGTGAACTGAGGCCAAGAATTTGCCTCCCCCCTTCCGAGATCCTTTCAAAATGATAGAATGGAATTTTCTAATGATTAAATCAATAATAGTGAAGAGAATAGGAGGAGCGCCATCTCTGAAGAAGAAATTATTGACAGATTTCAGGAAGACAAAACACATTTGGCAAAATGTCAGTATGTCGACAGATAAAGCAGAGCAGAGGTATCTGCGGCCCTGAGTGCATGAGGTGAGTGACAATGGAGGACCGTGGATAAAGGAGTGCGTCTTAGAGGCAGGACTTCAGGCTGAACCCCAGCCAAAAAAAAAAATCAAGTTTTTCCCTCTGAAGATATTAATTATTTTGTTTGGTGTGAGTATTGACATCCGAAAGTAAGGTTTTCTTGTTCAGGAATACCCTAGAGAGAAGCTTGCCAGTTGATATGACAAGCCCCCAGACACAGAAACTGACAGCATTGCTATTCTTCATTCCTAAAAATGAGTTGACACTTAAATATGAACAAACATTTAAAAGGAAAAGATAAACAAACACATCATAAAACAGCATTTCTATTTATTCATTCTTAAAAATTAATGGACAACTAAGAGACTTGAGGGGAAAAAATAGAAAAGCACCCTATACAGAATTCAAGAAAACAGAGACTTGAAAAGACTTTATATCCAGAAGGAAAACCAGGAAGCCAGGATTTTGTTTTCTTTAAACGCAAATGAAAAAACAGTGAATATTTCTGGGAAATTAAATTGCCCAAATTTTAAAAAATAATAACTAAAAAATAATTTTTCTTTAAGGATGTTATTTTTAAGTCATCTCTACACCCCACATGGGGCTCCAACTCACAACCCTGAGATCAAAAGTTGCATGCCTTGCCAATGGAGCCAACCAGGTGCCCCCAAAACTAAAAAATTTTAATAGAAAGATTAGAAGATGTAATTGTGGAAATTTCCTATAACATTGAGCAAAATGACAGAGGAAGGATGATAAGAGAAGAAGAAGGAGGCACGAAGGATAAATGTGGGAGGTTTAATAGCCAATTAAGAGACGTTCAGAAAGCAATAAGAAAGTAGGGCAGACAGTTATCAAAGAGACAATAAAATAATTCCAAGAGCTGAAGGGAAACACAAATATTGGTCAGAATTAATTAAAAGAAGACTAAATTCTTGACACACCATGATGAAATATCAAATCAACCCAGGAAAGTGTTTCTGAGATCTCAGTGGGGATGGGGAGGACTATAAACCAGGAATTGTAAGGAAATTTGAATCAAAATGGATCAGACTTCTCATCAGCAGTAAAGAATCCTGGAAGACACTGGCTTCAGAATATGAAGGTAAAATTATTTTGGACCTAGACTTCTATGTCCAGCTTAAAAACAAGAAAAAGAACATCGCTTTCAGACCCTCACATGTTCAGAATATTTTGCCTCACGCATCCATTTTCTTCGAAAGAATTTACCTAAGGATGTGCTCCCAAAAAAGAGAGTGGGGAGGGGCAAGTGGGTTAAACCAAGAAAGGCGGGAACTGTGGAATATAGAAAATTGTAGAGCAACCAGGATTCCAGTGAAAAGGAGCCCCAGTTACAAAGTGGGCCACAGGTCTTGAAAGCAACTGGAAAAAATCACCAAATTTCAAGAATATAGCCTTAAAGAGGAAACGTGAAAAGGATTCTAAGAAATTAATTAAATGAGTATGGAGCGGGATGATATTTGGAACATAGTGAGAATATGTGTTTTCCTCTTTATAAGGAAAAGAATCAAAACTTGAGGAAATAAAATTTGTACAAAATAGTCATGGTCTAAGTAGAAAACCACGCAAAGTAAAGCAAGTTTGAGAGGGAGGAAAAGTACATTTGACTCTGATGCCAGGAATGCTCCCTTTTGACTAGCAAAGCACCATGACATTGGACCTGGAAAAGAGAAAATGCATGCTAATGGGAAAATATGTCTTCAACAAATGGTGTTGGGAAAACTGGACAGCTACATGCAAAAGAATGAAACTGAGCCCCTTTCTTATACCATTCAAAAAATAAACTTAAAATGGATTAAAGATCTAATTGTGAGACCTGAAACCATAAAAATCCTAGAAGACAACATGGGCAGCAATTTCTCTGACATCGGCCATAGCAACATCTTCCTAGATTTGTCTCCTGAGGCAAGGGAAATACAAGCAAAAATAAACTATTGGGACTACATCAAAATGAAAAGCTTCTGCACAGCAAAGGGAACAATCAACAAAAATAGAAGGCAACCTACCAAATGGGAGAAGATATTTGCAAATGACGTATCCAATAAAGGGTTAATTATCCAAAATCTATAAGAACTTATCTGACTCGACACCCAAAAAACAAATTATCTGGTGAAAAATGGGCAGAAGACGTGAACAGACATTTCTCCAAAGAAAATATACAGATGGCCAACAGACACATGAAAAGATGCTCAATATCACTCATCACAGGGAAATGCAAATCAAAATCAAAATGCAATGAGATATCACCTCACACCTGTCAGAATGGCTAAAATGAACAGCACAAGAAACAACAGGTGTTGGCGAGGATGTGGAGAAAAAGGAACCCTCATGCACTGTTGGTGGGAATGCAAACTGGTGCAGCCACTGTGGAAAACAGTATGAAGTTTCCTCAGAAATTCAAAATAGAACTACCCTACGATCCAGTAACTGCACTACTGGATATTTACCCCCAAAATATAAAAACTCTAATTCAAAGGGATACATGCACCCCTATGTCTATTGCAACATTATTTATAATAGCCAAATTATAGAAGCAGCCTAAGTGTGTCCATCAATAGATAAATGGATAAGATGTGATATATATATATACACACACACACACACATATATAGCACACACACAATGGAATATTATTCAGCCATAAAAAAGAATGAAATCTTGCCATTTGCAACAACATGGATGGAGCTAGAGAGTATAATGCTAAGTGAAATAAGTCAATCAGAGAAAGACAAATACTGTAGGGTTTCTCACTCATATGTGGAATTCAGGACACAAAACAAGCTAAGGAGAGAGAGAGAGAGATATCAAGAAAGAGTCTTAAGTATAGAGAACAAACTGCTGGTTACCGGAGGGGAGGTGGGTGGGGGGATGGGTGAAGTAGGGGATGGGGATTAAGAGTCACTTACCATGATAAGTGCTGAGTAATGTATAGAAGTGTTGAATCAGATATTATACACCTGAAACTAATATAACTCTGTATGTTAACCATACTGGAATTAAAAGAAAAAAACTTAGAAAAAGAGAAAATGCATGCTGCTGAGTTCTGTACTAGATAATATTGACATAATGTAAATGATAATTATTGGCTTTTAGTTTTTGGAAACATTCATAGACATGGGCACCTGGGTGACTCAGTAAAGCGTCTGCCTTCAGATCAAGTCATGAACCTGGAGTCCTGGGATCAAGCCCTGCTTCAGGGAGTCGGCTTCTCCCTCTACCCCTCACCCCACTCGTGCTCGCTCTCTCTCTCAAATAAATAAATAAAATCTTAAAAAAAATTCATAGACAAAGCATAGAAAACTTAGTTGTTACAAAGCAGAAGGTAAATATTATCCACAATGATAATGTAAAAAAGAAAGACATAGCTGGACAGAAACAGGGAGAGGAAAAGGGAGGAAGGAAGAAGAGAGAAGAATTGAAAAGTCATTGCCTTCATTTTGCAAAATGAAAGGTTAAGAGACACAGTTGAAAGCAATGGAACAAGAATTAGAAATTTAAATATATATTATTTAAAGCTATATGGCAACCAGTAGAGGAAACTAAAAATACTACTATAACGATCAAAATTTGGAAGGAGATATGAAGGGGTGATGTAAGTGACAGAAATTCTCATTCAGCCCAGCAAGAGGCATCGATGATGTCTCCAGTCCATTGAGCCCTAACAGTGGCCTTCGCATATTATTTTGAGGTATTGGAAGAAATCATTCAAAGTAAAACCAGAAAGGGTTTTGAGGTTCTTGCCTCTGTGTCTCAGGTGGAAGGGCAAGGAGTGTTTGGGGCAAGGATTTTTCATCCTCATCATAAATGTTTTCTGACTTTTTCACTATTACTACAGGATACATATTTTTCAGAAATAAAACCCACCAGTTTTACATCAGTGCTTCAGGCACAGTCCTGGCAGGAAAGAGATGATATGCTCAACCTGAGCAACTGAGCAGAACTTCCCAGGACTATTTATAATTGCGTGGACAGGGGACACAGAGAAACCTATGAGGTTGGCGCAGTAGCCTGCCAACCGTGCACAGCCTCAGAGTGGTGGAAGTGTCTGCTGAACCCGGTAGATGGTGGCTGTATGGAGAGGGTTGTGTATATTGCGATTTATTTATTTGAGAGAGAAAGAGCGTAAGCACGCACATGGGGGGAGGGGCAGAGGGAGAGAGAGAATCCCAAGCAGACTCCTGATGTGGGGCTCAATCTCACCACCCTGAGATCATGATCTGAGCTGAAACCAAGAGTCAGACGCTTAAGCAACTGAGCCACTCAGGAGCCCTATGTATATTGCGATTTATAACAAGAAATAGGTATTCAGTCTTTGTCCCCATGTCTGGCACACACTCCTAAAACCCTGGAATTTCCTGAGTGATAAGAGCAGTAAAGATGTCCTGAGAGTCACAACAAACCCCTTCCAGCCCTTCCAACCACATCTGAGTTAAGCTATTGAGGTGACTTTTGGAAAGCTCTTGAAGATGAGGGGCTGGTTGCCGGGAGAACCAACCATGTGGTTAGAAGGTTGGAACTTTCAGTCCCAGCCCACTGACCTTTGTGTGGGGGTGGGGAGAGCACCTGGAGGTTGGTTGCCAATGGCCAATTTTTTAATCAATCATGCTTATGTAACGAAGCCTCCACAAAAACCTAAGCGGACAGGTGTGGAGAGCTTTCAGGGAGGTGAATTTGTGGGAGGTGCTGGGAGAGCATGGAAACTTCACACCCCTTTCTCTTCACACCTCACTATGCATCTCTTCCATCTGGCTGTTCCTGAATCATATCACTTATAATAACTTTAATCTAGTCAGTAAAATGTTTCTCTGAGTTTCTCTGAGTGAGCAGTTCTACAAATTAATCAACCCAAAGAGGAGGTTGTTGGAACCTCTGGTCTAGAGCCGATGGGTAAGAAGCGCAGGTCACAGCTTGAACTTTGAGTTAGCATCTGAAGTAGGAGGAGGGGACAGTCTCATAGGACTGTGCCCTTAACCTGGGGGATCCAACGCTATCTCCAGGAAATAGTCAGAATTCAGCTGAATTGTTGGAGAATTGCTTTGTGTGGGGATAAAAACCCACACACACTGGAACTGGTGTCAGAATAAAGGGCTGTCTGACCAGAGCTGAAGCTTTTGATAGAAGATTCAGCCAACCCGCACCAGGAGGGGGCCAGGGAAATCAATAACTTTTTTATTCTCCTTCTACCCCTGCGTCTCCCGCTGGTGCTTCTTATTGCTCAAACCCAAGCCAAAATCTAGAACCCTGCCGTCTAGGACAGGAGCCACTAGGCATATGTAGCTATTTAAACTAATTAAAATTTAAAATTCAGGTCCTTTGTCCTATTAGCCACAGTTCAAGTGCTCAATTGCCATTATGGCTAATGGCTCTCCTACAGGACAGCACAGATGCAGAGTATTTCCATCATCCCAAAGTTCTACTTTGGACAAGCTTGACAAAGGGCAAGGGAGGGCCGCTGTCCAGGAAGGTCAGCATCGTGGGCACAGAGCAGGGTAGGGAAAGCTGGGGAGTGGCTCTGGAGGGATACACAGGAGATATACAGTATGTTCAGCATTTCCAAGAGCATGTCTCATAAGACACTCTAAAAAATATCATAAAATTTGGGGGTGGAGGGGCAGTCGATGGTCATATAAATTTGACAAACTCTACACGCTATTTTGTTCCCTTGAAAACTCAAGATATATATCAGCCTGGTAACAGCTGTAAGAAATCCCGGAAATCTGTTTAACACTGTTTAAAAACAGGTGTTTTCTGAACTCTTTTGGCTAAGAAACTTTTTTTTTTCCTATGGGAAGAATTACAACACCTTTCACAAAGTTCTTTTTATGCTGGATATTTATCATTTTTGGACTTCAAGATCCTGTCAACCCTCCTTATTTGGAGTGGGAGATCCCGGATGGGATAAGAAGGTTGGATCCATGTGCCCAACACAAAAAGCTGACCAGTGGCTAAGAGGCTTTTGACGATCTGGGAGAGATCATCAGATGTCCCCACCCAGGGGGGTGGTGGGGAAGAAACTGTGCCCAGATCTCCAGCTCTGGGAAACGTAATTGACTGATAGCTCCAGCTGCCACCCTTCTGATTCACCCTCGTGTTCCTGCCACAGTTCCCCTGGGCTGCTCCCAGCCAAAGGCTGAACATAGCTGGGGCGTTCAGGCAGGCCCGTTCCTACAGACACGGGAGTCTCAAAACACCTTTGGCTTGAGGATTCCTCATTGGTCTGGTTGAAACTTTCGGAGGACGGCCCTGAGGCCCAACACTCTTCCTGCCCACTCTCCCTTCCTCCTACCTCGTTTCAGAGCTGTCAGACCTGTATCTCTGTCTGAAGACTCTACCTTCCTACCTTTTCCTCCTCCACAGGCGTTCTCCGCTCCCCCAACCCCACCAATAAATCTCTTTCATGCCTGTGTAACACTGTGTTGGTGTCTGCTTCTTAGAGGACCTGAACCAACACAACTCAAGATCTGAATCTCGAGGAGTTTCTCAAAGATGTGGGAACACATAGAAATAATTCAAGGCAGAGCTCAGCGACGTGGACAACTTTGGCGGGCCAGTCAAGGCTCGAAAGGTTAGTGAATAAACTTCCCAACCTGCTTAAAATCATCTGTCCTTCCACAGTGGTTAGCCCTGAAAACTGAACTCTTCACCACAGTATCCATTGCTAACGGGCTCTGACCATTTCAGAAAGAGCCGGTGTCTTGTTCATGGTCCAGAGCCTTGCCACACATTTTCCTCACGATTGGACGGGGTGAGCAGCTCCTGGCTGAGGTCAATGAGACTGGTATTCTGTGGAGGGCCAGACTTTGAGGAGAAGATATGGGTATTTTGAATACAAGGCACTGTTCTTGCCTTATATCAATCCATACCATAGAGTTTCGGGGTATACACTTATCATGAAGGCTCAAAAAGTGGTTGGCAGCCTTTAGCCTTTCTCTCTCTCTTTTTTTTCCCCCTTTTGTCAAGCTGGGGGTGGAGTCATTACACTTGCAGCCTCTCCTGGTTCCCTGCAGTGAAACCACCTCCGACTCTGAGGATCTTGGTTTGGAGATGGAGGTCGGGATGGGTGCTGGAAGCTGGAGGGAGGTGCTGTGCCTTCAGAGGGTGCCCTTGCCCGAACTGCCTCTGTGGGGGCGACTTGAGCGATGAGAGTGGTCCGCAGAGCAGACGGAGGGCCTTTTGGGCAGAGGTGTGGCTTTCACCACTTCTTGGCACCTCTGTGTCTTGCAAACTCCAACTCACCCCTGAAAACTTGGGCAGCCTTGCCTGGCCCGGAGGCCCTGGCTGGGTGGCGGAGCTTTCCGGAGAGCTTCCTCTGTACCTGTTGCTCACGTCTGGAGAAGCGGGCACTAACAGGTGGCCCCAGCTCACGTGTGCCTCTCCAGTCTGAGCCCTCTGGAGGCGAGTGGGGAGACGTTGAGTTCTGTGTCCCTGAAGCTGGCCCAGGGCAGGTCCCCAATAAATGCAGTGGAGTCGGTGTCTAAGGACAATGTCAGCACCCTTCAAGTAGTCCTGGCCGACACTGCCCGTTTAACAACTTCACAGTTTGTTTTTGAGGAAGACGTATTGGAGGCCAGAGCTCTACTGCCATGACTGGAGGGTGTCACTTCCAGTTTTGTTTTCCTCCCCTATCAAATGACAAAGTCACATCAGCATTGTGGGCTTGGGACGTAATACATGACTTATCAAAGTCCGTAAGTGGGTTGTTTGTGCTGTGTTGTTTGTGTGTGTTTTGTTGTTGCTGTTGTTGTTGTTGTTGTTTATAACACTACTGGGTAGTTTTTATTGTCTAGGACAATGGTTACAGACCACAAAGACTCAGGAAGACCCACTGCTTGGGCCCAACAAGAGACAATACTCTCCCTCTCAATTCAGAGTCCCCTGGGCTATGAGGGGACAGGCTTTTCCTTACGCGGCTCTGGTAGGAGGTCCATGACTGTACGCAGTACAAGAAGGGCCACATCTGAGCCTACTTATGTGGGGGTGGGTGGATAAGGTGGCCATCCTCATTTCCATTACTTGGGTGTAACCCTGAAGACCCGGATGTGGATGGCAGAGTTGCTGCAGATGCGGGTCAGCAGCTCTCGTGTATCAGTCTCTGGTTCAGGTTAGTCCAGGGCTAGCCTCCACCCTGTGGTCAAGATGGAGCAAAGAGAGCTCTTCTTTCTAGAAGGGAGGTAACCAGCACATTTGGTTTTTATTTAGTTAACTCCGACCCAACACATAGTGTTGCTCTTGTCTGTAATTCACTTGAAGCTTAATTTCTCAACAAGAACACAGTTCAAAGTTCCTGGCACGGAATACAATGGTAGCTAGATAATAATATCTAACATCCATCGAGAATTTTACCTTTTGAACAGGTAAAAGGATCCCATAGTCCAAAAATGAAAATGATATAAAAAGATATACATTGAGAACCTGGTCCCCGACTCATGCCTATATCTGCCCCATTCTGTATCCCTGTTCTCTGCCCCATGAGTCACCAGTTTCAACAATTTCTGATCTGTCCTCCCAGGGTTTTTTATGTGAGTTTGGATTCTCAAAAATGCATCTTCAGCATCTATAGAAATGATGATATGATTTTTCTCCTTAGATTTATTTTGATGAACTGTCCTTGCATTTTTAGAATAAGCTGCACTTGGTCGTGAAGAATTATTCTTTTTGTATGCAGCTGCATTCTGATTGCTAATATTTTATTTAGGATTTATGCATAAATATTCATGTATGAGATTCATTTATTGTTTCTTTTTTTTTTCTTCTACAGCCTTTGTTACTGATGTTATCCTAGCAGGGTTAACAAAAAGTTGCCCTTCTTTATCTCTGGTCTGGAACAATTTAAATGGTGTTGGAACCATCCATCCTTTAAATGTTTGGCTAAATTTGCCCAGGAAACTTCTAGCTCTGGTGCTTTTTAAATATTAACTCCTTTATAATACTACCTAGCATTTTCTATGAAAATTGGCTTATTTAGACGTTCTGGAGTTGGTTTCAGTAAATTATATTCTCCTGGAAAAGTATCCACTTCTTTCAAATTTGCAAATTTAGATAAATTTGCATAAAATTCTTTTTAAAATTTCCTTGCTTTCTGCATTTTTTCTTCTTGTCGTTTTTGTTTGTTTGTTTTGCCTTTGTTCTTTCTTCCTTGATGTCTGAGAAGGCTTATCTGTTTTATTGATTTTGCCCCAATGATCCAGGTATTCACTTACTGACTTTGTTTTCCCCCATTATCTACCTCATGAATTCTTCTTATTTTAATTCTTCTGCTTTCCTCTGGTTTATTTTGTTGTCCTTTTTTTCCTAACTTTTTTGAGTTGATTCTTGATTCCTTCTATTTCATCCCTTTTCTATTTAAATAAATATTCCTTTTATAGGCTATGACATCTCCCATGTGTGCTGCTTTAGTTCAATCATTTAGATTCAAAATCTAATAAGTAGTAGTATTTTCATTATCACTGGCTTTTAGAAATTCTGCAGCTTGAATCTGTACTTTTCCTTTAACTCAAAAGTTGTTTAAATGACAACTTTCTTAAAATTCTGATTTTTTTTTTTTTAAGATTTTATTTATTTTTTGACAGAGAGAGAGAGATAGCGAGAGCAGGAACACAAGCAGGGGGAGTGGGAAAGGGAGAAGCAGGCTTCCCGCGGAGCAGGGAGCCCGATGCAGGGCTGGATCCCAGGACCCTGGGATCATGACCTGAGCCAAAGGCAGATGCTTAACGACTGAGCCACCCAGGTGCCCTATTTCAGTCTTTTTAAAAAAATTTTATTTATTTATTTGACAGAGAGAAAGCATGCAAGTAGGGGGAACAGCAGAGGGAGAGAGAAGCAGACTCCTTGCTGAGCAGGGAGCCCGATGTGGGGCTCAATCCCAAGACCCTGGGATCATGACCTGAGCCGAAGGCAGACACTTAACGACTGAGCCACCCAGGCGCCCTAAAATTCTGATTTTTTATCAATTTTAAATTTTACTGCATTGTGAATAGAAAACGTCCACGTTACCTCTGCTTTTTGAAACTTCCTGTGATTTCATTTGTGGTGATCGGTAGTATGGCCAATTAGTATAACCATTCCACAGACACACAAAGCAGAAGTATGTTCTCTACCTTCGGGGCACATAGTTTGATATATATTGATCACATCTACCTTTATGATTCTGTTACTTAAGTCTTTTGTACCCTTATTCACTTTTGGTCCAACTGATCCGAGAGAATGTTGCTCTTCCTGAGATGTGGAAAGCCTGGGGAGGAGCCAGTTCCAGGGGAAGAGTGGGTATGAAAAAATCATAAGGTCTGTTGGAGATGTCTGTTAGATCATCTCCACCCAAAAATCATTCTTGCCAAACACTAATTTGAAAAGATATATGCACCCCCACGTTTACTGCAGTGTTATTTACAGAAGCCAAGATATGGAAGCAGCCCAAGTGTCCACTGACAGATGAATGAATAAAGATGTGATATATGTATGTAGTGTGTGTGTGTGTGTATAATATATAAATCTAACATATACACACACATATATAATAGAATATTAGCCATAAAAAAGAATGAGATCTTGCCATTTGCAATAACATGGATGGAGCTAGAGGTTATGATACCAAGTAAAATAAATCAGACAGAGAGAGGTAAATACCATATGGTTTCACTTATATGTGGAATCTTAAAAACGAAACAAATGAACAAACAAACAAAAACAGCAACAGATCCATAAATACAGAGAAGCTGATGGTTGCCAGAGGGGAGAAGATAAAATCACTCTTGCCATAAAGAAAAGGGCCCCCCAAGATTGACCAAGGTCTGTATTTTCTAACTTTTATTGATACTACTTGACAGGAGAATCTATCTTTCATTTAATCAGATACTTTTGTACTGTTTCCTATTTTTTTTTTAAGTAGGCTCCCTGCCCAGCATGGAGCCCCACGCAGGGCTCAAACTCACGACCATGAGATCAAGACCTGACCCAAGATCAAGAGTCAGACACATGGGGCACCTGGAGTTAAGCGTCCAACTCTTGATTTCAGCTCAGGTCATGATCTCAGGGTCATGAGATCGGGCCCCACCACCAGCCCCATGCTTAGTGGATTCTCTCCCCCTCCCTCTGTTCATGTTCTCTCTCTAAATAAGTAAAAAAATAAAATATTTTATAAAAAGACTTGGACACTTAACCGACTAAGCCACCCAGGCACCCCTCCTAATTTTTTCATGAACGGATTTTTTTTCTCCCCACATCAAGTTAAAAAAATCGAGTCCTCTTTTACATTTCTATGGTGGGTAGGACAAGGTCCTATTGATGGCTTGGAGGGATTTTAGTTGGTGATGTTCCTGATAATACCATTTGAGCACTGACTCTAAGCCAAGCTCTCTTCTAGGCACTCTGTATGTCTGAGGCTGTTTAATCCTCGCATCATCTCATGGCATCCCCATTTTACAGATTCAACAACAACAGCAAGGCAGATGGAGGTAAAATAACTTCAAGTTGAATCCATGAGTGAGGGCAGAGCCAGGACCCCTACGTTAGTCACTCTGCTCTGTTGCCTCTTTCAGAGACCAGCCCATCCAGTGGCTTCATTCTATCGGTGAGGAAACAGACTCAAAGTTGTTGTGTCAGCCGACAAACTACTAGCAGAGCTAAAGCTAGATCCGTGAGGTTTGGACCTTGATCCAGAACCTTCCCACCATACAGCACTAACCCTCATGTGCACAGAAGCAGTATTTTGTCCTAGAAAGAGGGTGTAATTTGCTGGATGATATGGACTAATCCTTTGACAGCAACTCGTGCCTGCCTCACATCATAGCACTGCAGAGCTAAGACCACAGCAGATGCAAAGAAAGAGGTTTTCAATCGAATGCTACCTGAATGATGTATACTTTTGATTTCTGAAGAAATAATTCAGTGTAAAATAAATTCACTTTTAATATGATTAGGATATATAAAATAACAAAAAACTAAGGTTCTACAAGGGATAAAGGCTCTAGGTGAGAGGACTTGTGTTTTTGATAGATAGCCCTTGCACTCTGCAACTCCCGTGCACATGACCTTCCTTCTTCATTTATAGGTTGTGGGTGTGAGGCTTGGAAACAGGCACTTTCCCAGGACAAGAACTGAGTACAGCCCATGGAAAGACACACTAATCAACCCATGGGGGAGAGGAGGATCATTAAAAAACTACACAGAAATGGTGAGTTTCTTGTATTATCTTCAAGTTCAGCTCTCAGTTGCCAAGAGTGACCTAACATTTCCCTACATAGTTTGGCTTCGGAGGGCAAAATTTGTTTGTTTTGTTTTGCTCCATTCCATAGGTATTCCAGTAATTATGAAGAGAGAAAGGGGTTTAGGACATGTGGGGAGGGGAGACTGACCCAGTGTATCAACTTTACTAAGAGGACACAATGGTTTGGCAAAATAAGACAATTTCATTCTGAAAGTTGTAAAGACATCCTATACTAGTGGAATTATTTGGCTTGCCAAAAATCAAAGTTGTTTAGCTGAATATGACAGGGACCTGAGCCATATGACTACAGGTGGTATCCCTGTACAACTCCACAGAGACTTCTAGAGACAGGCTAGGGAACCTGATTCTGATGCTGGAGCTGGAGGTGTTCCACCTGGATCCATTCATGGTGAGTCAGCAAGATGGGATGGACAAGCAGCCCTGAAAACCTGTCCTCTACTAGCACAGAATCTCTGGGAAACTGTGATCTTTCTCTTGAATCATGACATCATGAAAAGATTTGTCCAAAGGTAGTCCCACAACCTGCCTGCTTTGGGGCTTGCAGCAGAAACTGAATAAAATGCATTCCTCTCATCCTCAAGTGCAAATCAATCTCTCAAGCCTTGTAACCT
Organism: Mirounga leonina; assembly: GCF_011800145.1. NCBI lineage: Eukaryota > Metazoa > Chordata > Mammalia > Carnivora > Phocidae > Mirounga > Mirounga leonina. The sequence goes on along the minus strand of NW_023270377.1, from coordinate 98,792,424 downwards.
CACATTTGGTAGATGCCAAATGAAGAGGACAACGGCTAAAAATGTAGGATGGATTCCTTGGGAGAGGTTCTAGACTCTCTTTTCTCAGTTTGCCTCATTTTCCTTTCAAACGAGAGACTGAAATTGTTGAGTTGTGGTCTGGCTCAGATTCTAGGGAATCGCTTCGGTGGGGGTCTCCAGCCTCACTGACCCTAACGTTCTTGTTTGCAAAAGAACATCCTATTTAAAAGGAAGTGTGGCCAATTCATGCTTTGACACATGGATTATCAGGAGTCTCCTCTGTTGAGCCAAGTAAGAAAGTTGAGCTGGGAACTTTCTCCCTTGCTTCAAATTTAAGTAATAAATTAAAATGTATCTGGCAAAAGGGGGAGAGGGGTTGGAAAAGGTGAGTTTTGCATGAAACTGAGTGTAGGTGTTTTCTGAGCACCTCAGAACTTCAGGTTTCATGGGGGGCTCCAAGTTCATTTAGTTCAAACCATACATCTGATGACTTCCAGGAATCTGGATAATCTGTTTGGTGGGCAGTCTTCTCTTCCCATGAAGGACATGAGTTATCTGCCGGGCACCTATAGGTTATGTATTACCTGGAATCCAGCCTTAATCAGTGAAGGGAATAGTAGCAAACTATCTTAGTCATAGTCACCTAGTTACAAAGAACGGAAAACCAATTTAAATCCTTTTTAAAGAGTTTATTGGAAGGAACATGTAGGTTTCATGAGGAGTAGAAAGATAGAAAGATAGCAAATGGTTTTCCTCTCTTCTCTTTTCTCATATCCTATTGTCTGTTTCTCTCGGCAACTAGCTCCTTTCTCTTGCTTTTCCAGCTTCTGTTTCATTTTGACTTTATGGTTCTGATACAGGACACTTGTTCTTGTTTTTGGTTGTTGTTGGTATTTTGGGATTTGTTTTTATTTTTTTACATTTACTTTATTTTTATCATCACGTCCCATTTTTTCTGTGGAGAACCAGCCTTGGGAGTTGGTCTGGCAGTGGACGCTTGACTTGACCAGAGCCAACAAGATACACTGAGACCTTTGCTGAGGTTTCTGAGAGATGGTTTGTGAGTGGGAGAGGACACGAGGCTGGCACTGCCAACACCATCCTGCCTCTAGGAAGCCCAAGACTAATGGTGACACAGCAGTAGACCAAAGGGACAGAAGCAGCTACATCCTGATGCCAATTTTGGAAACCTGAATCCCAATTATATGTGAAGCCAGTTTCATGAGCCAATAACTTTCTTGCTTGCCTAAGTCATTCTGGATCAGGTATTCTGTCAAGCATAACCCCCAAAGTCCCAGCTGATATAGCCATCAGCCCTGGATCCCCACCCAGCCAACCCCATTTATCACCATGACCTTGCAGTTCTAGTTTCTTCATTGGCTTAGTTAGGAAGGGCATGCTCAGGAAGGAGTAGTTTAAAGTGGTATGTAGGGCTACCCTTTGCAGAGCTAAAGGTGGGACAGAGGGAGAGGAAGTAATTACCTTCTTGAATTTATAGTAAAATTAGAGTCCTTGATCTGACAATAGGCCTAATCATATTTTTTTCCCTGTCTTCATTAAGGTCATGAATGTCAAAATATAGGGGATAACATGCAAAAATCACTTCCAACTTCACCAATAATGCCTGTGATGCTTTTTCATTATGCAAGTCTAATGGAAATTTAGAAAATGACGGGTCCATCTTGTCACTATTCTCTTGTGGATGTGCCAACTACTTCGAAAATGTTTTCAATATGCCAACTTTAATTTTAAAATTGAAGACAACAGAGTAGCTTGGAAGCTCAGATTTAAGTCATAAATGAAAATGTATCTGGTAAGAAGTGCATTACATCCTATTTCTTCATTATGAGAATATTTAACTTAATTCTTTGATTTAAAAATATCTCCACTTTAATATGTCATGATTCATATAATCTTTTCCCACACATCTTCTTTCAAGACCTCTAACTTATTTCATCAAAAAATAACAAATCTCAGGCTCAGAAATCATTTCTTAGGCAAGAATTGTACCAGTGACGTTCATTATTCCAATTAAAATTTAAATTTGTTTAGGAAGGGCAAGGACGTGACTTTCATATACATGTTTAAGTTCCACGTCTAACATTTCATTTTCCACCAACATACATACACCTGTGTTGACATCACAAGCAGCCCAGAGGCATCCTGAGAAGAATGAGCACTTGGGCTCTGTCTCTGGCCGTAGAGTCTACTTGTGCGACACTGGCAGATTATGACCTCTGTAGGCTTCCGTTGCTTCACATATAAAGGACTGATCTTACATCTTTATAGATAATAATACTGACCTCATAGCTTTAATGGAGTAAATGAGGTGGTAAATGTAAAGCATATAACTGATACTCGGTCTCATTTACCAGCTATTACTTAAGGTAACAAATACTTGCCCTTCATAATAAAAACATTCACAACTCACGAATGCCCATTTCCTACCAGTTGTCAACACCGCCATAAATCTGCCAGAGTTATAAAATCAAATCTACGCTTTTCATTAATTGAAATGTTACTGCCCTCTTAACGCTACTGAAATGTCTCCTTCCGCTACTAGCTGGCCATGTGACCTGGGACAAGCACTTAAGCGATGTGAGTTGTGCTTCTGTGTGTGCAAAATGCCAAGACCAGACCGTCCTAATTGTATTTATCCTAGATGAATGTTAGGGTCCCCTCCGGCTATACCACTCTTCTCTGTGCATCTTAGAATTCAGTTCGGTGGCCACGTGATGCCTATGAATCATCATGTGATAATTACACCCTGATTTCCAATGAGTCCATATTCTTTTCAGAGGAAAAACTGCTGCCATTTAAACCTAGTCTCCCAGACAAATATCAGCATCAGGATAAAAAGAAAGAGTGAGGTGATATAATGGTATGATAATTCACAGGCTCAGCATCTGTAATTTTGGAAATCTCTAAAAGTTATTTCTCAAAATTTGAGGATGCATTTTGTGACATAGGGGTCGTCAGAGAAAAGGTGTGCCACAGGGCATGACGGACGCCTCCCCATTGGGCTTATGGTCTACTGTTCCACATAACAGCTCCAGACCCAAGCTGCCTTACTTATTGAAAATGCTAATGATTGGCATACTTCTATTTTTCTGAAACTGCAAAACAGAACAGTCTAATTAACCATTCCTTTGGTATTTACTCTGAAACCAACTGTGCATTTCTTGGCCTCTTCACATACAATCAATGCCAACTCCCACGCAATTCCACAGAATTCTTGTACAATTTTCACTTGCTTTGCCCAATTTTTTTTGTTTTAGTCTCCCCTCTATTATCTCACAAATGGTGAACATTTCAGAAATTGCAATGCCCTTAGAAGGTCTCTACACATTTGTCTAGAAGACATTCGGGGTAAAATGCAAGAGATGCTTTCTCACAGAAGTGGGGAAGAGAGCATAAATTAAATTTCTAATGGACATAGCCAGAGAAGAAAGTGCTATGTGTTAAGAGCCCAGATTCCCTCTGGCAGATGGCACGCGGCGCATGCTGTTAGCTGGGCAGTGCTCAAGGGCTCGCGCCATTGCAAATACAGAAACAATAAAACTGCTTATTGATTTTAAAGAGACCTGTAATTAAGTATGACATTCTAACAGATAAAGGTTTACCAAGGCAGAACAGCCAGGATTTAAGAGGCCTTAAAATGAGGTACTATTTAATGGATTCAAACGTCACTCCTAGGATGGCAAAACTTCAAGAACTCCAGCTTGTGTATGTGTGTGTGTGTGTGTGTGTATTTATGTTTGAGCGCAAGAGCATGCACACGATTCATCTAAAGTTTCAACTGGTGCGTGCCCATTTGAAATTTTCTTGAGGTTAGAAAAGCAAAGGTTGCAACCCTTACATTCAGTTGCCTTGGGCAAGCAAAAAATAAAAAAATAAAAAAATATATCTGTCGAGACCCAGGTCTCACTGTTAAGGCTAGAGTTGAGAAATGCCCTCCAAATGCCTTCAAGTCAACATTAGCTATGACAGAAGCAAGACTATTATTTAACAGTAGCAGCAAATGTCAAAAACAAACTGTGCCTGGCGTTTTGATAAGACACTGTTGAACGAGAACCACTTTTTCAGCACTTGTGTAACCGTGGGGGAGAACTCGACAATTAATATCTGGAGGTCTGGTAATAGGATTTCCAGGCTGCTTGGTGGTTTCCTTCTGATACACATAAAAGGAGTAGCAAGTGGCGGACATGAGCAAAAAACTGGAAACAAGGAGGCCCGGGGAAAAGGACTGATATATCAGAAATTGGGTATCTATGGCTAATTAAAATGTAACTCCTTCTTGGGGAAACTGCAGTCTCACAGTGGTGACACTGAAAAGTATGAGGAGAGAGCCATCATCCCTAGGCAAAAATAAGATGCTGACAAAACCTATCTCCTATTTCCCACATCCTTCCGCTGGTGGCCTCATGCCGTCCTGTGACACCTTCTCTGAGCTTCTCTCCGTGGATGACACTCCCCAGCCTAACCTGGCCAAGGCTCCAGCCCAACAATCAATTATTCAGTATAATCACAACGAGCCACTTCCCTGCCCTACTTCCTTAGGAACCTGGTCCCTGAAAGGAACCTGACAAGTGAGTCTGTGGGTGGTGGTTGGTTGGCATGTGGATTTGTGTATGATTTCATTTCGACAGAAACATTAGGAGAGTATCTTAATGCAAGGGAAATGCTAACGTGCTGGCTCAGTACCCATACTTTGAAGTGGGAACAAGAAGAAAAAGGAGAGGAACAAATATTTAAATGGATGCCTGTTTACATTACATATTATTGCATTTGATGTTCAGAGGCCTCAAAAGAAGATGATAGTGTATCTCCATTTCATAGACGAGGAAACTGAGGTTTAGAAAGCTTGGGGGACTAGCCCCGGGTCCCAGTCTATAAGGAACTCATGGGGCGTTCAAGCCTGGGTTTGTCGGATTCCAAGGCTGGCTCTTTCCCTGATACACTCTACCAAACCTCAGGATCATACCTGAATTAGCCTCAGAACATTCTTTTTCAAGAAAAGTCTGATCATGATGGTGACTTGATAAATAATGGGGATGCTATGAACTGTGGCAGATGGGGCAGTCTCAACTTGTAAGCCTTCTGGAATAACCCCCACAGGCAGCTGTGGACTCTTCCCAAGAAGCATGCGGGCTTGCAGGCTTTACGGGAGTCATTTAAACCCTCAAAGAGAAGTCAGTCCCCATGTTTGACGTCCTACCTCCCACCACTTCCTCTACCTGCCATCTTCACTACTTCCAGACTTGATTTTGGATTCTCCAGAGTACATTCACCTGTCTGCCCATGTTGTTTTCCTGTCCATCCCACGCCACCAAGAAATGCCCTCCCCTCCTCGAGCTGAGTTTGACCCTTCCTTCACACCTCATCAGTACCTGTGTCCCCACCCTTCGGAGGCCTTTCCTGGCCAGCGCGTTAACACCATGTTCTTACTCTTACAGAACATCCGTCTATACAACCCCGCCCCCCGCATTTGCACAGATGCCCCAAGGCCAGGACTCATGTATTACGGGGCACATCAAAAACAATACCACCCAGCATTAATAATTCACACAGCCGTCTCCCAGACTGAACTTTTTAAAAGGTCAGAAGTCAAAACCTGTTAAAAAAAATTGTATCCCCTTTCTAGTCTATCAGACTTTCACATGGGACTGCGCCTGAGGAGGCTGCGGTAGAACATCTATTATCAAGAGAGGTTCAAGGTCCATGTCTAGGCATTCATGGAGAGCTGAAGCTGTTAGGCTCTCTCAGAATACTTACATTAGCTTTCTAAAATAAGCCAGGTTCCAGAGTGGAGTAGCGGATTAACCATAAGCTGCTTCTGTGAAATGGAGGCTGCATCCGAGTCAGAAATGCCTCCAAGTCACTCACTCTAAGGGATGGCCAGAGAAATCTGTTGAAACTACTTATGGGAAACCACTTGTAGGGCCTGGCAGGGCCTGGCAGGGCCAGCGCCCTGTGGTGAGGAGGAGGATCCTTGGTCCTAGAGCCAAGTCAGACCAGAGTTTGAAATCCTGCTCAGCCTTTCAGAACACGGACGTTGGCAGGTTTAACACAGTCCGTATCTGGAAGGGCGTGGTAGGGATGGTCACAGGAGGCACAATGCAAACACCTGATTCATTTCCTTCCCCTCACTTCTTCTTCTTCTTTTTTAGATTTATTTATTTGAGAGAGAGAGCAGAGAGTTGGCGGGGAGAGGGGCAGGGGGAGAGGGAGAAGCAGACTCGCCACTGAGCAGGGAGCCCGATGCAGGACTCGATTCCGGGATCCTGGGATCGCAACCTGAGCTGAAGACAGGCCCTGAGCCAACTGAGCCACCCAGGCGCTGTCCCCACCCCCCAGCCCTGGTCACTTCTTCTTTTAGATGACAGAAAAAGGCAAAGGTGAGGCCCTTCCTTCTTTCCCACCATTCTAGAACTTGGATGCTAAGTTTATATGTTATGTATTTTAAAGACTATAATTTTAATTTTACCACCAAAAAAAGTCTTTTATTTTCTCCTAGTTGTGCTCACTATGAATCACTTAGGACGGAAAACACGCTAGCGGGCGGAGAGTGCCAGAAAACGTTTTACACCAACCGTGGGGGACACTACCAGTGATCACCCGTCTGTGGTTCTTCTGTCCTCCAGGGACAGCGGGTTAACACCATGCTCTTACTCTTACAGATTCTTCCACATCCCAGCCCCGTTACAGTTAGGTGGAGCCAGAACCAGAACTAATACTATCAAACATTTAAGGAGCACAGATTTATTCTTTCTGGAGAAAAAAAAAAGCTGAACCTGACTCAACCTTATTATGAATTTCACATACATTCTGGAAAGATGTGCTTCACCTGCTTTCTCTTAGGCAGGTGTGACACTGACACGCACTAGGTGTGAGGCACAGGAATTCCACAAAGGTTTGTCTTTACAAACATCTTTAAGCTTCATCTTCGAGTGTCAGTCTACGAGCTCCCCAAGCCAATATGCAGAGACTCCACACAGCAGCTGCGCCCAGCTGATCCTAAAATGATGGGGGAGCACTTTGTCTTTCTATAATGTCCTGCTGGAAAATCTCAGGCTTTTGTAAACGCAGGAAGGTTTTTTTTTTTTTTTTTTTTTTCAAAAAAGAACTCCTACTGTCATACTTTGGTTGGGTAGACATTCCCAGAAGATCTAGGAGTGACATGTGATGACTATAAAGGAAATAGAAATGAGTTTCATTCAGTGGCAGAAATTCCCAGGGAATGCATTTTAGAAACTTTTCTTCTAAAACAAACAGATTCAGCACTTGGGTTTTTGCTTTCCTTTGTCTCCTCAATTGCTCATCACAATGAATCAGTCCATGATCACATTCTGTACAAGTTTCCTTAAAAAGTGTTTTTCTAAGAAAGAGACAAATCTTGCAAACACAACAATCATATGGAGACACAGTACTGCGGAGTGAATTTATTGTTGTCAGAGCAAGCAGTAATAAAAAAGGATTATTTTTAAATGGCAGTATACTTCCTAAGGGCTCATTACTTTTAAAGCCCACCTTGGGGAAGCCACGGGAAGATTAGCAGTTGCAAATCCTGCCATGAAAGCAGAACAGAAGGACGCAGTTGCACCAGAGCATGGTTTCGATTTGGAATCAAAACTGCCCCTTGTTCATGAAATCCTCACCGAGTCCGCAGCCAGGGAAACGGTGAAAGGGAAAAATTGCCCATATATGGCAATCAGTTTGGACACGAGGCTCATCAATAGCCCATTCTTTCCCAGGCACATCATTCTCTATCTGATCTGCCAAATCTGATACTTAACAACATTGTCTTCAGAACAGTTGATGTACCCTGGAAAAGTCTGTCTTGTAAATCACAAAGAAAGCTGACAGGCTTCACAGATTTCATCAGTGGTAAAAAGAAGGGACGCATAAAGGAACAGATACTAGTATACTTAACCCCCTGGCACAATGAACTCAACAAACTAAATGTATCTCGAGAGAAAAAATAATCTCAATATCTCAATTTTTATTTTTATTGAGGCCAAACAAGAAGCCACTGACTTAACCTATTTATCTCAGCTCCTAACTAAACTGAGTTTTTGAAACATAAAGACAAAGGAACAGGCAGATGGCATGATTTCATGGTATAAAAAAAGGAGTGGAGAAAGTTGAATCAGGGAGACAGACCACTTAAGCTGTAGCTTCTCTCTCCTATCCTAGATTCCTAGAAACAACAACAAAAAATTAAAAAGAAAAGGAATCCACAACTATACTGCCAAATAAGATGTATCCTCCATGGACCAGACATTATAAGGAACTCCTGAAAGCAAGAAAACAACTGACAGCAGATAGATGGAGAGAAACGACAGCTCAAAGACCCTGAGGGAGGGGACTTGCTAAAAATGAAACCAGAGACATTCTGGTCAGAGGTAGCTGACTCTCAAGAGATGAAAATACCCAACCGACCTGATGGGTTCAAGCAGGCTCTTGTGGAAGCAGCCATTTGGCCGACTCTACACTCCTTCTCCCCCATCTTGGACCGGACAGAGACAACACAGTATCTGCCCCAGGTGAAAGTGGTAAGAGTGAGGACTAAGTTCATAGAAGCACGGCAGTGCACCCAAGGCCAACAAGAGAGCACTCACATCCACAGACAGGCTGGTACAGGCTGAAAAGTTCAGAACTTTAAAAAAGTAGAATAATTAATACCCCCAGAAAATACAAGAATGACGACACACTTCCACAAAAAAATAAAATAAAATAAAGATCTTGGAAATTCAAAGTGTGATCACTGAAATTAAAAACCCAGTGACAGTTGAATGCTGAGTGGACACAGAGCTGGAAGATCCAGTTAAGTAATTCTTCTAGAGTATAGCACAACAGAGAAAAGCTAAGGGATATATAGAAAACAGAAACAAAAGGTCAAAGATCTTCTGAATATAGGAATTTGAGAAGGAAAGAGAAGAAAAACAGAGAACAAAGAAATAATAAGAACAATCCACCCCCCACCGCCCCAAAAAAAGGCCTGAAGTAAAGAGGAAATGTCTCTGACTGAATAGGATTAGTAGAAAAAGACATCCTCCTACACAACCTGTGGTGAAATTTCAGATGGAAAAAAAAAAAAAAAAAAAAAAACATCTAAAAATAAATAAATAAAAAAAGGGAGAAAGGACTCTATTTAAATCCCAATCCAATCAAGGCATCTGGATAAGTATTTCATTCAAATGGTTGGGAGGACTACAGATAAGACCAGCCTTTCCACCTGACCTCTGAGGTCCTTCCAGGTAACACCAATACTGCCGTTAACAGCTGGGCACCCAGGCCTTGGGTCTCCACTCCACTGCTGTGCATCTCCACCCACTTTGGTGAACTATGTAGACAAAGCTGTTTAGATCACACCTTGGACCTCAGGATCTGGAAATGTTCCACTAAATTCCTGACTACAAACCCCAAGCCTTCACCCTTCTTGTGAAAAAGGGTTTTTTACCTCAGGGCATGCAGTCCTTTTAGCTCACCTTATTCTTTCACACTGTTAAGTCAGCACTGTTGATTCAACTTCCTTCCCCAATTTGCCTGGATCCCATGATAAAAGATCCCTTGATCTTTCTTTAGGAGCCTCCATTCATTTTTCACATAGCCTTTGTGCCATGTCTTCTGATAAATTCCCAATGAGAATCAATCTATCCCATCACAATTGCCCTAAACTCCTGGGGTACTGAGGCCCTCTCCGGCCCCCAAGACATGGCACATCCATATTGATTGGCTCCACTGCAAGAATCTCATCTTGAGCCTCACCGGAGTCCTTGAAGGCCTCAAAATGTTCTAGAAATTCTTTCTTCATCTCTAGTCAGTCCCTGTAGAGGCTGTCCAAATCTCCACCATTCCCTCAAAGTTCTCTAGCTAACCCCAGCTCCCCTCACTTGTAATATATGACTTAGTATATGATCAGACTTGTCCCAAATATATTTTGTAAGCTATTGGTATACAATGAAATATTTTAAATGTTAAGCTAAAGTAGGTTAGGAAAAGCATTTTTCAACATAAAACAATCAGACACATCTCCCTTATCTCTAAGGTTAGTAATTCCTTCCAACTGCACTCCATACTACCAGCTCCCCTCTGCCACAAAGTGGCTCTGGTTTCAAGCACATCACTCTTCTATTTCTCATCCCACTTCTGACCACACCCCCTCCACCTCCTTCACCAGCTCTTCTGCCAACACGCCAGTAGTCCTCAGATCTCGTCTCCATTTGCTGTAACATGCTCCTTGGGGATCTCATCCACCTCCACAGCTTCCAAGATCATGGACACATGACAACGACAAGCTCCCTCATTTTCATCTAATAACCCAGACTCAAATGTCCAATTGCTTACGATGCATCTTTACCAATGTCCCGGACATAGCTCCACCTCAACTGATCAAACTCATTAACTTTACCCGCTCACCTGCTTCTCTGCATTCCTCTCTGGTTTATGGGAATACCATCCACCTAGTTTTCCAAGAAAGAAATTTTAAGTCACACTTCTCTTCCTCACCCTTCACACTCAAGTCATCAAGTTCAGATGACTTAGTCCAACATGTATCTCAGTGTGTCCCTCACCCTTCGTTCCCAAAGTTAGGATCTCTCTCTCACCTCGAACATTCCCCTCATCTTATACGCGTCTACACCAATGACTGGCAATCTGGGCTGCACATTAAAACCGCCTGGGGAATTTATGAAAATCCTCATGTTCAGGGCACACCCCAGGCCAATTATTTTAGAGTCTCCGGGGGTGGGAACCCGGCATCAGCATACTTTTACAAGTTCCCATATGATTCCAAAATGTAGCCAATTTGAAAATTTTCCCAGAATTGAAGATGTAAGCACACAGAATAAAGTGCATATTGATTAGCAAGCAAGAAAAGTAAAAACAAATCTAAAGCTAAACAAGTCAAACTGAAACTGAGTAACGATGAAGATAAAGAAAATACTGTGTAAAAGCTCCTGGAGAGAAAAAACAAGATGACCTACAAAGGAAAGAAAAATCACACTAATAGCAGATTTACCATCTGCAACATTAGATGGCATAAACAATGAGTTAAAAGTCTTCAACATAGGGCACCTGGGTGGCTCAGTTGGTTAAGCGACTGCCTTTGGCTCAGGTCATGATCCTGGAGTCCCGGGATCGAGTCCCGCATCGGGCTCCCTGCTCGGCAGGGAGTCTGCTTCTCCCTCTGACCCTCCTCCCTCTCATGCTCTCTGTCTCTCATTCTCTCTGTATCAAATAAATAAATAAAATCTTCAAAAAAAAAAAAGTCTTCAACATAATGGGGGCGGGGGGTGGGTGGGAACTATGAACCTAGAAATCTAAGGCCTGCTAAACTGTTCTGGGAGAATGAAGCAGATTCTTCCAGACATGCAAAGCTAGGACTCTACTACACACAGACCATCACTGAAAGAATTACCTTACAAAGAACACACAGTTGACCTTTGAACAACATGGGTTTGAACTGCACAGGTCCACTTATATGTGGATTTCTTTTCTATAGATGTGGTACAGTACTGTAAATGTATTTTCTCTTCCTTATGATTTTCTTAAGAACATTTTCTTTTCTCCCTCTTTATTATGCGAACACAATATACAATACACACACAAAATATGTGGCAATCGACTATGTTACCAGTAAGGCTATGAGTAGTTAAGTTTTGGGGGAGTCAAAAGTTACACAAAGATTTTGGACTGTGCAGGGGTCAGCGCCCCTACTCCCACGTTGTTCAAGGGCCAACTGTATTTCACTGGGCAGGCAAGTGAGCCAAGATGATTGGAGAGCTATTTAATAATGACCAAGTCTGGATTACACCTAGAAAATATAAGACGTGTGAATGTATGCACCACTAAGAGGTTCCAGTGCCCTTGATTAAAGTAAAATAGCTCAGTGCAAACAAATAAATTTTATAACACAAGTATTAGCAGGATTCTGGCTAGCTAATTTTAATTGTTTTCCTGTGCTTTTGTAGAATCTATAGTTTCAGTTTTCAAGCATTTGCTTTCCAGAACTTTAATAAAAGGAAGCGCTGTCTATGTAGCAATGTTAAAAGATGTCTACCGCTTTCTTTCGTTGCAAAAAAATGGATGTAATATATTTACATGCTTATCAAAATAGCAAAACAATTTTACTTTTTGCCATTAATATCTTTTCTTATTTTCTAGATGATCTGAAAATAACTTGAGAATTCCCAAGTGGGATAATCATTCAATTCCTGGAACATCAGACTTGGTTTCCTTTCATTATTTCTTAGCAAATTCAACCATACACATTAATTTTATTAAACTAATCCTCAGTATTAGATTCTAAGATTTAGCACGAGGAAGAAAAAAAGACTCTTAACCAAGATGATAATTATATATTTAATACATCTTGCTTTTAACAGCAATTTTCAAAGTAAACACATCATAGACCTTATAACTTATTAAAGATTTATAGTGCTTACAAAGTTGATTCTAAAAATATACCTTATTTGTTCTAAATGAATAACATTATCTGGAAGATAGAATAATAAATTATAGTAGTATGTTTACCACCACTATAGTTAAGATTGTGTACATATATTCAATATGAAATCCCTTTAGGATCTTCACACTTTCAGCCTTAAAATGTAAAAGCAGATTAAAGTTTGGCATAGGAGATCTCAGTCTGACAGCAATGGTTTTAAAAATATCTAGTTGACATATTATGAGAGCATGGGCACATGCACATACATTTCTACATGTACATTCTCTCTCACTCCATCCAACACACACACATACACACACAGACACACAAACCCAAAGTAAGCAGAAAGTTCCACCCTTGTGTATCAGACAAGTGTCATCAATTTCAAAAATAAAAATTGAGAAAAAAGTTAACTAACAATATGTTTAAACCACACCTAAATGGTTCCCATTGTTGGAAAGATATGCACAAAACTGCTATCGAGATCTTTAACATGCACAGTATATGCCATACTCAGCACATTCTGGAACAGGCTCGAACTGTTCACCAATGGATATATGAATACGTAAAAAGAGATGTGCTCATCCATTTCCCGGATGGCATTCCACTGACAGTCACGTGACCCAGCCCAGCTAATGTGGTTTGCTTCGTAGAACCCAAAAGATTACAGAACCCAAGAGAATTAGAAACTTCATGTCGATCTGTTTGGGGTTTCTTGGGTGTTCCATGTGCAAAAGCAATGGGTTACTGTACCGCAAATGACAGTATCATTTAACACTTGTGGCACTGCTAAAAGTCATTTTGGTATTTCTATAACATATTTATTCTAGCTAAATTTCCCAACAGTGCCTTCTTTTAATTATATATAGCCTTGTAGACTCAGACTTAAAATAATTTAACGCTGATAACCCTCTCCTGCTCATTGCTTTTATCTCCAGTAGAATTCCTTTTTGGACTCTCTCCAGTAATGCAGGTTTGAAAATGTTCTATGGAAGTTCATTTTCATTATCACTTAAAATACCCCAAGCTCTCTGAGACAACATTAAAATAGAAACTAACCACACGTCAGGGCACCCATAATTCATACTGCTGTGATTAGAAAAATGAAAAGGCACAACAGTAAGCAAAAGAGAATATACCAGCTTTCCACTTTTCTCTTTCTTTCTCTTTTTTGGCTTTCCTCTTATTTTATTTCACTAAGTTTATAAACTGTTCAAGCATTCTTATACTCTGCGTGACAATAACAGTATTTTGGCACATCAACATTGTGATACAATATATGGTATGTTTAAAAAAATTAATTAAAAAATTTCATCTATTAATGAACACGTTGTTTCATGTAGTGCATATATATTTTAGTTATTTAAGTCAAATACATCAAGGTTTGTAACTGATTTTACACATGAAGCAATCACAGATTGCAGTAATATATGCATGTGTGCATGTACATGCATGTACGTGTGTGTATGTGTGTGTGTATATACATATATATCTATATATACACATACACACACACGCATACACACATATATATACACCAATCAAGGGAAAAACTGCATCCTGGCAATTTTACAGTCCGAAGCTTTGTTGATATAGCTATCATTTACATGCCCTTTTCATCTTGTTTTTCTGTACAAAAGATATATTTTTGCCTTCTTCATTCCTGATGAGATTTTTCTGCGATAACTTTACATTCATACTGTAAAAATTAAAAGGTTAAAAGGTTAACAGATTAATGTTTATTTTGAATAGCAATTTCCACACAGACTAGAAATTGATACTTTATTAATGTATGCCCACTTTATTTGTCAAAGAATCTGAGAGTTATGCAAGGATTAGAAGCAAATGACGAATGTGATAGGGAAAAAGAAAGTTCACAGGTCGAGAAGTAAAAGAGACATGGAAACGCAGGCAAAAGACAAGGTTTCTGCATTACAAGCAAATAATAACAGTATGATTCAGATCAATCCTACAACACAAAGGGAGGCAAAATAGGTTTCTCTGAGTGCTTGGTAAGGCCAATCAGCAAAGGAAAGGTCATGAACTTAAGGACGGGACTGATATGGTGAATTCAGGTAATATTTTCTCAAATCACTTTACAATTTCAAGGGGAAAAGTCTATTACGTTAGCAAAATCTTCTGGTCAAAAACAGTATTTTAGAAGTACAGCTACAGATGTGTACCCCCAATTCAAGATAAAGGAAACTAATGGGTTTAAGATAATGGGGTGGCCAGATTATCAAAAAGACAGCCACTCAATTCTCCTAGCTGGCTACAATAATGTAAGTGACAGCACTTATTTGTGAAACTGCTGTGGCCTTTGGATGCTGTTCCTGGCCCTGCCATCCATGACAGAGGTGACCAACAGCGTCTTTTTTTACAGATTAGTAAAAAAAAATTAGAGAGTAAGTCCTATCACCATATCCGTAACACATTTTAGCTTTTCTACCCAGTGGTTCCTTCGACTTTTAGTGTGCTTGGCTTGGAGAAAACTTGTCTTACATCTCAATAACAGATGAAATAAGCATCAGCTTACCATTGCCAGTTGTCGACCAATGTTTCCCATTGTTATGCCTCCAGCAAAAAATATACACGGTAACCAAGAACGAACATAGAGAAAATCTGGAGATGTATATCTAGAATAACAGAAATGTTTTTAACAACCCATAGAGGAAGTATACAACGATAATCATTAAGAAAATTACAATGGAAATAAGTTACTCTGTACATTAAAGTGGTTAACCCAATTTTTAAATCTCAATTCTGAAATCAGTTGTCATTTATTTCTTTTAGCAAAAGCACCGAAAAGAATACTTACTGATAAACACCATTATAGACTAGTAGTTGAGTGACCAAGGTTGCCAAGAAAGCAATTCCTACTCCAAGGCCAAAACCACTTCTAGATCTATCAAAGGTCCACCAGAGTCCAATGGAGAGTGCAGCCAGTGTGAGAGACAACTGTATGTTGTTATCAAAATCTACTTTCTGAGATCAGTGTTAAAGAGTCATCTTAAAACTTGTAACCAAATAATACCACCTGTTCATTTTTCTAAAATAAGAGATGTTACTATTGAGATGGGACTTGATTGCTTATTCTAGGGTGAGTTCAGTCCTTTCATACAACGCAGGACACTGGGTGAGATTAAAACTGTCTCTGATATTTACTAAAGATACACAGAGGGCATGATATTTCATTAATAGATCCCACCTACTTGTAGTTCCCCCCAGCCCCCCAAAAAAGCCCTCTTTCTACATTCACAATTATAAGATCAGACCCATTATTTGAGAAATGCTTTCTTTGCTAAAAACGTAACCAGAAGTCTCAGAACACAAGTACTGCTAAAGGAACGCACTTTTGCTAAAAAAGAAACCAATATTACTTCTCAAACAGGTTCAGAATTACTTGCGAATCATACAAGAACTTGAAAATAGAAGAGTTGACAGCTATTTAACAGGGTACCACATTCTCTATATGATTTACTGACAGACACATTTTATAATAATGCAGTTCAGAAACAAGAGGACCAAGGACACAGTATCCCTTTCTATTATGTCAACTGTTCTAGTTTTAATTTGTTGAGGATAAAGCCTTGAAGTGAACATTATCTTGCAACCTGCCAAGCTATTTTGGTGCCTGAGACTTTCTGGTATAGGACAGTTTGCTCAAATGATATTTTATTTCCGTCACTTACTTAAGCATCTATTCACAAATGTGCGGTCCTTTTCTACTCCAAAATCTCTGGGCAAAATGAAGCTTTACAAATTCAATTTTCTCATTTCTTTGCTAGAGGATTACACTAAAGGAATTAATTTCAAATATCATTAAAAGGGCATTATCTATGTCCCAAAGGCCACATCTTGGCTCTATATCCAGCTCCCCAGGGGAAACTAGATAGCTCGCCAAACTAACTGGCCATGCTGCAACTACAGAGAAGAGAGGAGAAGTTCAAAAAATGCATATAAAACTACTTCCCCACTTCCTTTAACATCCCATCATTTACCAGCCACCCCCACCCTTACCACACCAGCTAGTATCTCCAACTCCCTCTTCACTTACTTCTCAGCATCGGAGGACTATTGCTGGCCATTCCCTCAAGGTCATTTCTTGATTAGGCTTGATTTACCCCAAAAAACCCTATAGCTTATGGTATGCTTTCTGCAAAAGCTTTCCTTATTCTTTAGCAGACATTATACCTAACACTCCAAAGGAAAGGTTATATGTTCTGATTTTTCTATGCAATAAACATTCTTATAAACAGTAGAATTTGATATTCACTGAGTTCTATCTTTGATAACTAAATTAACTTTATTAAGGGTCAGAGGAAAATAAGGTTTCTAGGGTAAATAGGTAAAATACTTCTACCTGAAAAATAGTGCCATGGGATTTTCTCTAGTCTAAGGGACCTAATATTATTATGTCTATGTTATAAATTTTGCAGACATTTTGGACTTTGCTTCAATGGCGGACAGAACAGTTAAAAATTGCTATATTCAAGTATCTCATTGACAGAGAAAGAAAAGAATGACTGAAGCAAAAATTTTAAATTAGATATATAAAGGTTTTTAAATTCCAGAAAAGGCTATCTAAATTTCTCTACTTAAAAACACCTGAAACATCTGGGATAGAACGGCCTAACCCACCAGTTGGGAGGGAAATTTACATGCTTAGGGGGCTCCTGAATGGGAGAAGGAACCCTTCCTAGATTTGAGCCAGGATCTCTGGGGTCTGGTCTCAGTTCTGTCCCAGCCTCGCAGTATGAGTGCCTTGGCGAAGTACCTAACCCCTCTAGCTTTCATTTGTCTTACTATCTTTAATAAAGAAAATGTGGAACTGGGTGATTTCTAAGTTTTCCTCTAGGTACAATATTCTATGAGTCTATCTTTTGAAGCCCTCCCAACCACTAGATTTGTTATAAAATCCTAAATCTCAAAGATTCCTCCAAGCTAAACATGTTGGGAAATTCTTTAATACAAAAGGAAATGGAAAAACAGATTAGTAACCGCCACTGGGGGGCTTCCAAATTCACAGATCCCCAAGGGCTAGCACAATTGGGAACAGAAAGGCAAATATGTTTGCAGAATGGAGGACCTTGCCACTTGCCTTTGTTCCTCTCCCAGGCTTCTCCAGAACACCGCAATACTTCCCATAACAGACACAGGAAACCACCTGCCACGTGACCCACCCTCTCTCCCGCTAACCACCAGCCATGAGCCCAGTGCAGAGCCACAAGAGGGAACCCTGGGCAGCCTGACCTGCACTGCGTGCTCTTCCCAGCACCAAAGCTCCTGCCCCCTCCACTCTCTAAGCCACATCTTCTAGAAAAGGGACAACTGAACTAGCCAGTCACAGGCTCTCTTCTCCAAAGGAAGGACAGGGGTGGGGGAGAAGAGGAGAAGCAGCAGGGAGGATGACAGGATGAAAGTCTTATGAGGGCAAAAACTTTTGTTTTGGGGTGGACATTTTTTTCTGTGGTATCGGGGAGAAGGGAAATAGAGGCTACTTTACCCTTCTAGCTGGAATACTCTAAAAACACTCATTACTCACGAAATAAAATGTCAAAACCCTAAATGATCAAACTTTAAAAATATGTACCTTAGGGACAAATGTTCTTTTTGGCCAATGTCTAAGCTGAACATTTCCACTTATGCCACCTTTAAGAACATTTATGCGGTTTGCTGGCGTCGATTAAAACCAAAAGATGAGTCCTTTTTTTGGGAAAAAAATTATAGGTTCCTTAAATTAAAAACAAACCAAAAAACAGCCAGCACCGGAAGCCACCACATGTCCTCACTGGCAAGTCTTAAATGAAGAGAGAGGAAAGAAATCCTTTGAAAATGTATCTGTTTCAATCTTGGAGTTACCAAAACTATACGGAATTATGTAACCTAATTTAAGAAAAACATGCAAAATGTTTAAACGTGCAAAGCTTCTCAGTGATCCTGAAACTCGGGGATTTAAATGGAAGGCTATACCCCGCCCAGTAACTGCAAGGCTGCTACTGTGATGTTTCACGAATAGAGCACATTCTTTCTATGCTAAGGGGACGTACCACATTTTGACAACAGTGCAGGTGCAAGGGACTGTTTAACCTTTGGTTTGTCGGCGCTGCTTTGTGATTATGCATTTCGTTACAGCAGAAAGGATACAGCGCTGGCATGATTTATACCAACAAAGACGGCTACGCACCGCATCACACTGGACCACTCTCTTTTAAATTTATGTGGTTCTCCTAGGTGCCTGTCAATGCAGGGGTATAATAACCCAATCACAGCTGTGGAAAAAAGGAGAAAAAAAATTAAGTCATCTCCAATGCTATACCGGCAAAACTTAAGCTAAAAGAGTCACTACAACCCCCCCAAGCATTTGAAAGATTGTTTCAGAAGCTCTCCAAGTTACTTAACATCAATCACCCGTATTTTTAAACTTACCTCCCCAAAGGAAAAAAAAAGAGATAACACCACTGCAGAAAGCACTGCAAATGATTACAACAGTATTCCAAATTATAATTGGCAGAGTGCTATTTCAGTGTATGATTCACAATTTAGCAGTTTGGACTAGATGGTTCATGCTACTTCTCTACGACTACTATCTCTGAGATTTGAAAACATCAAACCAGCTGGCAGTTAAACAATGTTCTCTCTGAACCACACAAGCATGAAGCGCGCTATAAAATGCCCCAAACTGTCTAAAGAGAAGCTGGAAGTATAAATGTGTACAATACGGTCACCCCACATACAGTGTTTGTTCGGATGGCTACAGCCGGCCTACAGATTATTCTATTGCCTCTAGCTTGTCTCCTGCGCCCAGAGCTGTGTCCTGACGTTCCCTTCCCCCCTGGCCTTCTAATGAGTCCCTAGGTCATACTGTCAAAACAGGGAAACTTGCAATAGAAATCTACATGTAAGCCTCATTCTGCACATAGGAAAACTTAGGAAACATAATCTATAAGAACTATACGTTTTTGGTTAAAATTCAAATTCACTCTTAAAAATCGGAAGTCATTTTGGTACATTTCTTAGTTTTGGAAAGAACATCTTGAATGTTAACCATGTAATTATGAATAACTGTAGGCAAAATGTCTATTTGTGATTGAGACTCCAATTATTCACACCCAATTTTTAATTAAAATACATGTCAAACTTCAACATTTTATTCATGTAATGGGAGAAGATTTTAAATGCTAAGTTAGTCACTAAAAAAAGACCTTAATGAACCAAAATATTCTTCAACAAGTTCTAAAGAAAATGTACTTCTACAGATTAAATTTAACAGGAAATAGCCAGGCAGCTTTGACTTGCTAATCTTCCTAAAAACAGAATGGTCATGTTGCCATTAAGTAATAAAGACACAATTGTCACATCGGTTGAAAGCAATGTTTAAAATGTCCAGTGCTACCTATGATGTATCTTGAAATTACTGTACCAAAATCCGAGTGCCTGAGTATCAGGAACCCCCTGCCTGGCCTGGCATTGGCTAGCTCTATCTTACAAATGATGTATTCAATCAACCTTTAAGGAAAAACAGAAATCAATTAATATCAAAAATCACAGGCTAGCATACCAATGGAGCAGTATTAAAAAGAGGCCGCAGAGTCACCCCTCCATCTGGGGGTGAGCGGCTGCAATGATGTATGTGTGCTCTAATCCACAAATCTGAAAGTACTCTTCTGAGTTAGGCTTTTGCTGAGTATAGATGGTTCACAGACCATCAAGAGATTAACAACAAATTTCAGCAATGCGGACCTCCAACAACCGTTAGTAAATTTAAAACTTTCATATCATATTCCTATTTAAAAGGCTCAGCTCTAAAATCCTGGGAGATTAACTGACAGCATTTCCAAATTCCTACAAAATTAAAATGGCAATAAGCATGCCTAACAGTTGAAATACATCTAAATGAATATTACCTCTTTTTTTTTTTCTCAAGGGGTCATGAAACTAACAGCTCATGTCATTCCTCACTCTCACTCTCCCTCTCTCTCCTCCCTTTGCCTGTTGCTGAGTAAAATCAACTAAGATCAGGCATTCCAAGTCAATTTTCCTCAGCAGCTGATGCCATAGGTAAAGAATTATCACACAGAGAATACTGACGTGTGTGCACAGATATAAATAAGTAAAATTGACTAGATTTGTATGCATGTGATGTCAGACTCACAACTGAGAGACAACTGAGGAGAGAAAGCAAAAACACAAAAAGGAATTTAAACTGCCACGCTGCCAACCTTGGGATTTGCCAATAAAAATCAAATCCATTGAGTATGCATGGTTCTCGGTTGCTCACTGAGAAGGAGAATTCGAGGAAGCTTGTCACTTCCCATTAACATCTTCTTCCTTCCCTTTAAATAAAGGCATGGCAGAGTCTGATAGCAATATCTATGGCACAGGGAGGCTCCACCGTTTGAGAGCTCAGCATAAGTATGTCTGGGCTTCTTTTCTCTTTCTCCCGACTTTTTTATTTTAACAAGAGATTGTTAAAATCATGCCCGTGTAACATTATATGCAAACATCGTCCTGCTTAATTGGAGGGCTCTCTGATGCAAAATAACATTTCTTGGGATAGATTTAAGTTACTTCCCAGTGACCAGTTACAGCATACCAAGCCAAAACCAGAAGAAGTTTGTAAAACATCAATATTAAGGCATCACTTTTTCACGGTAGTGTGTTTAATTCAGTGATGCACTAAGAGGAACAGTTAAATCAAATGTTTTGCAAGGAGCAGGGGCTGAAAAAAACAAAGCCACTGAATGAGACAGACTTTCATGGAAAACTACGACAGGATATGCAACGTTTCATTCAATAAACACTTAAGTTCTTGATTATTTGCTGGGAATTTAAAAAGAAAAAAGAATAAGACATGATCCTAGCCCCAAAGTGAGCACAGAAATGATGCAATACAGTAATATGTTAGGGGTGGCACTGACAGGGCCTAGTGGGGGCCCAGTCTTCTCCTGGCATGAGCTAAGGCGAGGCAGGGTGCTGGAGTGTAGGGAAAACTTCACGGAAAAAGTGGCCCCCGAGGTAGGAGCCAAGTTCAGCAGGTCAGTGGTGTGGAAATGGTTTTCTAATCCAAGGGAAATTCTGGGGAAAAGCATGGGCAGTTCAAAATATCCACCATCACCTGGAAACTGTAAGCTTTAGGCAAAAAGGGAGCTTCAGAAAGACTCTGAAAAAGACAAAAGTTGGCAAGGGTCATATCGCAGAGACTACCCTGCAGACACTGGGGAATCAGGAAATAATGCCATTGCATTTGTAGCAGATAGAGAGGTGCTCGCTCTTACAGTGCTGAGTGTACAACAACACATGATGGGGACAGGGGACTGGCGGGTGGTCAGAGGACAAAATTAGAAGCAGAAAAAGAAAAACCTGAAAATTCCCATCACAGTGGTAGAGGGCCTGGTCCAAGAGAGAGAGGCAACATGGAAACTTGGAAACTTGGGAGGTGGGAGCAGAAGTCTTGCAAGGCTCTCCAAGAACTGGGTAAATGACTGCCTGGCTAAACTAGAAAGATTTGTTTTTTCTTTTAATGTTAGATATTAGTTTCATAGGTATGAATATAACTTGGTTACTTGCGATTTTCAAGTCAATTTCCCTAGTTATTTTACCCACACAATGATGGTTATCTTTTTCCTCTTTTCATTCCTCAGAAAGATTCCTTTGCAGCCCTCCGTAACGTTCAAAAGGTTTCTAACTCTGATTCTAATGCACTGCACACATTGAGAAGTTAATCAACTTGAAACACCAGCCATTATTAAATTAAAAATAGAGAACTAAGAAAAGAAAAATGAGATCAAAGGAAATGTACCAGAGTTCTCTACTGGGTGTCCCTCCAGAAGCACTGCTAACAAATTTTCCAGCACTACGTGCTATAGGGGAAGATAGCAAATAGCCAGGGACCCTTCTGTTTGCATGCAGAAAGTGGTGATTCTGCAGAATCTCCAGAAGGTAGCTGCTCTGTCTATGAATATTAGTTGGATAGGAAAAGCAAAGGACAATTATCAGTTTTTCTGACTTAAGATGGTAAGAACTAGAGTGTTTTGAAAATGCATACCAGCACATGTACACAAAAACATATACATACTTCAAACACACGTAAACATGTACACACTATGTTTCTTGTATCATTAACTTCTTATTTCCTTGATATTTTCCCTAAAATTGGGGGCAGGAGGTGCAAGAATCCATTTTCCACCTTTGGCAACTTTCATAAATCTGGTATCTTCACTCTAATCTACTAAATGCCATGACTCACCCAACAAAATCAGTAGCAGAGTCAACTGGAATCTAGATTTCCAAATGCCTCTCTACTTCCGTGTGCCCATGTACCTAGTGGAATGCACTGCTTTCAGGAGAAACACTTAAGCAAGAAATGTAAATGTAAATCCCCCAAACGGAGAAGTATGAAGTTAGGTTTGCAAGTGTAACAGACCTAATGGCTGGGAAAAGGAAGGAAAGCAGGGACAAAGTAACTGAAATGTGCCATTAACATTTGGAATTTTCCTTCCTAAATATGAGTTTGTGGCAAAAGTGCCCACGCCACACGGACAGACGCAGGCCCTGGTCCTCTCCTTAATGGAGGTACACTGAAACCTCAGTCAAGTGCTCCTGCCCCAGCCACAAATGTCCAGCACACAACAGTATGTTCCATCCAAGCCTGGCACTTCCTCTGCAAGCTTCAAAAGAGGCCCCCTGAGTCATGGGGAAGTGTGAGGAGCTTCCTCTTTCCCCTTCTCTGGCCTGTGATGCTGGACCCAGTTGCACCATTCACCGGCTCTGAGACCCTGGGCTCAATGACATCCTCTCTTCATCTCAGGCTCCTCATTTCCCCAAAGTAGGCACAATGCCAAAATCTCACTCCCAAAGTTGCCCTACAGATCCCTGGGGTTAAGGGATGGGCCTAGCACATTAGGAGGCAGTCAGTAAGTAATAGTGTCCCTCCCCTGACCTTCCTTTTGTCTATTCTGAAAAGACATGTTCTTCTGAATCCCAAGAAGCTTCAACCGGTAGCCAGACAGCAGCTACACCATACAAGAAAATAAACAAACTAGAAAGAGACGATGGGAAAACTTAATTTTTCTCTTTTGAGTTTAGATGAAAGAAAATACATGAGGACTAGTAGACACAACAGAGAATGATAAAATATAATTTATGCTTTCTCCTCTATTTGGACGAGTTTGCCTAGTCTCTCAGAAAATGTAATAACCCTGGGGAAACTACGAATCACTGCCTTTATAAACTTTTAATGGGAATATTGTAATAGAGACATCGACACATAAACCACACTGAAACCTTACCACAACATGCCTTTCCATCCATGCAACTGTCCAGTAGGTTCCACGAGGTCATTCTAAAACATCTCACACCTAATTCCTCCCCCTTCAACCTCCAGCTTGAGGATGGAAGTCAAGAAGGATCTACATTATACTGCAAGGTATTGGTGTATTTTAAGTATGAGACACCAAATGGACATTCTAAAAAGCAATTTTCTTCCTCGATCAGATTTTTCTTCTACCACACAATGATGGCTTCCTCCTATTACTTCCTTTTATAAAATGTTATTAATCTAGTGGTCTCAGTCATTAGAAAAAGCTAAAGAGTATCCATTATGGAAGCTCCCCATTAAGTACGCTTTCTGAAATGCTCCACTTAATCTGCGACACACTGTCCACCAAAAGAGATCTAAAATAACTACTGAAATAGGATAATGACTTTAAGCAAAGAGAATCTACTTATTAATCTCTTTAAGTATTCTTTATCCTTAAAACACATTTGAAAATGAGATACCGAGAAAAAAAAAGCATGTACAAAAATCTAAAAAATAACATGAAGCTTGGGGCACCTGGGTGGCTCAGTTAGTTAAGCATCTGCCTTTAGCTCAGGTCATGATCCCAGAGTCCTGGGATCAAGCCCTGCGTTGAGCACCCTGCTCGGTGGAGAGTCTGCTTCTCCGTTTCTCTCTCCCTCTGCCTCTCCCCCTGCTTGTGCTCACTCTCTCCCTCTCTCTCTCAAATAAATAAAATCTTTAAAAAATAAAAAAAAATAAAAAATAACATGAAGCTTTAAACTTGAATAACACTACTCCATCTTTCAAGTTTTCATCTGCTTCAAAAACAAGGCCATAACACACCTAGACCTAACCCTTAAAACCACAGTGACGATGATCATCAAAATAACTCAGAGTAAGACTTAATATGAGGTGGGCTGAAGAAAAGACAAAAGTAAGAAGTTAAAAGCCTCATCCCAAAGGGAAGCAAGATTCTTTTAAGCTTAAAATTTTAAAGTTCATAGGTCAGACAGAAATCAGACACAAGAGTACCTACCTTGTGATTCCATTTATATTACATGGGGGAACGGCAAAAATAACCTAGGGACAGGAAGATCAGTGGAAGCCTGAGGCTGAGGGTGGGGAACGGACGGCAAGAGAGCACAAAAGAATCTGTGGGTCATGGAAATGTTCTACAGCCGGACTGTGGTGGTTGGTTACACGACGGTGCGTGTTTGCCTCAACTCATGGAACTGTTCATTTAAAACAGGTCCACTGTCCTGCATTTAAATTAAAGCTGAAAAACAAGTACTGCCCAGACAACATCCACACTCATGTGCCCTCCTTCCTTTCTAAGCAGTATAGAAGCAACCTACACATACCTGAGGCTGTGCCACAGCATGGCGGTACCCACCACGCTGAAGAAAAGATGCTTGCGATCACGTCAGGTGGAAAGAGCGTCACATTTCTCTGAATCTGAAGTAAGTTTAACACTAGTGCAAGAAATACTCCAATAAAAAACAGTACCACTCCACGAATCATCAAGTTCACACTCCTGCTAGTGACAGAAGAAATGTAGGGGCCACACTTTTTGGGCTCAGGTGACTCTGTCTCTCCTTCTGCCATGGTTTCATACGTTCAGTAAACCAGCAAGGGAGGGAGAAAAAGGCTTTCCAGCTGAAAAGCCAACTGTCTGTCAATCAATGCAGACTGGCGTTTCAACAGTTACGGCATCTTATCCTAAAAGAGGACCTACCAGAAATCCTGTAAGAGATAAGAAAAAAGAAATCAATGTTTGCCTAATAAATGATCATACAATTTTTTTGATTTTAATACTAATTAATTTCAAAGTACAAATAATGAAATGACAAGCTTATCTATTTATTTAAATTAGTTATTTATTAAATAAGAAGTGGTTTAAAAAGCATTCTTATAAGCATGATATAATAAAAAAGTGTTACACTTAATATTTCCTAGGACAGCCTAAGTGACCTGCGAGGCTCAAAGGTTAGAATAATAATAAAAACAGCTTGCTCTGCTTCAGAGAAAAGCAGAGCAGGTTACCTGAGATAGTTCCACCAGAATCTGGAAGATTAAAATCCAGGTTTCTGTTTTTTTCTACCTAAATCTCCATCTTCAACCCCATCAGTTAGGACAGATGGGCCTAGAAATTTAGATAAAAATCTTTATACTTTACAAAAAGATAAATGAATTTATACAGAAAATCAACATATTCTAACTGAAAATTCTATACTGCTCACAATAAAATGTGACTTGCTCATGAGGATGACCTCCATAGGGGAACAAAATGTTTTCACGTTTAATGGTTATGTATTTGAATTTTTGCACAAAAGCATCTTACAAAACATACACTGGCACCCACTTACCTACACATACACCAAGCCCAGAAAGCAGACCTGCCCGACTCTTGGCAGGGCCACAGCTGTGTCCCACCCCTGCCTGGACCCTGTCAGCCCTCTGTTGCAACCACAGAGCTACTGTGACAAAGTTGCAATAGGAAGCAGAAGAAAGGAAGCTAAGAAAATGAAGAGTAACCTCATGGCTAGATTGTAAGGAGTTTTAGCCACTTGGCTCCTGAAAGCCACAGAAAGTAGTCTTCCTCTTGTGTTCATCTGGTTAAGACAAAGAACATCTGACATTTCTGTGAGCACACAACCCATGTGGAAACTGGGGGTTGGGGAGAGGGGTGCTGACTTTAGAAATAACCAGTATGAAAATGAGAACATTTACGAGTACTAGTAACTCTCATAGCCGATCAGTTCCACGTGATAAACACAGACAACAGACTGTTTGTTTGTTTGTTTGTTTTACTGACCTCTGTCACATCCAAAGCTCTGGGCCCAGATCACAGGGGGACATCTGTCCTCAAGCTAGTCCTCATAAACCTAACTTAGTCTATAGCATGACTGAGCTCTATAGCTTAGAGGACTACAGAAAATAGTACGTCTTCCGGCTGATTCATGGAGAAATACACTCTACACACCAGCTGAAAACGCCTGGAACACAGCTCCTTCTGATCTGATCTTGCAGACTCCTCCTTGCTGTGCTATCCAGCAAATTAGCATGCCAGGTGTTTAGTTGCTACAGGATTCTTCATCATCACCATCATCATGACTATTGATATAGCACCCATTTATGGAGGGCCTACTCCATGGCAGACATAGAATTAAACCTAATCTTCAAAATCATCCAAAGGTAAGTATTACCACCCTCATTTTACAAATGAAATGCAAAGTCAAAGAGATTTAGGAACTTGCTT
Organism: Mirounga leonina; assembly: GCF_011800145.1. Taxonomy (NCBI): domain Eukaryota; kingdom Metazoa; phylum Chordata; class Mammalia; order Carnivora; family Phocidae; genus Mirounga; species Mirounga leonina. The sequence continues at coordinate 98,765,433 of NW_023270377.1, read as the reverse complement.
ATCATCACATGACACACAGTATCAGAACTGAATTTTACCTTAGGTCTGATTCCAAAACCCATCCTCTTCCCTCTAAATCTGAGCCCCATTCCAGCCCAACTCCTCAGACTTCTTTTTTGGCACATGGATTTATGGAAGGGGATTTGGTTACTGAAAAGACAGTAGACATGAGAAAAACTAACTCAACTATAATATATTCTCAATATAAGTAGGTATAATAGCACAAAGACCATGAGAGTAAATGTACCAAGGCCTTGAAATTTTCTTCAAAATTACTAGATCAAGGTGTAAAAAGATGTTTTAAAGAAAAAAAAATCAGGGGGTGCCTGGGTGGTTCAGTTGTTAAGCGTCTGCCTTCGGCTCAGGTTATGATCCCAGGGTGCTGGGATCGAGCCCCATATCGGGATCCCTGCTCCGCGGGAAGCCTGCTTCTCCCTCTCCCACTCCCCCTGCTTGTGTTCCCTCTCTCGCTGTCTCTCTCTGTCAAATAAATAAATAAAATCTTAAAAAAAAAAAAAATCAGGGGCACCTAGGTGGCTCAGTCGTTAAGCGTCTGCCTTCGGCTCAGGTCATGGTCCCAGGGTCCTGGGATCGAGCCCCGCATCGGGTTCCCTGCTCGGCGGGAAGCCTGCTTCTCCCTCTTCCATTCCCCCCTGCTTGTGTTCCCTCTCTCCCTGTCTCTCTGTGTCAAAATAAATAAATAAAATCTTTAAAAAAAAAAAATCATATGGACAACTTACATACTGTATACCACCATACCGCGTAAGACCCTTCACTTCCCAGACTTCCAGTAGACACAGCAACGTGCCCCAACTTCTGCTGTTAAAATGGCTACTCGAGGACAAAGTATATAATTTTAAGTAGCCCCAATTCCTCTAGTGAATCCTCGTTTTATGTCTGTGATCCTTCCAAGCGGGAATTAATGGCAAAGGATGTTTTGTGTTGAATTATGTTTCTAAAAGAGCATAGTAACTTCAGCTTAAAAAGCGTTTTTCAGTTGTGCCAGGTCCCAGCTCACAATCACCAGTGTTTGTCAGAGGGCACTGGCATTTTGGGCAGGACAATTCCTTGCTGTGTAGAAGGAACTGCCCTAGGCATTGCAAAACACTTAACGTCCCTGGCTCGTGCCCACTAAATACCAAGGGCATGCCCCCTCGACCATTTGAGACAACCAAAACTGTTCCTACAATATTTCCAAATGCCCCCAGAGAGGCAATGCCCTCCCATTAAGGACCACTGATTGCCACAGACTATTTCCTCAAGCTAGAGACTTTCGAAGCTGTTTATTTATGTTATTCTACCACAGCTGTCTATTCAACCTTTCCTGGCAATGCTTGTTTATAGTTTCCTACTTCACCCCAAAAGTTTTCTTTAAAATTAACACAATATTTGGTTGGCGGCTGTTTATTTGAATGAGTTCTCTTTTTAAAGATCATATTTTAAAAATCCAAAAAGCTGATTTTTAGGACTATATTTGAACGAGCTCTCTTTTTAAAGATTATATTTTAAAAATCCAACAAGCTACTTTTTACGACTACATAATAATACAATATTATATAATTCCTGGAGACAAAAATAAAAGGATGCTTTAGAATCACAGTAACCTAAAATTTAAGAAATAGAAGGGAACTGAGAGATCATCTATCCCAGGGGGTCCATGAGCCCTGAGGCAAAACAAAACAAAAAAAGTTGTGTATATATGCATTTTTCTGGAGAGTTCCACAGTTTATATCAAATACTTAAAAAGCCCATGATCCAAAGAAGTTAAGAACCAGTGATCTAACAGTTTTCTCATTTTACTGGCATATCAAATGAGACCCAAAGTGGTCAAGTGAGGTGACAAGATCAAGGCTGTGTACTACTAGATCTTGCTACCACAAATGTGTAAAGTGAACTCCTGGAAATGAACAGGCTCATTAAAGGGATAAAAAATTCCACAAGACCACTCACTCCCTAGTATGCAACAGTTCAGTTCCTTAAAAAGCATGCTGTTTAAATATCAGTCACAAAACAGGGGAGTGGGTTATTTAAATGAAAGCTCTTGGGATTAAGTATCCCCTTAATCTGTTTATTGTAAAGTTCGGGTTTTCTGATTAGGTACTGATATTTTTTTTCTTAAAACAAAATGTACCTATACCTTTAAATATTACTCTTACATCAATGATAAATTTGATTCTTCTCCAAAATTTAAAAAAAAAAAATCTATATTTGAAAAATTTAGATTACTCAAGAAATAATTTGCTGATTAGGGAAGAAGTCTTTGGTATTAAGATATTATTTAGAGAGACCAATACCTCAGTAGATCCTCAATGATAATCCTGGTACAGAGGTGTTTTGGTTCTTTGGGGTTTTTTTGAAGGTTTTATTTATTTATTTGACAGAGACACAGCGAGAGAGGGGAACACAAGCAGAGGGAGTGGGAGAAGGAGAAGCAGGCTTCCCGCGGAGCAGGGAGCCCGGTGTGGGGCTCGATCCCAGAACCCAGGGATTATGACCTGAGCCGAAGGCACGACTGAGCCACCCAAACGCCCCGAGGCAAGTGTTTTTAATCCCCATTTTACAGAACAAAGTAAGTTAAGTAACTTCCTGAGATGATAACACTGTTACCAGGTAGCCCCAGGACTGGCATCCTCCCCCACATTCCCAACACTCTAGCTCCTTCTAGAGTTCTTTCCCATTTCACCACACTGCTCCAAGTACAAACACCATACAAAAACAATTACCTCGCCACACAATGGCAGCTTTTAAAGTCATGCTGATCAACCACTGTTAATACCAAAATAATGTGGGGGGTTTTTCCCAAAAATTGACAAAGAAAAATCTCCCACAGTATATAAGAAATTCTTATTCTTCCTTGAGCCCTGACCTACAATTTATATAAAGTACATTACTGAACAAAAAGAAAAATAGTTCAAATAGTTTAGACAGATCAATAACAAATCATCAAAACTGGAAAAACATTAATCCAGCTATATGGCCGTTTGTTAATGGGTGATATTATTCCTTTAAAAAAAATAAGTAATAAGTGATTCAGGACTTTGTGAATGAATTCATTTGTGAATGAAAATCAAAGTTTATGTCTTCCACTGAAACAACTTTCAGGCAATAAGCATTTGAAAACAACAAACACACAATTTTCTAGTAACCTTAAGAAACGGCTGTATTTTATCAATTTCTACACCTCAATCCAACAAGACCATTCATCTTCCAATGATTAACAGCCACAGAAGTATATTTCTTTCCTCATATCACCCTATCTCTTCAAGTGTTTGGGTCAGATAGGCTACTAAATAATAAAACTAAATTACTACCTCACATCTTTCATCAGATGCTCTCTTAATTATAATGGCATTCTCAAAACAGAATAAGCATAAACATCAGGAAAAATACATTTATATCAATGAAAAAATTTAACTCTCCTTAAATAAATAAACACAAATGTGAATCATAGGCTATGCACACTAAAACTTCTAGAAAGACAAACATTTTGTCTTAAGACAATGCAACTCATCTTTCCTTTCTATGTTAAGACCCAAACACGGAAACCATTAAACAAGCAGCATTCACATCCCATTACTACTTTTAAATGTCAAGTCTCAGTCACTAAAAAGGTTACTCTATCATTTGGGAATAATTTTCTGATAACAAATTACTGAACTGCATTCTCTCCTTTCCTTTACAGCAGACCATTCCTAAAAACAACAGTTGTCAGTTTAAAAAGAATCAACCTCTTCCACTTTGTATCAGATATGTACTGACAACTACAAAAAATCACACTAGTCAACATAATGGGCAGAGAAAGAATGAAAGCGGAAAATAGGAAGAGTCCCAGGAACAGTACCTGGCCAATATTTTTTCCCTGGAGACCCTATTAGTCAGGTATCCCTTCATTCATTTTCACTCGGTGGGTGGCAATCAGGGCCAAGCCCCAAAGCTGGAAAACACAATCTAGCCACTGTTTGCCTTCATTCTCCCTGTACCTAGCACTGGAGCGTGCCTTCCCCTGCAATCCTCAGCCCCATTGCCAATACTGATCTGGGCCAGTTTCAGTGGCCCAGGAGTCAAGTCTACCCATTCCTTCTTAAAGCATCTCCTCATCAATCCTACAAAACAGGAAGCCCTTCATGGTCTATTTTCCTAGACTATCAAGCTAACACCATACTTTTATAACTTTTTTCCAACATTAACGGCATGGGTCATGATCACTGGTTTTAGCACACTTCCTCCCACCCCCACCCCCCGTCCCCTATCATCCACACCTCTTTCCTTTTCCAGATGGCCAATCCCACTGAGCAACCCCAAAATCCCAGTAGCTTATCACCAGCTGACTTCTAGGTCCTGGCAAGTGTTCTCTTTGGACTGACCCACACACCTACTCCAAAGGTGTCCAATTCCAAACCAAAATGCCAAAGTCCCACTCCTCAACCCCGTATCAACATACCTTCTTGCGGATTCTAAACTTACTACAAAAGCCACCTTTTTGGATCCATCCTCCTCCCCAGCCTGAGTCTCCCTGGCTACCAGCCTCCCAAGTCCTGACAGCTCTATGCTTGACAGCTCGCCGACCTCCAGCTTCATCAAATCTCCAGGGTCGCCCTTCCCGCCGTCCTCCAGTCTTCTTTCCGCTCGGACACTCTTGCACTGTCCGGGGAGCCTCGGCCTCTCCCATGACCTCCGCCCGACCCCGCTGTCTCCTTCCGGACCTCGCCGACCCTTCACCAGGTAAGCGGGGCCCCTTGCCCTTCAGGCCCCATCTGTGGTCCTGGCTACCCGCACCTGCCAACAGGGTTCCCAGCCTGCAAAAACACAAGCAGTTCCTCTTCCCGAAGGCCATCCCCCTCCTCAGGCCGCTTCCCTCAGCACCATATCTCCCGAGCTTCGCAGGGGGACCCCAACTCACCCCCGCCTCCGCCATCTTCTGGGACCGGCTGCCGCCCCCCTCCCCCCCCGCCTCTTCCTCCTCCCCTCCCACAACTCCGCCGGAGCCCCACTGCGCCTGTGCAGTCCACGAGGCGGTGCTCCGACGATCGGGGCAGAGGAACTTCCGGTTCGTACCCGCACTTGTTGTTAGGCCCGTGAGACGGGGCAAAAGGGCTTCCGGCTTGCCCGAAACCAGCCACTGCTTGTAGGTGTGGACTGTTTAGACGGTGGGAGGTGGCTAGGTCAGCTGTTGTTTGCTGACCAGGCAGTCGTGGGTTGTGACGAGTATCCAGGCCCTGTGGGCGGTGTAAGAGAATCGCGCACAAACACACGCACACTCTCTGGGAGGCGTGACCCTCAGCGCGTCCCTCTGCTCCAAAGGGAATTGAGGGCTCGAGCGCAGGCCGCCGGATCTCCCACCGGAGACGCTGACTCAGTACCTTGTGCTTTTGCCGGGCTTTACTCTTTACATTTTCCCCTTCCCTACTAAATCATAAAAGCATGATTGATATTTCTCTCATCTCCATCCCACGGCACTTCGCAAGGTTTTTATTGATAATCGTTCCCCAAGTTCGACCAGGTAGCACACTTTGAGCTACCTCTTTGGAAGAGCTTTAGAGGTGGATAAAAAAGTAGAGGAAATACAGAATCTTATCTTTGTTAGGAGGTGTGCTGTAATATGGATGTGATCAGGTTACAGTGGTCTTGAGGAAAGTTTTAGGTGAAATTTGGGCCTCGCGTAATTGTTTAAGAGCTTTCCATAAAAGTATCAGTTAATGAAATACCTTCTTTTTTTTCTTTGAGTGGTTAACAATAAGATGGATTTTTGTGTTTCCAACCTTTATATAAGTACACTTATTTCTCAAAATTAAAGTCTAAATTAAATCTGCAACAAAATGCATCTAGGCAAGTATTTATATGATCTTGTTTACTCTGTTTCCTGTAGCTCATAAATTTCTTTTTTTTTTTTTTTTAAAGATTTTATTTATTTATTTGACAGAGAGAGAGAGAGAGGTAGGAGAGAAGGAACACAAGCATGGGGAGTGGGAGAGGGAGAAGCAGGCTTCCCGCTGAGCAGGGAGCCTGATGCGGGGCTCGATCCCAGGACCCTGGGACCATGACCTGAGCCGAAGGCAGACGCTTAACGACTGAGCCACCCAGGTGCCCCTCTCTTTTTTAAAAGATTTTATTTATTTATTTGAGAGGGAGAGCGAGAGGGAGCACAAGCAGGGGAAAGGGGCAGAGGGAGAGGGAGAAGCAGGTTCCCCACTGAGCAGGGAGCCCGCTGGAGATGCAGGGCTGGGTCCCAGGATCCTGGGATCATGACCTGAGCCAAAGGCAGATGCTTAACCAACTGAGCCACCCAGGTGATATTTTGCCATAAATTTGCCATAAATTTCTCTTCTATAGGTTTTTATACCACCAGTAAAATAAGATTTGGGCAGATTATACGGATGGATGAGGAATTTTAAAAGAAAAAGAGAAGAGTACATACTAAAGAGACAACAATCTCAAAAATGTCCTGACATTAAGACTCTCTGTAAAACAGTATGAGTTCTATTCATCCAGCTCATGTCTCCCCTAAGCCATCTTTTTCAAACACTTAGAAATTGCCTTCAAGAAAATCCTTATGGAAAATTTTAGCCTACAGAGGCATTTATTTTAGTTTAAATATTTATTTAAAGCTGGAAAACGTTGGTATATTCCAGGAATTGAAAAGAAGATAGAATCGCTGGGGGGTAGCAATTGAGAAGGAAGAGGTTACAAATTGAGGTTGTGTATTAATATCGTGATTGAGCACATACTCAATCTATGTGCCAGACACTGCTAAATTTAATTTCATTTGACCTGCTCAAAAACTCTTTTAAAATAGATATAATGTAGTAGATGAGGAATTAAGACCAAGAGCTGTGATACCCAATCCTGGCTGCATATTAGGATCACCCATGGATCTATTGAAATTTCTTGTGTCTGAGCCTCATCCTCCATATATATTCTGACTTAACTGGGCTGAGAAGAGGACCTGAATCATTTTAATAAATTCCTTGTGTAATCCCAATGTGCAACCAAAGCTGAGAATCACTGTGTTAGAGTCAATTTGCCCAGGGTCACTTAGCAACTAAGTAAGTGGCAGAGGAGGCAGAAACTTAATCTAGATCTATCTGATTCCAAAACCTGTGCTCTTAGCTGCCCATTAGCACCGTCTACATTCAACAACATGTAGCACACACCACTTGCATGCTAGGAATTTTGTTAAACACTGGGACACAAAGATGAATGAGACAGAGCCTGTGCCTTAAATAAATTCAAGCCTTGTAAGGCAGAAGTCTCAGTAAATGAAACTAGGCCAGCTCACACAAGGTAGAAGCAAGTCAACTGAAAACTCTGTGTATTTCCTTCCAATTTTGAGCTAGATTGGCATGGAAGGTAACTGGTGGCAGGAAATCTAGGTAGGTGGCTATTGCAATTGTAGGCTGAACTAAGACAATGACAGGGGTACAAAGAGAATTGGCAGGACTTGCTGAACATTGATGAGAGGATGAAGGAAGGAAAGAAAGAAGTAGAAGATGACTTCGGAGTTTTGAGTTTGAGTGGAAGTAACACCCAGATCAAGAACACAAGAATGGGGTTCAATGAGCTTGAAATACTTGTTGAACATTCAGATGGAAATATCTAGTAGACCACTGGAAGTGTGCATCTGGAATTCAAATGAGCAAATAGTCTGGAAATAAAGATCTGGAGTCACTGACTTATAAGTGGTAGCTGAAACCAAGCTTTGTATAATGTGTATGCTATGTATGGAATTTTTTTTAAAAGACAATAGAGATCAGGGAGGAAAAAAACCCACCAAATTTGACATTGCCATATTTGAATAGTTCAATAAATCTATTTTTATCTGCAGTGATATTAAATACAGTCAACTCATGATCGTCCGTGATGAGTTTTTAATACTTTCCAGAATTTCCCTAGCCTCACATCAAATTTAACAGATGATGCATGGCCATGGAATGCAAACCAATTTTAAATATTGGCTAAATATTTAAGAACACAATATGATGCCTTCAGAAATGTAATAGAAATATCCTAGAGCAGTGTTTCCACACATAAATAACATTTATGCACCCCTAGTTTTGACTTCAATTATTTTATCCTAATATTACTTAAACCTACAAAAATTACAATATTCTAGACATAAATCTAGACAAAAAATTCTTAGGCTTAAGCCCATATACTTCTATAAACCAGAACCCTTACAAAATAAATAGGAACAGAAGCATAAAATAAGTAAGCTTCAAATCGTAATGTGAAAGGTGTTTTCTTGAACTTGAAGAATTTCAGTAAATATTTAAATCATTGCTCCAGAATGGATTATTTTAAGATAAAACATGCTTTTAATACTGTATGTCATGTGATGGCTCAGTTCTCTCACCACTTCTCTTTATTAAACCTTTATTTTTATAGTAAACCCACCATTACTGGGCCTTTATTTGAGGCAAATGGTCATTTAAATCCATCTCTTTTTTTTTGCAAATCAATGTAAAACAATTACAGGGCAATCTTAAGAGAAATCATGTAACAATACTCTGTTAGAATGTGTTGATCAACATAATCCAGAACAGGCTTGTATTAATATTTGAAGTTTATCATGTAAGTAAAATCACATCATTTCAAAATTCTTCAGAGGAATTATGGAATACTAAGAATATATTCAGAATATATTCATGGTCCCTAAAGATCTGCAGATGCCACTTTGAAAAACAAAAAAACAAAAAACCTATCCTAGATTATCCAGTGTTTTTGATTATTTATGCTTTGTAAAATTCCTTAGCATAAATCTCCAATTCTCAAAATGTATCCCATAGAATCAATATTAACAGGTAGTTTGTGAGGGGAGGGGGATGGGGTTCTACATTTGTATTTGGTAAGCATTGGATTAGAAAAAAATGAAACATATTTTCAATATGGGAATTCTGAAATCCTTTAACATGCCAGGACACTGTTGTCCGATGGAACATGTGATTCTTTCCCTCCTTCAGGGCATCTCACAGGGCTAGTATTTGACTATGTTCACATATTGTCAAACATTTCGGTCTAGTACACTTACGGAAAGTTGAAGGAATGAAGTTGTATTTTACAGTGAAGGCTGTTTATAAAATCCTCTGTCATCTGTCAATCAATAACATCTACATAGAAAGCAGAAGCATCATCAGGCATATGGCACACTTTTCAATGCCTAGTATGGTGCCTATTTCATAATACAAGCTCAATAAATATTTTGGGGGTTAATTAGTATTTTGTTGTATTATTTGTTTTATGTCAATAGCAGTGGCTGCTATTTTGATTTAATGAACTACATATCTTCTGGAGAGAAGACCATGGTCACAAAAGTGTTTTTATGAAGCCTGTCATATAACCAATATTTATCCTGAAGTATCATAAAGAAATTTGTCTTAGAATCTACACTGTCCAATATGGCAGGCACTAGCCATGTGCAGCTATTTAAATTAATTTAAGATTTTATTTACTTATTTATTTTAGAGAGAGAGAGTGAGTGTGAGTGTGAGCAGGGGAGGGGCAGAAGGAAAGGGAGAGAGAATCTCAAGCAGACTCCTTGCTGAGTGTGAAGCCCAGCACAGGCTGATCTCACGACCCTGAGGTCATGACCTGAGCCAAAACCAAGAGTCAGACACTTAGCCGACTAAGCCACCCAGGTGCCCCTAAATTAATTAAAATGAAATAAATTAAAAACTTAGTTCTGTAGTCACACGTATCAAGTGTGCAATAACCCCATGTAAACAGGGCAGATTACAGCACATTTCTATTATCGCATGAAATTTTACTGGAAAGCCCTGTATTAGACGATTTACATAAACTTAGTTTCCTCAAAATACTAACAAGGAAGGAAAAAAATCAAGAAATAGAGTTGAAATTAAATTATTACCTCCCAGCAATTTGTCCTTAAAATTTATAACCTCTTTTAGCATGTTGGAGAAAGAATTATATAATGCAAAGTGACCCAGTGGTTCTAGTTTTACTTTAGGAAAAAGTTTGAGTTATGGCATTCTCTACTTTCAGACCTGGCACCAACCTCTTCCAGAGGGATGCACCAATTCCAAGACAGTCTGGTTTCTCAATAAGAGTCATGAGCAGATGGCCAGTAGAAAGTCTATACCATGTAATGTAGATCGGGTGGTAAAGAAAAGCCCTCCTACTGAAAACAAAAGCGTTTGTTGGAATATATTTTAAGTATCATCAAAGAGCTGAGAAGATAAAGAAAGATTACCAGGCCAAAATATAAGGGAAAGTAGGACCCTGGAGAAGTAAGCAGAGCAAGAAAGCTACTTGCCCTGAAATGTTTTCCTGGTTGGAAAAAAAACTGAAATTCTGTTTTGATAGACTTTTCAGACGAGAGGACAAATGTAAAAGCTTGGGGCCTGCTAATTTGGGGATTCAGAGAGCTCAGGTTTAAAAGGTGGGACAGCCAAGGATAGCACCTTTGGCGTAAAGGTAATGGGAAGTGAGGCCACTCCCCACCCACACACGGAAATGAGTAGAGCAGAAGGAAATAAAAACATAAATTAAGTACCTGTGGAAATGTAGGCACAAGCTGACCCTCAGGCAAAGCATTCCAAATTCATTCCACCTCAGTAAATTCAAAAACTTCATGTCTTTAATTTTGTTTAAAGTGTTCTTAGACTGATGGAGTCCAAAATACCTGTGGATTGAATGCTTCTTCTGCATGTCTTTCCAGTCTTTTACAAATGTCTAGCCCACATCTCATACATGTGCACATTTTTTAGTAACACTCACCTTAACCAAGCACCCATAGCTTTTAACTTATTTGTCCTAGAAAAAAAACCTGCCCTTTCAATATTTCCATTTAATCAATTTACAAATTTTTTAAAAGATTACTTATTTGAGAAAGAGAGAGAGCACGCATGAGTAGGATGAGGGGCAGAAGGAGAGAATCTCAAGCAGACTCCATGCTGACTGGTGAGCTCCATGCAGGGCTTGATCTCATGACCCATGCAATCATGACCCGAGCTGAAACCAAGAGTGGGATCCTCAACTGACAGAGGCACTCAGGTGCCCTCATCAATTTCCAAATTTTGAATTACATTATGCAGTCACAACAACATAACTGGCAATAATCACAGTGGACTCTTGATGGACACAAAATCTACTTGCTGGAGCTGGATGTGCAGGGGGTAACTAGCCCCAGGAACGGAGCCTGCTTTACCAGGGAAAGGAGACCTGCATTTTACTTTAAGTGTAAGACCTTCTTACACCCTTTCTCAGTGCTGTGAGATAGACAGGGGAGGCTCACAGAGAGGAAAGTCTCACCCAAGGTTTACTAGCAGTTGGGTCAGAATAGAAATCAGATCTGCTGGTTCATAATTCAGTCCTTTTTTTTTTTTTTAATAGAATTCATCTTGATCTAAGAACCATGCTTGAAATCTTTTAGATCATGTAAAAAGAATTTTTTTCTACTGTATTAGCCTAACACACTCTGAGATGATAATAATTCTTGGTATATTTGTAGATAAAATTTTTGTACGTTTCCTTGATAATATGCCCAGAATATTCAGTCTATCTTTTCATAACTCTAGACTGAAAATACACTGAAGTTACCAACCGTTCGGTCATAGTTACAAATGTGAGGTGATTTTATAATAGGGATGTTTATCTTCTTGGATATAAACTCATTAAATGTTTTCTGCAATTACCGACCTTAGCCTGCTTTTATAATTTTTTGTTTGGTGGCAAACTCCACAGCACATGCAAACAAATTGAGGGTCGGGTGGGAGACGAAGTGATGGAGGTGCTTATAAATTAATCTAGTCACAAGGAGGCAAACTAACCTGAGTTTTCATGGTTGCACTGCTTCAATCTGTGATTATTAGTAAGATCAATGCTGGCTATAGAGGAAAAAAACAACATGTTGCCAAAGAGGGGAGGAGGACAGAGAACAGGGGCAGGGTGAACCCCCAAAGCTCTGAAGGAAGAGGTCAGTAAGAAGGGCAGTCACCTTTTAGTAGTGATCTTTGTGTAACGCTGTCAGGGTGCTTTGGGGGACTGTTAGGAAGTAGTGGCAACTAAAGTCAATAAACTGAATGTATATAAAGTCAAATGGTCCCTGTAAGGCTTGGTATGTATCATCAGGCAACAAATAAACTAAACAAAGCCCAAACAAGGTCACCACGGATGAGCAAGCAAATGCAGAACACAACTCTAAGACAAAATCACTGAGGTATAAAACATCAGGGTGAGAAGACACCTGGAAAGACTATAGACTATAGACTATTTGTCAGAGAGTCAATGATAGAGACCAAGAACAGAGAGGCGACACTAGCTATTAATTATTACAAGGGCCCATTGCAATTTGCGGTCAAAAAACATAACAAGGTGTTCTCTAAGGGATTTCTCTCTTGCTAATTCACCACACTGTTGTTTCTGTTGTGTGACACTCTTGCATTCTAATCGAATTCACACACTGGGGTCTTACGTAGGATTCAGTCTCTCCCAAAGGTGAAATGTGTATTCCAATCTCTAGTTGAAATTAAGCTAGACTTATAGTTGTCTAAGAGCATATACTGTTTTTATAAGAGACTGAAAAAAGTAGCAGAGAACCTCCTCTGGTTTGCCAATTATATGTGTATATGTATATAAATTGATTCACAAAAGCAGAGGATTTCATCTGATAACAAATGGAAGACACAAACAATCAAATAGTTGGAAATTTCCCAGAAGAAATATATATAAGGCTAGGTGATGTAACAGACATAAAACACACTTACAGAAAGTCAATGGCTTGGATTTAGATTTCTTCTGGGACTCAGATTTGCCAAAAACGGAAACTACCAAAAGAATTTTCTGTAGAGATAAAGACATCGTTTGAAATGATTTTAAATTTATTTCCTTTGGAATTTGAGAAGCATTGCTTTTTTTAAAGACTAGGGATCAATGCTTTAATAGTGATTAGAGATCATTAAAAGAACTTAGACTTTTCAGAAGAAGATCTTAGATTCATAAAAGTAATGTTAGTATTGAAGTATGATAAAACCATGAGTAGAAAAGACATTCCAAGCTGGAAAATAATATGTGTGGCTCAATGATGGCTTGGAGAGTCCTGGTGATGCTCACTATTTTCAGAGGCTTTCTTAGACGCTTGAGCTCCAGTAGGTCCCACTGCTCCTCTGTTATTTTAAAAATTGCTGTGGTGTCCACTCCGAGAGCTCAGTTTTATTTCAGGGAGCTTGGGGTAAAGGAAAAGCATGCGCGCTGCATAGAAGGAGGAATATCTGGGTTCCAGGCTCTGCTCTCTTTTACCAGCTGGTTATTCTTGGGCAAGTGACTTGCCTTATCTGATCCTCCATTTCCTCATCATTGAAGTGCTTCTTGTCATAAGGAATACATGTAATAAAGTAGTCATAAAACGTCATAGTTATGTGGGTATTACCATTAATCACTTTGATGTTCTCCTTGACAAATGATGTTCCTATTTCTGTTGAATGCGTCCAGGATCGAAAATTCCTCACCTCTTAAAGAAACTTGTTTCATCTCTGCAGAGCTCTAGGTGCAAGAAAGTTCCTCTTGGAGTTCAACTATATCCAGCTTCTTGATGGCTTCCCACCCACTGACACCACTTCATGTGACAACCTTGAAATTGTGAAATTCTCCTCCTGCTCTGAGCTCCCCACAGACTCTTGTCCTCGTTAAAGATACCATTTGTTTAGCCATTTTCCATATGACAGGTTCTCCATCCCCTTACCATAATTGTTGCTTTCTTCTGGACATGCTTCAGACTACCAACATCCCCTCCGTAGGGTTACTTCCAGAACAAACACCAAAGCCGCATCACCACATCCCCCATTTTAGATACTTCCTTGAACACAGTGCCCCTTTACAGTAGCATTTTTGGCAGTCATATCCTACTATTAAGTTGTATTGAGTTGTTAAATTTAAACAGCTCTTAAATCCTTTCCATGTGCACAAACCATATTTTCTCTATCCTGTTCCTGTATAGTTGAGGGTAGAATTTGGGGGTGTTTAGATTTTTCCATGTTTTCCATTGAGGATGATGGGTGGATGCCTAAACAAAAGAGATTATGAGTTTCCTGTTGAATTTCTTCTTCTTAAACCATTTCTTTCCACTGTTCCACTGTTCAACATAATGATGAGCCCCCTTAAGCCTTGTGTTACCTGCAGACTGCATCAGCATGCCATCAGAATCTTATCCCAAGTCCTTAATCAATACTTTGCATAGTACAGCACCAAGCACAGAGGCCTGTGGTGGGCTCTGGAGAGAGCCCTGCCATTTGGTTTGACATGAATCCATTCATCAAAAAAGAATTCTGTTTACTATAGGCCCAGCTTATATTCATTCAGAGTGGTGTCATTACAGCCTGGCAAATGCATTTAGAAAGTCAGGCTAACTATTTCATCTTCACTAACTGACGCCGATTCCTTTGCTGAGAGCTTGCAAATGACCTCTTTAATGCTTTGTTCTAGAAAATTCCCCAGATGTCAAGCCCATCTCCCAGAACTCACAGGATTCACCTCTGCTTTGAGAATAAGACATTTGTCCATTTTCAGTTTTCCCTAATTCTTAAGGTTCTTCAGAAATTATTGACAGGAGTTCCTCGGTTTTATCCCAAGATTCTTGTACTCTCTAGGAAATGTGCCTCATCCAAGCCGTGAGACTTATATGCATTTTGAACAGCCAGTGCTTTCTTACAGCTTTCTTCCCTACCTTACTTTTACAAACTAGTATTAGGGTTGCTTTTCCTTCTCTGGCAATCTTTCAGCTGGAGAAAGCATAGGAATTTAAGCAGTGAAGTGGTTCTACTCTCCTCCTCTACTCTTTTAACACTGCAAGTAGTAGGCTCCTTAAACTTTGGGCACACTTCTGTGCCATCTATGAAAACATGCTTTGTGTGACTTATTACCTCCGGCCTGAACCATTTACATTTGGATTGTTCACAACTCCAGTCCTAAATGCTGGCACTTCACAGTCTGATCTGTTTCCACTCTGACCCTCGGACTTACTTTCATCTTTCACTTCTGCTTCTCTCCTGAGACCTACTACTCCCCCATACTCCGATTTTCTCTTTGCTCTTAACTCTCTGGCTCCTGCTTTGGTCCCCCAAGGGTAAATGCCCCTCCTCAGCAAATGGGTTCTTGCCTTTGGCCAATCTCCTTGGGTCTGACATTCCCACCAGGTGTTCCAGCCATCCACTGCTGTGGATCAAACCAGGGAGCAGCTTCATTGCCTTTAAGTCACATGGCATCACTTCTGCCATCCTCTCTTGGTCAACCGATGGCTAAGGTTGGTCCAGATTCAGAGAAAGGAGACACAGACTCCAGCTCTCAATGAGAGGAATGTCAGAAAATTTGCACACAGGTATTTAGAATGGTACCAGGTTAACAGAGCCCAGCAAACAGAGCCCTGGCACCACACGGCAAAGCCATCTGTTACTCGTTCTTCCTTCTCTCTACATAAGTGTACACATCCTCAGATGCTTAGCATGTTTCATATACTTCCCTCTATCCTGGCCATTAGGGTCTAATATTCTTACAGGCTTACATTGCTGTCTTACCTTTGAACATGATTGCTTGTCTGTTTTCTGTTTGAATTCATCAGAGAGGACCCTGTGGAGTCGTATCAGTTTATTAGGGGCTTTTCCATTGCTTCCAGTCCACTGTATCGCCAAAGATTAAGCTTTGAAAATATTTCATTCCTTTTCTTAGAGTGCCTATAAATGGAATGCTAGCAATCCCTTTCCTCTGCATAACCCCACTCAACATTTACAAGCTAGATACTGACCTCTTGTTAATGCTTCTCATCCCCTTCTTAGGGTGGGGAAGGTATAACCACATGATGAAGAGTCAGACAGACCTGAGAGTTCATTCCTGTTCTCCCTCACTAGGTAGCTGGGTAATCTGGGGAACATGATTTTACCTCTTTAGAAGAGTAAATTTTATGTGATAATGGGGATGACAGTAGGATTAACTGACAGTGGGATTAATTTTTTAAAGACTTTTTATTTATTTGAGAGAGAGAGAGAGCACAACAGTGGGAGGAGCAGAGGGAGAGGGAGAGGGAGAAGCAGGCTCCCCACCAAGCAGCGAGCCTGACGCGGGGCTCAATCCCAGGGCCCTGAAATCATGACCTGAGTCAAAGTCAGACACTTAACTGACTGAGCCACCCAGGTGCCCCTGACAGTGAGATTAAATGAAAGAATATATAGAGAGGATTTAGCACATTAGTAGGCACTCACTAAATAGTAGCTGTTAATCTTATTCATCTCTTACCCATATTTTTTTAAGATTTTATTTATTTATTTGAGCAGAAGGAGGTGCAAAGGGAGAGGGAGAAGCGGACTCCTCGCTGAGCAAGGAGCCTGACATGAGGCTTAATCCCAGGACCCCGAGATCATGACCTGAGCCGAAGGCAGATGCTGAACTGACTGAGTGAGCCACCCAGGCACTCCCATCTCTTACCCTTATTATCTTTTAACTGAAAATGGCAACAATCTCTCCATTCTGGACTCTGGGTATGCATAAAATAGAAGCTGTATATCTGTGCGGGCCAGGGTGTTTGGTACAGAAGAACACCCTGTGTTCTTCACAAGTAGTTGCTTACGTTTTTGTCTGGTTTTGTCAGCAACTTCAGCAAGATCTGCTAGGGTCATGGTGACCCATTCCTTCCCTTCTTTTGTAACCCTTGCAGCACCTACCTCGGGCCTGAGCTACCAGGTCCAGAGGTGCATCCCAGATCACATAAGCTGTCCCTACGTTGAACAACTGAATGTCAGAGCCAAGACTGTTGCCCCAAGTTTCTCTCGGCAAATAACTCTAGGACACCTTCCTACAGAGAACTTAATGTAGGGGAATGCTGCTTGTCCAGAGTGTATACTTGTGGGTGTATAATTAGTCATGAGTCAGCGTGTAAATAAATTGCTTTATTTGTCAATGTGAAAAGCTCTGCAGAAATACAAGGTATTATAGGAACCAGGGCTGAACACAGGAGATAAGGCACTGTGGGGAGAGAACCAGTGAGTGAGGCATCAGTGTGTGTCACGTATCCCTCCGAGGGGACGAAGCCCGTAGCTTCTCTTCCCTCACTTTCTAAGAACACTGACTCCCCTGGGTGAATAATTTAAAGGACAAATTACCACTCTTCTGGGTACCAAAGCCAGCCATAAGCTGAAATTAAATTAAATCATAAAGCCCTACAAGAAACTGAAGGAAGAGTCAGAAGTATAAAACCAAGGGAATCCAGAGCTAAGCATGAAATATTAGAGGTAGTGCAATGTCCTTGCCTTCCTGTGCTGATGAAGGGAAAAAGTGAAAACCACCCCGGCACAGACTGAAAGGACCACCAACAAATATCCATTGTTAAGTACTTGGTAGTCACTATTGCAATGATTTCAATTCCGGTGGGGTATTGGAGGGTGGTAGGAGAGACACCACTAGATCAACTTCGAGTCCTTGCACCTCGGCTAACTAGCTGGGTGACCTTGAGCTACTCACTATCTAACCTGGCCTCTGGTTCCTCTACCTCTGAGTTGAAAACGATGAAATCAGAATTTGTGTTTCTAAAGTGTTTTTTTTTTTTTTTTCCATATCAGCTCAAAGATCATAGTGAGCTAATAAAAGCATGTATAAAATTTGCCTATGGAAATATAGAAAGCTAATTTTTCACAGCACCAGCCCTAGCACCACCATTAAAATTTCCTTCTACTCCTTGGTATACTCCTTAATATGAGGCCAGGAGATGGGCGGACGGGGGTGGGAAGGGGCAACTTTGGAAACAGAAAACTATGAAGTGTTGTAATAAAACACTGTGTCCCCACACTTGTTTCCTCCAGATGGAAATGAGTTGTTTACATGAGGCCTCGAGGGAAGGTCCCACCCTGAATGCAAGAGCGAAGGAGCATGTTAAACACCCCAGGTTGGCTTCTTCGAGAGGGACTCAGCATGCCTGGACTAAAGTAAAAATCCAACCATCTAGCAATCTACAACCATGGAATAAGGAAGGATCGTGAACAAGTTCCTTTATTTAATCAATACAAAGCAGGGACACTGGTAAGCAGGCTGGCAGATCTCCTGCTGCCAACGTGGCATGAAGATTTAAAATAAATTAAAGGCTACAAAGCAGATGGTGTTTTCCAGGGTGCTATATAGTGAAAGACCTGGGACATGTCCTACGTCCAGCATATTAAACTTAACTCTAGCAACATCATGGCTAAGCCTGATCAGCGTCTACTGCCATGACATACCACAGGAACAGGTAAATAAAATCCTAATACACACTGGTCCTTTTCCTTGCTAGAAAGCTGTACTCGACCTCTTGGCCTACATGAGTGAGGGCGGCAGTAAATGCCACATATCAAGAATACTCACTTAACTGGTGGTGCCCAGATCTTTGGATTTCAGTAGCCAATAAAATTTCAAAGGGAAAAAGAGAGACGATCATATGGAGGCCAAATTCGAAGCCATTATTTCCCCAAGTAAAAACATCTACTATCCCAATGACATCGTTTCATAAAAGGAGGTTTTAACACTAAAACAAAGGAAGGACACTGTCTCAAATAAAGGATGGTCCTTTAAATAGCTTATATTTAGTTTTTGGACACATCTAACTATATTGCTCTTTACTTTTCTGGGCAGTCATGGATCAGTGAAAATTTCATTCCGAGCCAGAATGATTCTTAAACCGGCGTTTGGGAAGTCCTGCTCTTTGTTAAGAAACTCTGAGAACTAGAAAGCCACTTTCTCCAACAATTCCAGTCTCGCCTTTCCTCAAGGCCGAACTTTAAGCCCCATTTCTACTTTGAAGCTTTTTCTGAATACCTATGACCATTTATGATCTTTCTAGTTCCTGAATTCTTACAGCAATTAGAATTTTAACATATAAGCTAGCACTCTTTTTTTTTTTAAAGTTTTTATTTATTTATTTGAGAGAGAGAGCACACAATCGGGAGCACGAGCAGGGGGAGAGGCAGAGGGAGAAGCAGACTCCCTGCTGAGCAGAGAGCCCCATGCTGGGGCTCATCCGGGTATCCTGGGATCATGACCTAGTCGAAGGCAGAGGCTTAACCAACTGAGCCACCCAGGCGCCCCATAATCTAGCACTCTTGTTTTCTGGGAAAAGGCTTTGAAATTTAGAATTTTGTAGATAACAGTTCCGTTTTTAATGAAACACTTTAAAAGTTTTCTTACCAACTCGGAGAACCACAAGTTAGGCATCTCTGAACAAGAGCTTAGGAAAGAAAAAAATGCAGAGTAATCTACCATGGAGATGAAACGTCCATTATTCAAAATGCATCTGAACTTGGCTGAGGTCTTTTAAGGTTGAAAGTATAGAATTCAATACAGTTTGATCAGTAGGCTGTTGTGTTGAAAATGCTCTGGTAGTACATCAAGAAAGGGTTATAAGACCTTAGATTTTAATATTGTCCCTACTCTTTACCAAGTTAAGTAAGCCTCAGGACAATCACTCCCCTACTTGTTGTTCCAAATGACCCATATTCCCATTAAAATAGAATAGAAAATTGCCTTAGAGATCATCTAGTCTACCCTGTTGTTTAACAGATAGGATATCTAAGGTAAGTGAAGTGACTCACCCCACCTCCCAAGAGATCAGTATTAGCATTGGAATTTCTACCATGATGTATGATCTTGTAGGTATTTTAAACATAATAGTCTTATATCCCCATATCTCCAGGTATATAGTATACTGCACATCAGTGCAGTCCCTACAGGGCTTAGAAAGAAGACAAGTTTTTCCCAGCCCTGTAGGTTCTCCTTTTTGCTTTCTTTTTACCCTGGACTATTACTTCTTCCCTTCTTCCATCCACTATTACTTCTTCCCTTCTTTCATCCACTATCCCTACCCTCTCCCCTCTCCATCCTACTCCCTGTCCAAACTCCTTAAAACCTAAGTTCTCAAGAAAGGCTCAGATAAATTTATCCAGCCAATGTAACGTCCTCATAATCCTTATGGACTGAAGGTCCATATGCCCCAACATCATGTTGGGCATCGCTAAATGTGTTCCTTCTACCAGGGGTCCTTACGATTTTACAAGGCAGAGAGATAAGCCACCAAATTAAGTCTTTATTCAAGAGATACGTGCAGTTTTCTCTTTGAAACCATCACATGTAGGCAATAGTTGACTTTCCAAGTCAGCCACACTCTTCTTTGGTGCCCTCAGCACAATTACCACAGTCCTAGGTACTTTAGCAATCTGTATAAATCTATATTAACAAATAAAGGATCCTTCTTCATGTCCCTTCTTTAGGAACTAAAGCTTACCTAAAGCTTAACTAAAAGCAAAGCCTTACACTTTCCACTTAAATACAACTTCGAAATACTGAAACATTTTAAGATGTTGGTAACAAAATCAATCACTCATACCCAAACCCAGAAACAAACCTCGACTCCCATTATTGGAACAAATAGAGCACAGGACCTGTACCAATTCTCTAAACTTCTCTGGCCACAAGTTTTCACTTTTGTGAAACAGAAAGATTGTTCTTAACAAAGACTGAGGTATTGGAGGGTTGGGACCACACCTTTTAATCTTCCGTATGTTACCATATAGAGCCTCGTCTCGGGCTCTGCCCATGCAGATGCTCAGGAAGTGCTTGCTAACTGAAGATTTTTATGATCACTGATAGAAAGACAGCATAAATGCAAAACACGATTTTTCCCTTGCCCCGAGTTACCCAGGAGCATCATTCTCATTCAGAGATGACCACATTTCAGAAAGTGGGTCTCATAAAATATACAATTTAATGAAGCCATCTGGGAAGATGATTGTCATATAAATGCAAGCTATTGATATTATCTGGCTACTTGGGGAAATACCATGTAAATGAAGGTACAACCCAGCTCCATAATTCAAATCAAGTATTGATGTACAAGGTCTTTGAATAATGGACTTTGAAGATTGGTATTTCTCGCAAATCTGAGGCTAGTTTTTTCTCCTCCTTTGCAATTTTGCAATTTTTGCAATGAGATTTTATTTTACTTTTTGGAAAACATCTTTTTTTTTTTAGCAGGAATCTATCAGTGTCAGCTGGGAGTCCTGAAACAGAAAATTTACATCTGTCTTTATCAGGGTTTTTAACTTCTCTTTTTTGAAGCAAGAAATGATGCAAACAACACGGGCATTTCTTTCCTGCTCCAGTAATTATGCAGAATGTTGTTCAGTTATTCAGCCTCCCAATTGACTCAGCTGCTTCCTTTTCTGTTTTATTCTTCTAGCAGGAAGTTGTGTTCTACTCCTGATACTATCCTGAAGACTGTTCTGGATGAAGCCACCCAATGATCTGTACTCTCTTTTCACCATGTTACCTCCTTTCTCAGAGAGACAACTGCTAAAACAATACCAAGTTCAGGCATGCCAGTAATCACAAAATGAACATTCAGCTAGCTCTGGCACTCTCCATCTTTTACGTGGTCAGGGAAAGGGATGGAGCATTTCCTCCACACTTAGGATTCTGCCTTACTAACTCTGCTGAGGGAATTACCTCTTGCATGGAGGCAGCACCTGCCCCCACAGTGTAAACCGAAGTTCCTCTGGGATCTTACTGTCTCTGCTGGAAAAATGCCATCCAGTGTTTGTGCCCACTTTCTAAAAACCCTGAGTCCGTGTGGCCCTGGCTATCTCCAGACTCCTCTGCCATCACACACTCACCAAAAAATATACAAATACAGTCAATATCAACACTCCTCCTCGAAGTTGTGTGTGTGTGTGGGGGGGGAGGTGTTCATGGACATTGTCTGTGGTGGGTTTGCTGGTCCCAGGCACCACACAGAGTGTTCATGTAGAGAATGCACATGACACTGGTTGGGGACATGGAAGCAGAGAGGCTGTTCCAAATGTTTTGCCTGACTGACAGCTGGGGTAGAATACAGGGGGGGAACTGACAACATATCCTTGATCCTTAATCCTTTTCATTAAGAAATGTTCACTGAAGAAACTCCTCCTCCCATTGCTCACTGTCTT
This sequence comes from Mirounga leonina, assembly GCF_011800145.1. Taxonomy (NCBI): domain Eukaryota; kingdom Metazoa; phylum Chordata; class Mammalia; order Carnivora; family Phocidae; genus Mirounga; species Mirounga leonina. The sequence continues at coordinate 98,743,492 of NW_023270377.1, read as the reverse complement.
GCATCCCTAAATCACAGCTTCAAAGCAAGTGTGCCCAGAGCTAAGGACCAAGACACTCATATGCCCTGTATCCTAGAGACAAGTTTGTACACTGAGAAGCAAGGTCAGAAGAATCTGCTGGCCCTCTTTCTCCTTGGGCTGCCAGGCCCTGTCACTGCCCATCCATGATGGGAAAATAATAGTTTGAGTTTCAGCCGAATAAGCTGATGGGAGGTCTAGTGTCTTGAAAGCCATATAAGCAAGCCCATTTAGTGAATGCTAGGCCAGATAGGGTAGTGGACACGGGGGTACAGAAGGGAGAAACCCAGTTTGTGCTTTCAGAGAGTTCTCAGCCTGACAGGAACATCATAGTATATTTGATTATATGGATCTGTTAATGTTCAGCCTGACAGGAATATCATAGTATATTTGACTATATGTATCTGTTAATGTTCTCAACATTATTTTCCATGTTTAGAACCCCCAAATGTATTTTTCATGAAAATAAACTGCAAACGTGATGACAAAAATAGTGTGAACATCGCGAGGGACTGGAACTCGGACCGCAGAGATAGCCAAGTACAGAAATTCCACCCAAAGAACTGACGGTAACAGATCAACAGTGAGCACACCAAGAGAAACAGCAGATTTGCCTCAAAGAAAAGGCATCGGTACTGGGGAAAGCCTTTCAGCTTCTCATAAAACATCAGACCATTATGGGAGCTCAACAGTTATTTTAATAAAAAGGTATCTTTGTGTAGAAAAACTAGTTTCTCAGATAACCACGTTTTCTCAGCATTCAGAGATAGGTTATCACAATAGGAGAAAACAAAGAAGTAGGATGCGCTCTTCATCTTGAGTCACAATATTGGTGGGAAGGTGAGTTTTTGCATATGGAAAAATTAAAGCAATATTGAGTCACACTGTAAAATACTTTTAAAACCCTTTGTCTAATATCTGAAGATTCTATGGAGAAAAAAAAAAAAGATGTATGACCATAACCAAGAGGTAAAAAATTGAGTTTAGAAGGTTTTTGTAGGGGGTGTCGGGGGGAGATGGGCAGTGACAAAGGACTTGAGGTTTGGAACCTGGGAAGAGCTGATAAAATGTTTTTCTGTGCAAACAAAAAGCCAAATCCTTTTTAACTGTTCCCTGAAGTGATTTTCTGTAAGCATCAAAAGTCTAAGACCAATAGGATTTTGTACTCTGTCATTAAAGTGTTTGGGAAATTTTGAGTCAAACATAGATTTGTTTAAAAAAAAAAACCCAGAAATTGTTTTTCTGATTTTTTCATAGCAAAAAGACTCTATGGGAGACAATGAAGAGAAAAGCAAAAATTACCCATAATACTGTGGCAGAGAGATAATCAGTATTAACATTCTGGTGTGTACTTTTCTGAACATTTTTCTATGCATGTGCACACGCATGTTAACATACACTTTTTTACAAAAATGAAATCATACCAGGCATATTGCTTTTTCATGGATTTTTTCCTTAATAATATTTCATTTTGCATCTCAATAAATATAGGTTTAAATGAGTATAGTGAGTTATGTTCCCCCAAATTTCATGTCCATCCAGAACCTGAAAATGTGACCTAATCTGGAAATAGTGTCTTTGAAATTTTAATTATTTAAGGGTCTTGAGATGAAATCATTCTTTTTCTTTTTTTTTAAGATTTTATTTATTCATTTGACAGAGAGAGATAGTGAGAGCAGGAACATAAGCAAGGGAGTGGGAGAGAGAGAGTCGGAGCAGGGAGCCCGATGTGCGGCTCGATCCCAGGACCCTGGGATCATGACTTGAGCCGAAGGCAGACGCTTAACGACTGAGCCACCCAGGTGCCCCAAGAGATGAAATCACTCTGTACATAGGGTCCTTAAGTCCATTGACTGGTGTCCTTATAAGGAAAAAGAGGGGGATTTGGACATAGGCCCATGTGAAGACAAGACAGAGCTTGGAGGATGCTGCCACAAGCCAAGGAACAGCTGAAGGCACCAGAAGCAGGACGAAGCAAAAAATGTCCCCCTCCACACACCCCCCACTGCCAGAGCCTTCAGAGGCAGTGTGGCCCTGCTAATACTTTGATTTGGGACCTCTGGCTTCCAGAACAGTGATAGAAGAAATTCTTCTGGTCTTAAGCCACCCAGTTTGTGGAAACTCCTTATGGCTGTCCTAAGAATCCCATACAATTAGCATTTTTCTTGGCTGCATAGCATTTATTGTATTCCATTCCACATGGAGGTACCACAAGGAGTGTAATATAGTGATGGACGTTGTTGGTGGGCATTTAGGTTGCTTCCAATTTTTCATTATTGCAAATAACACCGCAATGAACATTTTTGTTCAGGCAACTCTGTGCCCTTTTGTGAGGAGGAAACATAGCTTAATGTTAAGAGCATAGCATGGGTCCCAAAGCCAGAGTCACACTGCCTGGATTAGAATTTGGGCTGCATTACTTATTAGCTCTTACCTGAGGAGTAACTTAGCTGGAGATATGCTGTTATATGGAAAGATTTTTTTTACAATGTCTGACATATAGTAAGTACTAAAGACATGTTTCCTATTTATATTATCGGAGATGGATAATTCTTTCTAGTTCAAAGGAGAAGTACATTTTCAAAAGTCAAATGCAATCAGAAAAGGCTTAGGAATAAATCTAATAAGCACCAGAGTTCACTTTTGTTCACAGGCATACACACTTTCATAGAAAAATTAGAGCAGAAAGACTATGAATACTTAATTTCTAACACCTTCGACAAAACAAAGAAAACATATTAGGAATTTATTGCCATTGACTTAGAAAAGGTAATTGTTAATTGTTCAACACACTGTCACTTAAATCAAACTACCTCTAATTTCAACCCTGGTTCTGCCACCTTTTAATCTGGAGGACATTACTAAACTTCCAAGCTCCTGAATTTTTCAATCACATTATGGGATAGTTATTTCAATCTCATTAGGACTATTAGAAAAGTAAACTGAGGTACTTTATGAAAGTGCCTAGTATAAAACCTGGAACATAATAGAGGCACAAAATTGTATACTACTATCACTAAAAAAAATTGTCTAAGGAAACTCTGAGGAATAGTCTATTGAATAAAGAAGACAAATCTAAGACACTTGCAATCACTTCACAGATGAATAATGAATAATAGTGGTCTACAAAGCTTTTTGACCATGTACCCAATAAGTGAAAAAAAAAAATTTGCACCATGCTCCTCCAACATATGGATATTTAATTATAAGTTATAAACATGTATGATGGTTTCCATATGCACATTATAAAACTCAAAACTAGAAATGTAAAGGGACGAGATGAAATTTTTAAATTCTGGCTTTTTCTTTCCATAGTCCAGTGGATCATCTTGAACACCCACCACCTTGGGTTCATGCATTTCAATTTAAAGATTCCTGATGAGGGGCACCTGGGTGTCTCAGTCTTTAAGCGTCTGCCTTTGGCTCAGGTCATGATCCCAGGGTGCTGGGATCGAGCCCCGCATCAGGGAGCCCCGCATCAGGCTCCCTGCTCAGCGGGAAGCCTGTTTCTCCCTCTCCCACTCCCCCTGCTTGTGTTCCCTCTCTCGTTGTCTCTATCTCTGTCAAATAAATAAGTAAAACCTTTAAAGAAAAATACAGATTCCCGATGATAAAATATTCTCAACTACAAGATGGTATAGAGATGGAATGGGTGCAAGGATTTTCGGATCACTAAATGCACATGGAACTAACCAGCAAAACATTTCTGGATCACGTGAATACCTATCTGTCTGGTACATGGCCTGTTGCTCATTTTTCAAGATTTGGTTCTAAGTCCAGCCCCTGCATGAGATTTCTGGCACTTCCAGATAGAACTGATAACTGCTTCCCTTGAACTGCCCCCTACCTATACAGAGATCTAGCATGCATCTAGAACACCTGATTGCATTTACTAGCTTCTGTGTCTCTCTCCCCATCTTGAACATCTGCTTCTCAAAGGCAGGGATCCTGTCATATTCTTCACTGATTTTCAAGTATTTGATATACAGTACGACCTGAATAAATACTTACTAAATGAATGAGCTAACAAAATTAGATAGCTATACAGTTCATAAAAATTAGTACGTCCTGGAAACACAGAAGGAAAAAAAGAAAACGCTATGAAATGTTAAGTACAGCCTCTTCAACATAAGAGCATGTTTAATTAGATGGTAATGTCTGACTTTGTTAGGAGCAAATTTCACAGAATTTCCCAGTGAATTCTCCAGATACTGCAATGGAATTCTTGGTTGCTTCGCTCCTCTGCACAGCTCTCCTCTGCTCTACAGAGGAGGGAAGTTAGGCCTGGATGGGGATGTTTATGTACTTGCTAATCATACGTTTGTTTTCCCTCCAAGCTCAGTTCTGCCTGCCAAGAATAGCTCAGGATGACAATCATTTTCATGCTTTCAGTCCAACAAAGGCTCCAGAAGGAAAGGAAGAAGGGAAAAAAGCCAGAAGTTAAACATCAACAACAATGAGGAAAAAGAAGAAAATAAGTTTAAATAACCTGCTCCCATATTTTGCTATCCCATCTTGGCATTTTAGTACTCCTGTTCACCTGAAATTGAAACATTGTGGGGCTGTTGGGAACAGTAGACTTTAAATAGCTACAAGAAATAAGAAGACTCCATTCCACCCTACACTTACACCCTTCAAGCGTCACTTGAGTTTTTAAATCTCTCTCTCACCAACCCCCTTTGTCTTTCATGTGAACTTGAAGCCATGACTAGAAAATGTTCACAGTATTTATTCCTATGTCTGTTTCTTTAAAGCATTGTTTTCCAAAATGGGTTCCATGACACGTTCATTGATGCTTCATGGAAAAAGATTCTGTGGTGAAATGTTTGGGAAATTCATGGTTATGCAAGTTAAACAGATTTCTTTGCAACAGGCCTTCTCGTGTCCTTTAATTTTCTGACTTACCTAGTCAATCTCTAGGAGGAAGCATAGTTCACACCAAAGAACCCTCTTTTTCCAGAATCATCTGGCCAAACTAGTGTTCTGATTAATGCACTTTTAGAAATATCACCCTTTTGGGAACCCTCTTACACTGTTGGTGGGAATGCAAGCTGATGCAACCACTCTGGAAACCAGTATGGAGTTTCCTCAAAAAGTTAAAAATAGAGCTACTGTATGACCCAGCAATTGCACTACTAGGTATTTATCCAAAAGACACAAACATAGTGATTCGAAGGGGCACCTGCACCCCAGTGTTTATAGCAGCAACGTCCACAATAGCCAAACTATGGAAAGAGCCCAGATGTCTATCGACAGATGAATGGATAAAGAAAATGTGGTATATATATTCAATGGGATATGATTCAGCCTTCAGAAAGAATGAAATCTTGCCATTTGTAACAACATGGGTGGAACTAGAAGGTATTATGCTAAGCGAAATAAGTCAGTCAGAGAAAGACAAATACCATATGATTTCACTCAGGTGGAATTTAAGAAACAAAACGGATGAACATAGAGGAGGGAAGGAAAAATAAAATAAGATGAAAATAGAGAGGGAAGCAAACCATAAGAGACTCTTAACTATAGAAAATGGACTGAGGGTTGCTGGAGGGGAGGTGGCTGGGGGGTGGGGTAACTGGTGATGGGCATTAAGTAATGAGCACTGGGTGTTGTATGCAACTGATGAATCACTGAACTCTACCTCTGAAACTAATAATACAGTATATAGTAATTAAATTGAATTTAAATAAAAAATTAAATTAAAAAAAAAGAAATGACACCCTTTTGGTTTAGCATTTGGCTTGAACTGGGAGCTCCTGTCATCAGAGACACAGACATTTAGAACTACCTTGGTCATATGGATTGGTGTGCAGCTCTTGACAACAGAGAGAAAACACTGTAAATGAACTTTCCCAGATAGTCATACAATGAATTTCATTCTTCTGTGAGCTGACACCTCTGTACCCTGGAGCCTGAAATGCCAATCCTGCAAAAAGAGATAGGCTAGAAACTCAGGCTGGTAGAGGAGCCAAAGGACCTAAATGGGGCACCGTGGTTTTAGGAATAAGCATCTCAGGACCTATTTGTGCATTTAATCTCTCAGCAATCACTTGTCAGAAGAGGAAATGCCCTTCCCCCTTGGGCTGCTGTCATGGAGAAGCTCATTTTTTTCTATTTTTACTCCCACCCACCCCAACACAGAACCTTCCTACTATACATAGCCTTTGTTTAGTGTTCCCACCAAGAATATCACCTCTCTGCCTAATTCCTAGAGTCTTCAATCTCCTGCTACTTCATGAAGATTTTCCTTCCCACCCACATTAACACTCCTACCTCCTTTCTCTAAATACCCATACTACTTAATGGCTACACCAGAGGTGAGTAAAGCTTGGTCCTCCAGGCAAATGCAGCCTGCCATCCATTTTTGCAAATAACAATTTCACTGGGACACAGCCACACCATTAATCGAAGTATTGTCTATAGCTGCTTTCTCTCTACAAGGGCAGAACTGAGTTGTTGAGCCAGAAATCATATAATATGTAAACCTAATGTAATTATTATCTGTCCTTTACAGAAAAATTTGCCAAACTCTATACTGTTTCTTTAGTACTTCTCAGATACAGACTCACTTTGTGCTGGGACTCATACTTTTGATGTTTCTGAATGTCTTCTCAGTGAGTCTTAAGCCCGCTAAGGACAGGGTCTATGATGTGTACATTTTTTCAGTCCTTTGTAACACCTAGCCCAGAATAGGTTATCAATAAACATTAGTTCATCAATGGATTTTTTTAATGGATTTTTTGAATGAGTACAATTTTCCCAAATTCTCCCGTAAGATATTCCTGGTACTGAAAAAGAGAGAGTAAATAATATCATATTATTTTCATGTCATTTCAGCCTAGTGGTTTGCAGTGGGAAGTGGGCACAGGCTATTTACATCGGTTCACTTGAAGTTTTCTCTGAAAATAAAAATAAAACCTCAGGGGAACATTTCTTCCTAGTAATCTGGAAAATATTATACTCTCTATACACAAATTGCACAACTTTACTACTTTCCCCCATTCTACTATATACTGATTCCAGCTACCTCCAGCTACCACACACACACACACACACACACACACACACTACCGAAGGGTCTGTGAGCACTAGCAGATAGAATGTGGACAGGCAGAAATTGATCAATATAGTTTTCTGATGGCCACCATAGTGATCTTGCTAATGGCCACTTGGTGAAATGAGTGGCCTGGCTGAGACCTGGGTTCCCAGCAAGGACTGGTCCCCAGTGGCCTCTCATTTGAATACTACAGGTTGCCTATGTATATGAGCCTCAGATAGATCCAACTGGAGGGGACAAGAAGCTCTTTTGCATGGCCATATTTTCTAGTCTGAAGACTTCTCCAACTGGCATTTGTCAAGGCAAATGAAAATCCTAAGTTAAAAGTCATAAAAGCCAACAAGGAAATCCTCCTCATGATTAGCAGCTTGTCTACTCTCAGATGGGGTTCAACCAGCCACTCAAAGTGCTTATTTAGTTTGTTCGGTGCCAAGAAGTGGGTCCTAAAGTTGTGTGCCTGGTTGACGCACACACATCTGCATTCTTATGGCTCCAAGTGGTTGTCCGTGCTGGGCTGAATTATGACTTTATGTAAATCCACCTGCAATTTGTTCTCTACCCATGAATACAATTGGCTGGGGGAAAAAGGAAGGCGACATTCTCAGAGGTCTCCTGCAGCAAGCCTCCAGCTCCACGACTTCCATTCAGGCCTACTCATCTTGGTTTCTGAATATGTGTGAGGACCGACTTGGAGTTAGGGGTGATGTGATCTTCCCTAGTCTGGCCTGGGCCTGGTGGCCCAAGCAGAAAGAGTCCAATCTTTTGATTGTGAAATTACAGCAGCTGGTATGTTCGAATCTGCAGACAGTAGCCTTTTTGTAATATTAACAGTTTTCCATAGTTATAATTCTCATGGTGTCTGCTGGTGGAGACATGATAGGACTTATTCACAGAATTTACACTCTGGTGTTTTGATAAATATATAACATGTTGAAAAGGAGTTTTGTGAAAAAGTAAACGTTATTCATCAGGGCTTTGTTTTCTTTTACATTTTGCTTTCAGCTGAGCAATATTATAAGTTGTGTGATGATTTTTATTTGTTTTTCATTTATTTGGCTTTCTTTCTAGATCCTATACCTAACTCAATCCAAATAAGAACAGCACCAAAACGACCCTCAATATGGCATAGGGGGAAATGTGTATATCCTTTTCTTTATATTATCTTTTGTTCACATCCTGAGGGCTACGGAAGGCAGAATGTGGTGAGGTGCTATTTTATAGCATGTTTAATGCTTATCAGTAATTTTTCCCCCTGACCTTCTGCCTCAGACAATTAATTTTCTTGAATTGCTCACACACCAGAAGAACATTAGTGGGGGAAAATAATGTTAGTACTAGTGAATATAATCTTGGAAGAAAAGCTGTGCAATTATTCAAAGACCTAATCTTATCTCTTGTTTCATTTTTATATCACAAGTCTACATTTAAAAGTATTAGATATACCGTCCTGCTGTCCCATACCTTCAAACCCCAGTAAATAAATGCTGCTAAGTGCCACCAGGAGTGAAAGAGCTTGTAATGAGAAGTGTGAGGAGATATGTGCTCCATTCATCATTCTGTTCAGTCCAATATTGAGGCTCTTGTTATCAGCGGGATTCGTGGTGGTGTCATTGGGGCCGGAATAAATCTTCTGTCAGTGTAGGTCGGACTGATGCCCTATTAAAACTCTGCTTTCACCTAATCACAGAATGACCTTTCGATGTCTTTAATTAACCTCTGACCTGAACTATGCCAATGTCTTGTTGGTAGGTAAATCTATGGCATGACATTTGCTTATGACACTACATTTGTCTTGGTTTAATCATCATACCTTTTGGATTATGGCTTGAATGAAATACAGTTGGGATCCCTGCTAATAGTTGGATTAATTTTTAAAAGGTTAGAACATAATATTTTCCTCTGAGCTCCCAGTGATATCTTTGCCGACATTTCCCCCTCGGGAGTGGGGGTCCCCCATTAAAGTAAATTCAGGTGAGCCTTCAATTTCACCAACAATGTCATTTTTTCTATGCAAAGTTATTTCTTTTGAATGGCCTGGGGAGCCAGAAGCATTCTAGATCCTACAGATGACTTTAAAGCTTTAAAATATGAGCTATCCTCACTTGTCCAAGACAATAGAATGCAGCAGTAGCATGGGGTTAAAAGAAAGAAAGGAGGGAGGGAAGGAGGGAAGAAGCAGGGAAGGAAGACTTTCATCTCACTTTGGGAATGTGTTTTTCAACTCCGTAATATATGTGTGCCTCAGATCTTGAGACTTCCTTGAATAATAAAATCTCATTCATATCTCATTCCTCCACTCAGAGGAACCCTGTTGGTGACCTCCTATCTGAATTAGTCACTATTACAAATGTAAAATATTTATAAAGAAATACACTTTTCTTACACACAATCGTAGTTATAAATTGATTGAAGTGGTTACTAATTCATTTAAACTGAGTAAGTCTTTTAAAATGGCAAGTTGGGATTGGCTTATAAATCATGACATTACATGAATAAAATAAAAGTTTTGAGCTACCTAAGATTTATCTAATTTTATATTTAATCAGAAGCCCCATGAAGGGTTTAGACTAGATGATCTCTCAGGTTTTTCTCAGTTGTAAAAGTACATGATTCAGTGTCTCAATATTATAAATTCTAAGTTTATTGAGTCTGAATTCAAAAGGTTTTCCTGCCTTTAAGATACAATTTAAAAGTTATATTGTAAAGACTTTTGGAGCTGGAAGTTTTCAAGTGTCCCACCTGCTTTGCTCTCCTCCCTGCCCTTTCCTCCCATCTGAGCCTTGTAAGGTGTGGAGAGTAATTCCTACCAGTAGAATCTTTTGGAGATTAGAAAAAATGTATCTATGGCACCCAAAACAGTGACTGGCACGCAGTGATTCCCAATTCATTCTGGATGCTGGTGGATCTGTTAGTATCTGCAGAGTTTGCCGAGAGATATTACTTCCTCAGATTGATGCACTAGCCCTCCCCTAATCTCTTTTCTTTAAAAATTATACGATTTAATGGTTAACAACTTTGGAGTCACCTCAGCGTTCAAATACCTGCTCTATCAGCAACTTACTCGCTGTATGATCATGACTTTACTTAATCTTCCACAATTTCTCGTCCATAAAGTGGGAAAATAATCGTACCTAATTAATAGACCTATTGAATGAGATAATACATGGGAGTCACTGTGTCTGCTCCATATTTTATCTCCATTACCTAACATACTACCTGGCACACAGTGAGTGAGCACTCAATAAATACTAAGATTTAACTATTAGGTAAAATTGTTCTATTAATTTAATTATATATTAATATTATCCATGTATTATCCATCACCGTCATCATCAATGAACTCGTTCTGATTCTAGCTCACATCTCCTTTAGTTTAGAAGTGGTAGTTACATATTTTAACAAAAGTGGGCTTTGGTTAGGTCCAAGGCTGAAGTCGAGAAATGGTAACTACTAATGATATAATCTCTTCTGCTCAAGTATTCATCATTTAAGAAGTATTTACTGAGTAGCTATTATGTGTGAGGCTCTGGGGATATAATAGAAGGGTAGAAGACACACAGTCCCTGCTGTTATAGAGCAAAGAGTTTATGAGAGAGAGATTGATGTTAATCAAAGAAGGACACTAATAAAGGAACAATTGTATCACCTGGCCAAGGACCATGGCAGAGAGCTACACAACTCTATGAGTGGGCTTTGCCATAGTAAGGGAAGTGCATGAAGGAGGAATAGCAGAGGATAAAGAAGCCTAACCAATGGGGATTTAAATGCCATGTTATAAAATTTTTGTTTTATCCCAATATAATAGGAAGTAGGGGATAGTGCATTATGAGCTTTGGGTTTCCAAAAGCTTACCTTGATGACCATGTGGAGAGTAAGTCTGAAGGAGACAGGTGAATATGTTAAATATTACTGTTTTACATTGCACAAAACCCCGAAGAAGTAAACCATTGTGATTCTTTCTTTGAATCTCAGAAAAATTAGGTTAGGTTGATACCTTCTTATTAGGCACAAAAAAGTAGAGGAAAGAGACCCCCAAATATGTAAAGCTTTCCTTTTACAGTTAGTATCAATACTAAGGACCAAGAGGTACCACATAGGCCTCTGAAATCCTCCTTTGCTACTTTTGCTATAACTACAAGAGAACAAGGCTGTCCATGTTTACTACCTCATATTATGGGCAGTCACCTGCTCTCTAATTGGAGGGTTACATGCCAAGCCAATGACCTCATAAAGCCCCACTGGTTATTATGCTGATGGGGCTGGGCTATAAAACGCAATTAGAGTTACGAAACTCACCTCTAAACAAGGTCCAACAAGGGCAGAAGAAGAAAACCACCTCTAGATAGAAAGCTCTCAGGGCAAGCAACCTCTTAAAGAGGTAAAGTGGCTTTATTCATATTTCCTTCTGCAAATATTTATTCAATTCTTATTGTGCAGCAGGTACCTTGCAGGTATTACATGGTAAACTAAGCCCAGCCTTGAGGGGGACATCTGCTATGTGATTTAAAGGGAAAAGTTAGCATTTATGAATCTACTCTGTATTTGATATTGATTTGGTCATCAAGACAACTCCACAAAGTAGAAATAATGATCTCTGCTATGGGAGAGTTAGGATTTGAACCTAGATCCATTGACCACAAAGCCTTTGCCTTTCCATTACACCATGCTATTTGCCAAGAAGGTGCCCCTTTTCAGAGATAGCTCCCCGAGGAGGGGAAGCTACCAAGATTCACCCTCTCTCCAGTGCCCCCTTTTTAAAGCCACAAGAAGGTTTCTGGATCTCAGTACCACTGACATTTAGGAGCGGATAATTCTTTGCTGTCTGGGCCCGTCCTGTGCACTGTAGGATGTTTAGCAACATTCCTGGCCTCTAGCTACTTGGTTCCAGGAGCACTCCATTTGTGATGACCAAGGCTGTCTCTGGACATTGCCAAACGTCTCTGGGGAGCACAGCTGTCCCTGGTAGAGAACCAGTGGTAGAGAATAAAGGCAAGAGGACAAAAGACTGGACTCTGAGGTCAACCAGGATTTAAAAGTAAGGCCGAGGAAGAGAAACTAGTGTGAATGATCAAGAGGAGACTTTCAAGAAAGAAATGATTGCGAAAGTCAGCTGCTCTAGAAAAGCTACATAAGATATGAACAGAAAAAAAATCTTTTAATTTGGTGATGAGGAGGTTTCTTGGTGAGTACACGAAGATGAGTTTCAGAGGGCTAGGGGAGGAGGACGCTGGAGGCTGGAGGAGGGCAATAAATGGAATACATGGGATGGAGTTAGTGAGAATGAACTCTCCTTTCAATGAGCTTAAGAACACTGTAGAAGTGATGTGCAAATGCTGAGCCCAGGGCCTAAGAGCCCAGAGGTATCTACTTTCTGTAACTTGGTATATTCTCCGGAAGCCCCAAACAGCTATATAAGAAGTCCCAGCACCCCGAGGCCACCATGCTATGATCACAGTCTCAACTGAACCCCACCTTCCACCTTCCCTGCCAAGTGGCAGACATGCAACTGAAGTCATCTGGAGCCTCTAGACCAGCCCACCCACCAGCTGAAAGCTACTGGGGGCAGGATTGCCCAGCTGAGTGAGCCCTGCCTAAATTCCTGAGCTACAAAATCATGAGATACTATAAAATAGGAAGTTTTAGGATGATGTTTTTTTTACCCAGAAGTATGTACCTGGACCACACTGCAGTGCTCATCCCAGTTGTCGTCTCCCTTCCATGAGATTTAAGGAAGAAGAATGTTAGACTAAACGCCATCCTGTCCCCACTGCTCTGACAGTAACTGCTAAGCATGAGTTTTATGCTATTAGCATGTGATGCTCAAGCACTCAGACTCTAGAGTCATACAGACCCAAGTTTAATTCTTGGCTTCTCTACTTTCTAGCTGTGCAAAATAGGGGTGATTAAAGGTCCTATTCATAGAAGCACCAAGCTTGAGTGTGTTGTGTTTCCTATAAAGTGCTGACACAGTGCCTGACACAATAAATGTTTGCTAAATGTTAGCTCTTACTTAAGTAATGGATTTTTCCATCAAAGGAGAGCAAAACATCACATGCTTTATAAAATGACCTGACTTGGACTTCATAGAAGTTTTCACTAACTTCATCCCTCCAACTAGCAGAACTAATGGGACCTTCTACCCATACCTTATGCTTCTTTATAACCACAACCACAGCCAAGTCTGATCCTACTGGTCTTCTTGTGGCTTCCAACCTCCAGTTCTCACTGTTTGACCTACAACCCCTCCCCCCCCAACACACACACCAAGAAAATGCCTCTAAACCACAAGTCTTCCTATGGGAAATGTTAAGTATTAAGGGATTGACTTCTGAATGTCTTTTTAGCAACCACAAAAATTTCAGTTCCAATTTGTGTGACGTGTGAATTACTCCTTTGGAAATAATTAGAAAAAAAGGAGAAAACTAACTAGGTATTGGGGATAGAAAAGAAAGAATAAAGTAGAAGTCACTGGAGGAATAGAGATTTTTGTAATGAAACATTGGGAACTCTGAAAGGAAATGGAAAAAAAGGAGAAAATACCTATTTCTGCCAGGATGCAAAGGGCTGAGCTGTGTATGAACAGGGCCAAGGGCAGAGTTGAGGCTGTAATCCTGGCAACTAGACAGATATTTCAAATATACCAAATTAGCCATGAAGACAGCCCAAGGCTTTTTCCATCTCGGCCACCCAAACTACTCTGCACTTCTGAACCCACAGGGGACCCAGGATCTTGGAAGTAAGAGTTAATGATTCTAAGTCATAACATTAACAAACATTGAACATTTAAGTAGAGGACAAGGCACAGAGAAAAAATGCCTTGTATAATGCATATTATCTGAAAAACTAATTTATAAACATCTCATTGATCTTCTCCAGGAGGGAACTCCTGCAAAGTTGTTAATAAGCAGTGAGGGTTAAGACAACATTAATTATACAGCAACCATCATAACTAATTTAAATGGGTGAATTGTCACCAGAAATTTATTTAGTGTGCTTTTTACCTTCCCAAACACAAAAACAGAAGGTAAATGACAACCTCGGACCTTTAAGGCCAATTTTCACATTGTCAGAAGTTTCTTATCTTCCATGGGCTTTTCAAGAAGAGGACCGAGGATTGACATTAGTGTGTATGGAGAGTGGTGGGGGGAGGGGCCATACTAGGAATACGTGGATTTAACAGAGTGGTGGTAGCCCCTCGCTAGGTACTCCATCAGACTCTCCCAATGGGAACAGGCCGACTTTGTAAAAACAAATTGATCTGATGCTTTTTGAGTCAAAGTACTCCAGATGTGTCTCTTTCACTGGGAACTATTCCTTGTGACCACAGAGCAGAGAGCCATGGACCAACTACTTCATATTTGCAGAGGTTCTTCTGAGTATTACACTGACTCCACTCAGCCCCATTTAGACCTCCCTCCCTCCCTCCCTCCCTCCCTCCCTCCCTCCAACCAGGGCTCTACCTGGTGGGGTTCTCCTATGAGCGAGGAACAGAAGGAGGAGCAGTCAGATCTCATATTCATAAAGGGCCTGAAGTTTAGACTTTTGACATTTTCTCCAAGCAAATTTATATAAACACTATATTTTTTGGAGTGTATGTAAACATTCAAAATCTACTGCATATGTACCCCCAGCTTAGGCATCTCTTCATTTTTGGTATATCTGATCCTCAAAAATGGAGTGGTCTGGTTCTTTCCATCTGTGGGAACCCCCAACCAACCCAATAATCACCTACAGCTCTTTCCCCAAAATATTGAAACTTCTCAAATGAAGGGAGCTAGATAGATGTTAAGCTGAGATTGGGAGTGATAAATGAATATGCAGTGGACATATGTAGGTCAAAAGGAAGATACTAAATTCTATTCCATTAAGTCCCACTAGAAGGTATATCCCTCAGGAGCTGGGGCTCAATCTTTCATCTCTATATCTTTAATTCATAGTACAGTGCCTAGAACACAGTAGGAGCTCAATGCATGTGTGTCAAACGGGTGAATGAATGAATGAATGAACA
Source organism: Mirounga leonina (assembly GCF_011800145.1). Classification (NCBI taxonomy): domain Eukaryota; kingdom Metazoa; phylum Chordata; class Mammalia; order Carnivora; family Phocidae; genus Mirounga; species Mirounga leonina. Next base: position 98,728,409 of record NW_023270377.1, on the reverse strand, counting down.
ACACTAGCCCGGACAGACTATTCTTTATGCAATATATGATACTGTCAAATTCAACTGCCTGCAAGGGAATCATTTGTCTATGGAGTAGGCAAATTTTCAATCTGAGGCTGACTTCAAGCCATTGCTCAGACCACATGCCCAGCTAAAGGAACATAAATGATTCTTAATATCCTACCAAGGAAAGCGTAAGTGGGAGAAGGAGAGCTTCGGCTGGAAAAATCAGAGCATATTCCCAAACCAAAGAGAAATTCCTTTTGGATTGTCAATTATTTGGGATTACCTGGGCCTGGGTCACAGATCATTGGTGTGGATAATCAAGAATTGACTGCTCATGTAGATGTTAAGCCTGCTTGGACTCGGGCATCCCCCAGTGGCCTGATTACAGCCTCCACCACTCCCCACCACACAGAGCTCAGGGTAGGAGGTGTAAATGCACAGCAAAGTTGGGGGGCAGGGACCTTTGACTAATGCCCCCAAAGATTAGAGTCTCCCCCAGAGCTGTAGGAATGAAGTGGGCTTTGTCATGCACTCGAGAAGCAGAGCAAAGGGTGTCAGGAGTGAGGGCATCATAGAAGAGAAAATCGGGAATCGTCTATGCCAGTTGCGTTTTCTTAGTTGCTACAATCTCAGAATAGTCTATCCTAATCCATCACCTGTATTCAAAGCAGGGACAAATACGAGCAAAGCTGAAGAGTCAGGAATCCTGCTTTGGGCACTGCCACCCATTGTCCTCACTGCTTTGTCCCTGCCACTTGGCCTCCACTGGTGTCCATTAGTTGCTCAGGGCCTTTCCCCAACAGCTTCCTCTAGGGATGATCTACAGTCCCAGCCTCTCCTCCTGCCTGATAGCCAATTTCCTGCTCCACATTCTGTTCTGCCAAAGGCCTGCCCTCATCTCTCAAAGGTTAAAGCTAAGACAATTTGATAAATTAACCTGGGCTTTCAGATTCATGTGTTAATGGGCACTCTTTCTAATAAGAGTATTCAGAAGACCTTTGCCCATTTGTGTTGACCATCTAATGGAATGGCCCCGAAGGAAGGCAGCATTGGGAGGGGGTGGGTGGTGTCAGCCCGAGGGAGGATATTTTGGGGATCTGTGAACTGAGGCTTGCAAGACACTTCTGGCTTCCTCTAGATGGATCTGTCTATAGAGGCAGGTGACGATCAGGATTTCCAGGACTGAGGGACAAGTCTAGGATGTCACTTGCTATTTTTCTACCCTAGGGGGCTCTCCTGAAAGCATTTTAGATGGTTTTCACTTTATCCTTGTAGTTTCCTGAGAGTACTTAAGCAAACACAAAGAGGGACAATTTGAGAGATTATATGTAACATCAAAATCAATACTGAGGAAGGGGCCCACCAGGAACTGCAAATTCAGGGGCCCATTCTATGAAAGGAAAGCACTGAGAACACAGAAACAGAGGGTCTGCCCCCGCAGTTGAGCTGTTTAAAGGAGTCCTTAGCCTCACCAGAAAGAGTGGGATAATTTATACGTTAACATTTTCTTTTAATGTGGATAGCATTTTCCTCATTTATATTTAATTAGGTTAAGCATGCATGGGGAGCGAGGGAGAAAGGCTTTTAGTGATGCTCTAAATGATTAGTAATTTGAATAAAGTAAAGAACCTCTCTAAAAGATGGCGCACTGGCACATATTAAGTGGGTCCACTCTGACGTGGAAAATACTGTGGTAATTAAAGCACCAAGATGAAAAGATACAGAATGTGCTAAATATTTCAAACAGGTTTTAAGCCATATGTACGTGTAATATAAATGGCATCAGAACAAATGGCTAAAGACTGAACATATTGGATATTTGGTGTCCTGGGAGCCACCTTTGGTCCTGGAGTCACACCAACATGCCAGGGCCCAGGGACAAAGTGGCAGTGACGAGCTTCAGGTTTCTCATTTGTAAGACCAGAATAATAGTAGTGCCCTCCCTCACCTTGGTGGTGTCATTATGATGAGAGATAATGTATGTGTTTCACTTTAGCCAATAGTGGGCTCCCGTAAGTTAATAACAAATATTGTTGTAAGATCAATACCATCCCTCCTTTGTTTGACTGAGTCAAACACTTTAGGCGTGCTTTTCTTGTCTTCTTCCTTTTTTAAAAAAAATTATTTGTTTATTTGAGAGAGACAGAGCAAGCAGGGATAGGAGTAGAGGGAGAGGGACAAGCAGACTCCAGTGCTCAGCGCAGAGCCAGATGTGGGGCTTGATCCCGCGACCGTGAGATCATGACCTGAGCAAAAATCAGGAGTTGAGACGCTTAACCGACTGAGCCACCTAGGTGCCCCTCCTGTCTTCTTCTTTTTAAAGAATCCAGACTCTTAAATTTATGGCAGCTAATCTCATGCAAACAAGGTGGAACTCCTTACGTATATGGTTTCCCCCCTAACACTAACCTAGTTGGAAGAGTTCCAAGTACTGTTTCCTTACCAATAATTTTCAACAAATAGAAATATAAGCAACAGGGCACCTGGATGGCTCAGTCGGTTAAGCATCTGCCTTTGGCTCAGGTCGTGATCCCAGGGTCCTGGGATCGAGTCCCCCGTCGGGCTCCCTGCTCAGTGGGGAGCCTGCTTCTCCCTCTGCCTCTGCCTCTCTGCTTCTGTTCTCTCTCTCACTCTCTCTCTCTTTTTCAAATAAATAAAATCTTAAAAAACATATATAAGCAACGGAAAGTTTTTACCACAGTTTGCAGGACATAGTTTATTCCTATCACACCGCATCAGCTTTAGGCAGCCCTAGCATGTCCACCAATCTTTGTGTTCTATGCTCAGAGAGGCCAGTGAGTGTAGTGTCAAATGCCCCAGGGAACTTGGCCTGGTCCCGGCTTCATCAACCCCTATCTGTGGGATCTGTGGCTGTTTTCCAGATTCTCTGGACCTCTGTTTCACTCTCCATGACATGGGGACTGCCTTCATAAGTAAATACAATTATTTAAGTGCAAGAATTCTAAGTCTCCATCCACAGGTCAAAGAATTATTTTTCTAGACACAAAGTTTTAATGGCTTAAAAAGACCATGTGCTCCCCACATTTCTCTGGTTGGCTTCTCTCTCAAACTCCTTCTCCTTTATCAGCCTTCTCGTGAGGGGACCTGTAAGATTCTTCTGAGTGGAAAGAGTGTGGGCTGTGAAGCCCAGTAGGCCGAAATTTGAATCTCGGTGCTTCTATTACAGGCCCCGGGAGCTTCGGCAAATGGCTTTGTGGTGGTCTGGGGGCCTCGGTTTGTTCCCTTGGCTGAAACAGCACAGGGCTCACTCACTCCCAAGGTCAGCATGAGGATAAAATAAGGATAAAGAGGGCCTGTCACATAGTTGGTATGGACCAAGTTTTAGTTCCTTTCCTTCCAACAAGCGAACAGGGAAACTGGTGGATTTTCAACCCCCCATCCCCGTGGACTCTCACAGAGGCCCCTGGACTCATCAGTAAAAGGATTATTTTTAACGATCTCTCACACACACACATACACACACACACACCCCACCACCACCACCACCCCCAAGACAATACCTACCCTCTCCCGCCTTGCCCACTCTCTCCAGAAATGAAGCCTGCTTAAGACCATTTAAAAGCAGTGTTCAGACCTTGGTGGGGAGGGGGTCACTGCCTTCCAGATTGCTTGCCACACAACTGCCTTCAGGCAGCTGGCTGGATGAGGAAAAGGTGATTCTTTTTTCCATTGTTTTAATTTAATTCTAATTGAATGTATGGTTGGAGATGCCTTAAATGGACTCTTTTTTTTTCCTGGTTAAATTTCCTTGGGGAGTGTACCCCAAGACCTCTCTCTTTGTGATAACTTATTCTGGCCAGCAGAGCCAGCGTCTATTTATTACATCTCCCAGGCACCCCCTCCAAAGCTCTGGAAGGAGGGGCCCCTCCGCAGTTGCTGACGACTAGGGAATTACTCAAGTGTGAACTGTTTCACTGTCTGTCACTTTGCTCATTAGGCAAGTGAGAAAATGTATCTATGGCTCTGTCTCACGGTCCTCATTAGCTTAGCAGCACATTTTTACTTCCCTTATTTGTTTTAAAGATGAACGCATAAGAAACAGTAGTCAGCCGGTGTGCCTCAGTATAATTTTAAGAAGCAAAAGCCTGGATAATCTTATTATCTTCCCAATAATTGTGTTGTTCAGACGATAGGGATAGGGTAATTGCCTCTATTGCTTTGCCAGCCAGGGTATAAGGGTGTAACTGTTTTCAGTTGTAGTAAAAACTGAAAGAAGTCCTCAGCACTGGGGTAAGATCGTGGTGTTTTGGAAAGACAGTAAACAGAGAGTCCAATCACGACAGCTAAATAAAATAATGAGCCCATACCCTAAGAATGCTGGGGGGTTTTTTTCCCTCCGAATACTCTAGTTCCTGTAGGTAGGAAATATACTATTACTCTCACTACCTTTGTGTTAAATGCAGTTCTATCCCCACCTGGAGATTTAGCAAAAGGTTCATTGGGAGAGGGGGCAATGAGATGGGAGGGATGTAGGAGGGGGGTGTACGGTTAAGATTTGATTTTTATGGAGCATTCTTTACAGGTATTTATGGTTGTTTATCATCTCCAGATTTATTTACTGAGATGATAAAACAGAGCTGAGATCTCCCAATATCATTCAAGAGTTTGACATTCTGTTTGCCTTCCTGATAGAAATGTGTCAGCCTATTTCTTGTTTGCTGTGCTTGACTTGGGGTGTTTAGGATCCATTTTTGTTCAGCCACGTAAATGTTGTTCCAAATTCATTAGCATCCGAGTGGAGTCCCAGCTACAGCTACCCTGTGGCTGAAGATTTAAGCGGGGACTGTCTGTCCCACAGGGCTAAAGGGCAAGATTGCTATGCTCTTTTCTTTACCTAAACTTAAAACTCTAACACACATGTAGCATATCGGAGCTGGAGTTAGCTGCTAGCGTCAGTTCAAATCTAGGTCCGCATAACAGAAGAAATAGATGAGCTAGACTGGCAAATATGCCGAGTATGTTTCTGTTTCTTTGCATTTACAGATCTATAGTCAAAATTTAAGAAGTGTGGAGAAAGAAGCATTCTCTCTTATTTTTTTTTTAAAAGCTGGATTCTTTTAGTCACAATGCCAGCTAAAATGCCTGATTTTCATCTCCCTCAACCATTTTCTTCATTCAGAGAAATGAGAATGCACGTAACCCATTCAAGGGAAATATAATGCATTATTATAATAGGACTTGGCCTAAGTAGCTAATCACTTTTTATTAACACTTTTTGGCCCAGGGAGTTGGGATTTCTCCAAGCTGACTGTCAGGGTAGGGATTCTGGGAGTCTATATTAGTAATTAGCATTACAAGATCTCGACTCCTGGGGTGATTCAAATTAATACAAAATAAAAGTGCAAATTTCCAAATAGCTTTGAAAGCCTTATCTATTATTAAATTTCTGTTATTAAAGCTCTTTCCAGCCAGTGTGACAGAGGAGTCCAAAGCAGAAGGTTTCCTTAAATATCTGCCCAACTCGTCTTGGACTCTTTAAAATTAAATAAAAGAGCATACACTGAAAGATCAAAAGAATTTTCTGTACAATTGAGTTACGCCTTGGCAGTAAAGTTTTCCACCAAACCAAATCCCTACAAAGCAATATGAGTTTCATGGTCGCAGTTGCTTTTGGACTTTCCTTGATACATTTGGCAGCTATCTTGAGAGCATCCAAAGAACTGCTGGCAACATCAATCACTCATTTCATAAGCAGGCGCTAAGAGGCGACAGGAGTGCGCTTGGCACATTACCATCTCTCCACCATGGAACCCCCCACCCCCCCAGGCAGGAAAAAAAGAGGAACGGTGCAGCATAGAGACATTATGGAGTACTCGTCTTCGAATAAGGTTCTACTAATGTGTAAATAACCTGCTTTCTCTAACCATGTCTTTAGCAGACTGAGTGGTTAATTGTTATTGATCAGCTCTGCCCACTGTTCCAATATCAGTCATTATTGAAAATAATCTCAGTATCCTTCATTAAGCATGCATCTGTTTCCATGGGAATGCGTTTTCAACCCAGAGAGCTACTTGAGTGTTATTGGTTTCACTGGTTTTGCCTGCACCGAGGGCTGTGGTTGCCCAATCTGTCATAGTTAATCAACTCTCATCTCTTAACACTGGCTGCAGTTATCAATGAGGTAAGGATTAATATTCTGGGCGAAGCAGATGATAAATCATTTGTATATAATTAGTGTACAGCAAGGTTACAGCTGACATGAATTTTTATCTTAATTATGAGAGAAATTTGTTCCATTAATTTAATTTAGTTTGCATGAGTGGCTAGACACCTAACAAAGTTAATCTTACACCTGTCATTACAACATTAAGGAGAGAGCTTCGTGTTGAGGCACTGGTCTCGGGTCCTCCCGCGACGAGGATAATGTTGTTCATCCTGATGTGAAAACAGATGATCGTAGACAGAAGATGTGAAGTCGACTCTCTTTAAAGATGTCCGGGGGATTTATGGGAGAATATCGAAGCAACTCGACTGGCGTTGCCACACTTTGGATCCCATGGTCCCCTTTCAAAATTACCTCTCCCCTGCCTTGTAAATCAGGTGGGAGACACGAGACACAAGAAGAGATTTGTTTTTGTTGTTCAGGTATAGATGTGAACTTCAGAGCTTGTGGTCAGGGAGAGCTTTGCTTCGTGACAAGCTCTTGCATTTGTATCAAATACAATGAATTAAGAAATGTGTGGTGTTCGGGCTGTCTATTCTAAGTGCTTCGTGTTTATGTTCTAATTGAACAGAATAAATCACATAACTCGGTCTACTGTACAAGGGGTAATTTTGCAGGCATCCCGAGGCTTCAGAATACTGCACAAACCTAAACCTGGTCCTAATTATCCACGTAATTACTAAGTCTGATCAATCCTATTTGATTGATAGATGAGGTGGGGCTGTTTATGCAGCAGAATGTGATGCTCTTTATTTTCCTAATGGTTGGTTACCCACTTAAGATTTTAAAAAAAGAACAACAACAACAACAAAAAACCTCGCTAACCTGGATTATTTAAAATGGTTTCCTCACAGGCTTAGCTCTGTGCTAATTGTTTTGCCTGGGATGGCCGACCTGGTACGGGGGCAATCTTTAAAGGAAAAGGGACAGAAAGTCACAGGGTCACAATACAACATCTTTGCATGCACTCTGACTGAGGAACGATCCCAGCGATGTCGAAACAGACCGGAACAGGGGATCGTGGAAGAGGCCATTTCCGAAACTGCCAATTTGTGATATAAGTTAGAACGTCCAAAGGAAAGGGCCCTTACATTTTAGGAAACCCCGAATCAGCCTGCAACTGAAATGCGAATTGCACAGTAACTCAGATTAATGTATTGTAATATTAGTCCACAATTATCACTTGGAGATAGGGTCAAGAAGTGTATAGTTGGTTATTCACAAGAAATGACTGATTTAAAAACAAAGAGCTCTAATGGAATTCAATAGTGCTTTTCAGTCATTCTGCTTGGCATCTCTATTACCTGAGGTGATTCACAGTCCATTATGGGAGCTTCCGTGCTAATAGAATGTCTATCTTCTGTAATACAGACACATCAGAGCACTAACTGGGAATCTGTCACAATGAATTTCATCTAGATTTCACTTCATCTCTTCATGGACTGTAAAATTTGCTCTTGTACAATGCCTAAATTTACTGTGGGTAATTGAGAGAGATCTATAGATGCAGCAGCGCTCGGTAAAAAGCAGTTTTCCAAAGATCTATTGTAAATTGTGCAGCTTTGCCTCAGCTGGGGAAAGATGATGGTGAGCTGAATCTTGCCTTTACTAATGAGATGTTTTGGTGAGTTCAAAAGGGAGAGGGGGGCAGATGCTTTAGGGGATTCTGCCACGTGGAAAAAGGAAAACAAGGGAGGCACCTATCTTTCACTCTCAGCAAAGCTTTGCAAACGGGACGAAAAGAAGTTTGGACGCAGGCCTCATTACCTTCCACAGGAAGGATAAATCAGGGCTACGAGAGACATAATATTTTCCGAATCTGCCTGCATTTACTTGGCAGAAAAAGAATGTCTCCTGCACGACCCAGCTTTCCAGGAGCTTACATTTGCCTCCGCTTGTGGCTGCAGGTAGAACAAATTCCATCTCTCATTTGCTAAACCTTCTGTTTCACAGATTGTTAATCCTAACTAAAATATTTGGTATTAAGCTATCTGCATGAATTGTTGATAAAGAATTAAGATAACATTTGAGCTATTAAATATAATGTGTGCTCATATTTTTTCAATGGATACTTGGGTTACTGCTCATAAAGTATACACAGTAACCTCTTTTTTTTTTTTTCTTCTTCAAACCATTTCCCTTTCTTTATTTTACTTATCCCCATCAAAAGCTAAACAGAATCACTGGATGCCCTTAACAATCGTAGGGTTTAATATTTGTTAGCCAATTAGAATTGTGATATATTCTATAGCTTTTTTCCTAAGCCAGGAACTGAATAATAGCATCATGCTTCACTGGCAGTGAAGTGAGCTGAGCCTTTACATTAGGAGAAAATCAGAATGGTATGACTGCAGTTCATTACTGAAATAGGTAACTGATGAACTGAAAAGACAAAGGGCATTGTTAAATGAAATGTCATTATTAGAGGTGCTCATGTTTAACAAATGTACTGTAAGTTAATTCAGTAGTGTTTTCTATAAAGTTCCTCACTGAATGTTCGCTGCTTATTTTTACTGTCTCTGCATACCTAACATCTCCTTAAAAATGTATCAAAGGAAACAACGTCAACCCCCAATCGTGGGGAGTAATTACACCCACGTCGGAACCCTCTTCTGAGTTCAGGTACTTGGCGTCCCTTTGACTGAAGACCCTGACCAGATGCAATTGTGCTTTTGTTCCTAGATCTACATGCAATATGCTAGGATGTGCTAAAAACAAAAACAAAAACAAAAACAAACAAACAAGAAAAGCCACAATCATTTTGCAGAAGACTTGAGAAAAATGTTTTCAGCTTAAAGAGACAAAAAAAAGCAATGAAACCCCTTTGGCATCTGTGCAAAACTGTTTGCTTGGCTCTGGAGGTGATAAAAATAATTTATGAAGCTCTACATTTTTAGCAAGAGGAAATGACCTCAGCTTTTGGCAATCTGATGCAGTTAGTGAAGCCTCTCTGTACTACTTTTATGGATTTCCTTGAGCTGCATATTCTGTGACCTGTATTTCAGATTTATTGGCAGATACATAAGGCACATTAAGTAATATAAAATGCAGTGAATGCATCAAACAACTCAGCAGGGACCGACAGACCGCGGGCAAGAGGCTGCCTCTTCGAAGAAGTTACTCGCAATCGAGTACCTGTTTATGTATTTGTCTAACCAGGCTCTGAATTTTTGTTTTAAATAAAGACATAGTTTCAGAGCAAGAGTATCTAGCTGAACACATTATATAGTGGGTGGCAGGAAGAGGGTGTATGGCCAACTCTAAAATCTAATCAAACCCTCAGGATTTTGCGTGTGAACACTCTTGCTTCCAGTTTGGGGTTGGTGGGGAGGGAGCCTGACTTCTCAGTCGGAGAAAAGGAGGCCCTCAGCATATTGTGTTCGGTTCTAAGCAAGATCATAAAGTGGCATTTTGATGAGGGAGATGCAGACTGACCAATAATCTCTTTGGGTAAACACCTACCACCCTGATTAAGAGAAGAAAAGTATCTGGGAGGATGTGTGTATTCAATAGGGCCATACGCTCAGCACTTGAAACAGAGCCAGCAGAAGTTTTGTAAAACCTTCATCCCTACCCCTGTTGCCAAAAGTAGGCCGGGGGCCCACCCATGTGGCAAAGTGGAAGGAGGACCAGTATGGTGGTGAGGAGGCCTGAGTTCTAGCTGGGCCAGCTGTATCATCTTGGGCAATTCAGACCCTCTCTCTGGAGTTCACAATGGGACTCTTGGCATCCCTTCCAGCACCAAAATCCCTTGATTTTTAAACAACGCAGTCCTAAAGATTGATGTAAGAGAAATGAGATCCCAGGATGCGGGGGACACCTCGACCAGGAGTGAACCACTTGGGAAGTTTCAGGCCCTGACATAAATTCAAACAGAAAAATGATGGACACGTGGTTTCATAGGGGGAACTTCCCATTCACCTTCTTGTGCCTGTTACATTCTACCATTAACTATTACCTTTTAAAAATTGCCCTGTGAGACTCAGATAAAGGTAACCCTTTCCAAAAAATCTCCTGGGTGCCTTCCATCCCACCATGGCCTCTCCGTCCTCTGAAAGTAGACTGCTCTTTGTCTGCACCACTTAATATTGCCCATAGGAACAAGTAAGTAGAGAGGTTAAAGGCTCAGGTTCTGGAGTCAGATGGCCTGAGTTTAAGTCTTGGTTCTACCACCCTTAGCTGTGTGACCTTGACCTTGGCCAAGTCTCCTAACCTCTCTGAGCCCATTTTCCTCTCCAGGAAAGCAGGGGTGACAATAAGAGTGTTCCCGTAATCGATTACTGTGACGATGAAATGAGACCCAATTTGTAAAGCATTTAGCACAAAGCATGATACAGAGTAAAATCCTCAATCTGTATTAGGTCTCATGATTACTGACACTATTATTATTACTCTGTTCATGCCTTTGCTTAACAAGAGAGCAAGTCATTAAAGGCAGAGCCACCCAAGCACGTGTCATCTGTGTTCCCTACAGTGTTGGGCTCCCATTATGTTTCCAGAACGTAAGTACTGATGGATAAAGCCCTGGTAAGGTGGAGAGAGAAGAATGAAGCATTAACAGTAATCGATAAAAATACCTGTGTTCCTGCAGCACAAAGAGCAACTCTAAGAACGGCTATCATTATTAAACATTCACCTTATGCCAGACACCTCAAAGAAGTTATTTCCAATCACTGCTCTGCAAGATCTGTGTTCTTACCCTTGTTTCACAGAAACAAAAATTGAAGTTCAGGGGAGGTGAGATACATTCACAAAGGATACAACGATGAAGTGAAGGAATGAGAGTCAATCACGGGTCCGTCAGCTGCCAGTGTCCCTGTTTATCCTATGGCCCCTCCGCCCACAAAATCACTGACCAATCAGAAAGAATCTCAACCTCTGCACACGCGCCACAGCCATCTCCTACCGGCGAGGGGGGGGAAGAAATTGAGAGATGAGACAGCCTAGGAGCCCGCAGTGCTGAGTCACAGAGCAAACAAACGGATGGCCCACGGTTGGGAATCAGTCTTCAAAATGCACAATGTGAAAAGAAATGCAGAATCAGGGTCATCTGGGGCTCCATCCTGGGTCACCATGGCATTAACCGTCACCAGATTCTCTTTGAACTCTGACGATAGTGGCTTAAAAGACAAAAGGTGCCAAATAATTAAGACATTGAATATGGATCTTAAGTAACAATAATATGATGCCATGTTACTTAGAAATACAGTCATGCCTTACACTTGCAAAACTCCTCTCCCCGAGCACTCCCTAGAACACTCATCAGCATTGAGGTAGGAGTAATGAGATGGGGGGATTCACACTGGCAAAGCTGGGACTCAGCCTGAGAAGACAGGACTAGGAGAGGCAGCCAAGACCAGCCGTAAAATCCCAATTGAAAGTGCCAGTACAGGGAGAAACACGTGGTCCGTACGCGACATGTTGGGGGCCATGTTGTCAGGAAGGACGTGGTACTATGAATGTCTTTGTCTGATGGAAAATATCTGGTCTCTCTAAGCAACCATTTGCAGACCTGAATGTTGCCCACCCTCCAGGAATATCTCATCCCAGACCTGAGCTGGTCCCCTTGTTTATCCAAAGACCAGGTAGAAATGCTTGGGATGATAAAACAGGGAGTACTGGAATACATTTGCCTGGGATACGTGTTCTTAAAGTGCTTCCCACCAAAGATGGCCCATGCTCTGCTAGCTAATTGAATCAGAGAGTTAAGGCAAGAACCACCTCTCATAATTCCAAACTAAAATTAGACATTCACCTGAAAAATTCAGGTAACCAAAACAAAAACGAGAGGGACTTTGTTTATTTAAATTATGAGGATAATTGCCTCAATTCTCCAATTCCCCTCACTTGGGTAGACTTGGCTTGAGTATATCAGTATCCATGGTGACTCATCTAATAAGTAAACTGCATTAGCTCTGCTACTAGCAGAGAGGAAAGGAAAAGGTCTTGAAATCTATCTTTCATGGCTTCCTTCCAGAGCAAGGGATTTCATTATATCCTGAAAACATGAGGCAGTTCAAAGAGATCTGAAATATGGAATGAGAAGGAGGAGGAGGAGAAGTTTGGGCTTATACACTTGCTTTTTAGTTTTGTTTTTATACAGGAGAATCAGACACTAGAAACAGAGACTCAAGGGGGAGGCTTTATTCTTCTGGTCCAGGATTTTGTTTTGGTTTGTTCTACGGTTGATATCTTTCCAAAGAGTTCCCCCACACGAGGAAGCTTTCACATTTCCCCTCATGTACATAATTTTAAATAAGTATGACAGGGGATCCTTTAAAAAAAAAATACACATACATGATTTTCTATTCCATGGCTGGAATGAGACTTGATGGAACGAATGCATAATTGTACCTGTTTAATAAATCCAGACAGCGTGGAATGATAATAGAAATCATCCCAAAAGAGGCGCCACAATTTTCCTGCAACAGCAGAACAATACTTGCTTTGCATCCATCTACTTTTGAAAACCGTTTTATGATTACAAGCATGTAAGCTATTCTAATTATTACTGTAAATAATTAATCATTTCCCTTACAATCACTTATTAATTAGCTGTCATAACAGTGTTGTGAGTTAGGTGGAAGACAAGGATTCAATATTCAGTTATTAACACCTAATTAAAATATTCATTGTTTCCCATATGTTGTTTATAGCTTTGCTTCCTTCTGCGCACTTGATCACAGAATTTCTCTAACAAGGAACAATGTCCTCCATTTGCTTAGCGACATCGCCATCTGTTGTCCGGAAGTGGAAAACATCCTCTTTGGGTTCTTCCGCCTAAACAATAGCTTAATCCTTCCCTCAGCTTTTATTTGGAATTGAAAAAGTTTGGTGCACACTGTTCTCTCCCGAAATGTTTTCCTTGACTTTAAGGTATTCTGCTGACTAATCTCAATAGCATCACCTAAGTGGTAAATTAAGTGATCCCATTAACAAATTGTGGTCAAATATTCAAACTCCAGCGACATCAAGAAAGAGAGGAAATCAGCTAACTGACGGGGTTTACATAAAGTCATAAGAGGGGGGGGGATTAAAATTGATTACCAAATGACCTACTGATTCACTCTCCGCTAACTCATCTGTATAATGGAAGTTCACATTTGTCGAGGGATCGCTGAATGCCGAGCACTGTTCATCCTGTAACAGTCCAGGTATGGCGACATTGTTATTGTGCCCAGTTTACAAATAAGGAAACAGAGGCACTGAGAGTAAAATAATTTGCTGATTCAGGGTCAGCTACATAATTTGTGGGGCCCAGTGCAAAATGAAAATGTGGGGTCTCTCATTTCAGTAGCGAGAGAAAAATGCCATTAAAAGTACTGGGATACATACAAAGCTTTTGCCTGTCTTCCCAGTCTTCCCCCTCACCCCCCGCTATGATTTCTTATTTGCTATTTTACATCATTCTAAGCAAAGAAAATTTTATTTTTATGTTATAAGTATGGATTGTATCATTTATTTTTATGTTGTGCAATATCAGTTTTAAAGGCAAACATAAGAACATTTAACTCCTATGCAAAGTCAGTGAAATTACACAATGTGTTCTTTTGTAGTTTCTACATGTGTCTTGCTTTTCTTCTCAGAACCGTGGAAACACTGCACAAAACTAACTCAGCTGTTTTTATTTCACTTGATAAGCGCACATTCTACCAACATTCTCTACCTTTGGCTTACTGATGAGTAAGGAAGGACTGAAAGGAAAAGGAATTAGAATTCTTTTCCCTCCCGTGTCATCATGGGCAGCATAAACGGGTGGCTAAAACAGAGAAATAATATATAGTGGGATGCGGCAGGGTTCCCTGCCATTCGTGTATCTTAGAATGCCCCTGCCTCCTCTCTGCCTTCAGAGCAAGTCCAAGTGCAAACAGAAAGTCAATCACAGACATAACAGGTTTTACCTGGCATGCACTTTGGGTCTCACCGAGCTCCCGCATATTGTGGGCCCACCAGAACTCTGTGCTCCTGGGACCACTGCGGACCCCAGAAGGGCAGGAGCCGGCAATGAGCAGCTGGCGCTCACGCTGAACTCATCTTCTCTACTCACGTGCATGCTCCGACAATGTCTTGGCGGACTTCACTTCTAAAACACAAGCTTGAAGATAAAACGATCAAGCATTTCAAAGAGGCACATATTGAATGGAGCACTGGGTGTTATACTCAAACAATGAATCAGGGAACACTACATCCAAAACTAATGATGTCATGTATGGGGATTAACATAACATAATAAAATAAAATAAAAAAGAATTTCAAGACAGCGACTGCAGAGCATGAAACCCAGTGGGAGGCTCTTTGCACGTGAAGTCCCGCAAGACTGCGTAGATCACGCACCCATGAAGCCGACCCCCTAGGTGATGGCCATATGCAGAACCCAGGCAGTCTGAATCCAGATCTCCTTCTCTTACCCACCATGCTTTACTGCCCTCAGACTGTGCCCAGAGGCACCTTTACAAGGTTCTACTTTACGTATCCATTATTCATAGAATTAAAATAAAGATTATACCAACTTGTCACCACGTAGAGAGGGACTGTGTGAGAACAAGGACTATGTGGAGGAAAGCAGAGTGGAGAGATGCAGAGAGAAACAGTTTCCTGAGCAAGCATCGCTTTGGGGCGTCTTGGTTGAGCCCTCAATTACATAAATGAGCTAATAGAGTCCCCTTTCAGCCCTAAGCAAATTTGAATCAGGTTTATATTTCCTGCAACAAGGAGTCTTGCCCTAACACAAATGAAGATAGAGATTTGAGAATCGCCCATGTAAACATGGTCATTGAAACTCTGGTAAGGGTGTAGTGAAAAGAGGAGCAAAGATAAAGCTCTAAAGAATCTCAAGGAGGGAGAGAGGAAAGAAAGAGAAGCCAGTAAAGAAGACTGAGGGGGCAATCCGGGAGTTTTCAGGAGGCCCAGAACAGAACAGAATGTCCATCAGGCAGTAGTAGGCGATGGCTATGGGCAGCACTGGGCACTACAGAATAGTTAAGCAAGAAGAGGACTGAAAAGAGTCTCCTGACCTGGGGAATTAGGAGGTCAGTGGAGACTCATACCAAGAATTCCCTGGGTGGTGGGTAACAAGGCTGGGGCCTGGGTATGAAGAGTAAATGGAAAAATCTTGTGTTTAAAATGATAGGTTGAGTACACATATTGATCACTACTTCTTCCTGAGACTCAACTCAAATGATAAGAAAATAATAAAGTTTAACCGACAAGGATAATGAGAACAAGAGAGACCACAGTGCATGAAAACTGGCACCTGCAAGCGTAAAAGGCCCACAAAATTTTGGAAGTGCGAAAACTAATGGAGGACTGGTATCTGGTTTTACAAAAGGGAGAAAGAGAGACACCTCAGAGCCCCCTTGGGGTAGCAGTGGGAGTGATTTACCACCAAGAACCCCAAAAACCCCAGGGCTGAGGGGCCAGGTAGCTGGAGAACAGGAGGAAGGCTCCAGGCTGACAATAGGAAAACTGTCTGGAGCCTCTGTTATTTTTTTTTATTAACATATAATGTATTATTTGTTTCAGGGATACAGGTCTGTGATTCATCAGTCTTACACAATTCACAGCGCTCACCATAGCAAATATCCTCCCCAGTGTCCATCACCGAGCCTCTGTTAGAGCAATTGGACACATCCCTAATCTCCCACCCCATCTGTTACAGTTGGGTCACTATCCCTCTGACTGCCACAAGAAACCAGAGAATTATTCTCTGGAAACCCTGAAAGGACCAGAATCTTGACTCTGGAACCCTAAGCCGAGTGGAGTCATGGATGAGGTTCTGTGCCCCAAGCTGAGAGATTAGGGAATGGCTCTTGGATCATGGCTATAGGCTACAGCCCCTCCTGTCTCTTGCATTTTACCAGAACACCAGTAGTCAGGTGTATATGCCCAAGCAAGACATTGAACTAGCTTCTCTGCAGAAACAACAGAGTACAAACAATGGTGGTTTGTATTGTGGCAATTTGACTAAGTGGGAGATACATTTAGCAGAATCCCCTTCCCTGTATGGTTCTGGGTTAGGGTGACAAGAGAAATCTGTGTGAAGTTTGGAAAGAAGAAAGGAGGGAAGCAGACTCCATTATATTCTGAATGTCAATGTAGGGTGCTAGGGGCCACTGCAGCCCCACCCCCACCCACTTCCCCAGTTCACAAAGGAAATTAGGGAGATGAAGGAGGAAGTGCTCACATCAAAGTTGCCCAGAAGAATCTGAAGTATCCCTCCAGTGCTCAGTCACTGGAGCGTGGACAGCGTGGCTGATACAAACACAACAATGGATCAGAGCACAGCATCTGAGCCACCAGTCAATGGCACTCATTGTAGTAGGAAATCTGAAAGGCACATTCTCAAGGGTGCCACAAAGGTCTCATCAGCCAATAGGGTAATGGAGAGGCTTGTGTTTTTCCTTCTTCCTACTCTCTGTATTAGTTTCCTGGGGCTGTCATAATGAAGTACAACAAGCTAGGTGGCTTAAAACAAGAGAAATTCGTTGCCTCACAGTTCTGGAGGCTGGAAGTCCAAGATTAAGGTGTCAACAAGGGCATGTTCCCTTTGAAACCTGCAGGGGAATCCTTCCTTGCTTCTTCCTAGCTTCTGGTTTGCTGGCAATCTGTGGCATTTCCTGACAGGCATCTGCATAATTGTACGTGGTTGAATTTGTGGATTTTCTTTAACATTAGCTTCTCTTCCTTATGTTTCAGGTCCTGATTCTTATCCATAAAATGAGAGCCATTGTCTTAGCTTATAAAAAGAATTAACACCACTACCAATAACATTTTTTAAAAAGTCCGTTTTTTTTTCCACAAAAATTCTGGGTTCCTTCTCTTTGCCAGGCACTGTGTAAGGCCCATGGACATTCCAGCCAACAACACAGGCACATTCTCTGCAGTTTCATGAAGTTCAAAGAGAAGAGGAGAGTTACATATATTGGGAGTAAAGAAGTTGTAGTACGTTCATACAATGGAATACTACAGCAGTGAAAGTAAAATGCCGCTAAACTCAACAAGCTGGGTCCACCTCACAGCAACAATGGTGAGCATCTGGAGGAAGTTCAAAAACAGAAAAACTAGGCTACGGTGATAAAGGTTAGAAAAGAGAATCATCTATGGGGAGGGAGGGAAGGCACAGCCTTCTGGGATGTTGGCAATGTTTTATAGCTCAATCTACGTGGCAGTTCCTTGGATTTATACACCTGTAAACACTCTTCAAGATTTGGCACTTTACTGGGTGTATGTTATACCCCAATACCATGTTAACAAATATCCCCACGTAGAGTTAATCTTTGCTAAAAATGCTAGCAAGAAAAACTAGTGTTCCACAGAGGAACTGATCTGACCTGGGGGAGGTCTAGGATGGCTTCTGCAGGGAAGTCAGAAGAAGCTTCAAAGAGGGGTCAACAGAGATGAGCCTGTGGTAGGTGTTGAGAACAGCTGGGCCTCTGGGAGATCTGAGACCAGAAGGCCTGGGGCACAGGGAGCAGGAAGAAGGAGTGGTGTGAGGCAAGCGTGCAGAGGTGGGCTTGGGGCCTAAGCCGGCAGCCACTTGAAGCCTATGTTAAGGTCATGGCACTGAGACCTATGGAGAGGCTTTCAAGGAGGAAACATACCACAGATTACTTAGATGACAGTGGATGTTCCATTCAGGTACTTTTCCTACTAGCTGGGTTGACAACTGAGGGTCTCTCGGTAGCAATACTTAACTTTCCAGTTTGCATTTAGGGGAACCACTTATTTAATAGAGACCATAACTTGCCTCCTTACTTCTTCTGTCCATCTTGCACAATACAGCAATGACAACTAAGTCAGTCTCTGACATACACACAGAATCAAGCATGGACACTCCTCTCCCAGATATAACCTCTGGGGGATGGACTACATCTAAATATACAGACCAAGACCTTTATGCATAACCAGCCAGCATGATCAGCTAGTGTGCCATTGCTCAAACAGGCTTCCATGGGAACACCAGTTGGTACCTATAGTTAAACACGATTAAGAACCAGGAAGTGTTGGTGTGGAGGAAAAATCCTTATGCACTGTTGGCAGGAATGCAAACGGGTGCAGCCACTGTGGAAAACAGTATGGTGATTCCTCAAAAAATTAAAGACAGAACTACCATATGAGCCAGTAGTTCTGCTACTGGGTATTTACCCAAAGAAAACAAAAACACAAATTCGAAAAGGTGTATGCACCCCTCTGTTTATTGCAGCATTATTTACAATAGCCAATTACAGAAGCAGCCCAATATAATACTGTAAGTTAACTATACTAGGATTGAAAAAATCAAGAGATGTTGGGCACCTGGGTGGCTCAGTTGATTAAGTGTCTGCCTTCAGCTCAGGTCATGATCCCAGAGTCCTGGGATCGAGTCCCTCGTCGGGCTCCCTGCAGAGCAGGGAGCCTGCTTCTCCCTCTCTCTCTCTCTGTCTTTCATGAATAAATAAATAAAATCTTAAAAAAAAAAGAAATTTAT
Organism: Mirounga leonina; assembly: GCF_011800145.1. Taxonomy (NCBI): domain Eukaryota; kingdom Metazoa; phylum Chordata; class Mammalia; order Carnivora; family Phocidae; genus Mirounga; species Mirounga leonina. The sequence goes on along the minus strand of NW_023270377.1, from coordinate 98,709,762 downwards.
TTAAAAAATCGAGGGATGTAATAAAGATGTTCATTTGTACATATGAAAAAAATAAATAATTCAACCAGATACATTTTAAAAAATACTTGGTCAAAGTTGTACAGTTTTTCTATGGCGGGAGTTCTCAAGGGGTTTCTTATGTTAACGTTATGATCCTCTAACAGGGGAAAACAACGTGCAACATTTCCAAACTTGTTTGAGCAGTGCAGCCCTCTCATGGGGTGAACTATATGAGCAATTCAAGTTACTATTCAGTGGAATACACGGTGGAAAGTGGTGATCTGAAGTCTGACAGCACAGGGGTCAGGTACTTTTTACTAGTTAGGGATTTATGGCATGATGACAAGCAACAATCTCCTTCATCTTAATTAATTTTTAGAATAAATGACAGAAAGCTGAGGTTGTTAGTTTATTCTTGTCTTTCACCAAGTTTTATTTCTTCCTTTACCGCTATCTGCTCATCTTCTGTATTTGTTCTTGGGAAGCTCATTCGTCTCCATTGGCTGTAGATTATTCTCTTCTCTGGTAATCTTAAGTACCTAAAAGACTTCCCTAACTCCTTATATCATTTGCAAGAAGCCTTATTGCTTCTTAACCCCTTTCAGAAATTACCAGAAAGCGACTCAGGCTCAGATCCCCATCCTAACGATCACTATTGACACGTGAAATAATGCTTTTCATATCTCAAGTCCAAAATCATGTTATCTGTTGTAGACAATTTTAGCGGAACAGACTGCAAGAACCCTAGAAATGTTAATTCTGCTGCATCTGACATATTGAGAATTTTTGGTATTCAACCCAGGCTTTGCATTTTCTTTGCAATTTTCAAAATGCACAGCCTCACACTCTCTTTCAAAGGCTCTGGTATTATCCAGAAGCAATTACGAAGAAAAACGAAATTACCTTTCGTCATTCTATCTATTCAGGGCCTTGGAAATGCAGACTGACAATGAGCTGACAATTATTTGCAATCCACTTTCAGTTAATTTCACCATAAATTGAGCCTGAGGACTGCTGACAAATAAAATATATTATTCATCTGAAAACATTCTCTTTGGGGCTCCAGATCTCCAATCTATTTCATTAGTGATCACGATCAAACTAAGTTGAGGATTGATTTATGCAATAGTTATCCCACTGCAATAATTAATTAGGAAAATAATAGTTTGGTGGAGCTTTGAAAAGGAGCAGTTTCTAAGGCTCTTTGATAAAATAGAAAACTTTTAAAATAATTATGAGGCAGTGTCCCTAAGGGAGTAGATACGCCTTGCCCTTGCCTATTTCCACAAGTCACTAGACTTAAATCACTGTCGGGGATAAGCTCCTTGAATCTCAGTTCGGTTCATCTAACAATTTTTTAGTATGTGCTACATGCCAGGCACCGTATGCTAAGTCTGTGAGTATTACAGAAATGGAGCAACCTCAGTGAGTGCACATGGGCAGGTAAACATGTACGGTATTAATGGTCCTAATAAATGCTTATAATAGACATAATAGCAAAGGGCTTTTGCAGCCATACAGGCTCCAGGGATTAATTCTGCCTGAATCATTGGGGAATGCTTCATGGGAGAAAGTGGCATTGGAACTGGTCCTACGACAATGGGTACACTTTCAATTGGGGCGGGGGTGAGGGGCTGTGGGCTGGAGGGAATGCAAGAGCGATACCAGGCAGAGAGAAGAGTATGAACAATTGCAAAGCACTAGGACAGTTCCAGGTGGGTTTGAGAAGAGGTAAGAAATCCAGGGTGGCTTTGAGAGGTTAAGAGAGGAAGACATGTTGAGATCAAATCATGAAAGGGGAGCCAAGTGCACAGACTATTTGCACTAAGTTGGTTTTTAAATCGGGCTCTGCTGGTCAAATGATACATCTGGTGGCAGTGTCATGAGATGAAGGAGTGCTGGAAGGTATGCTAATTGTTCTGATGAGAGCCAATAAAGAACTGTGGGAGAGGAAAATAAGGATGCAAGAAGGAAGTTGGGAATCATTCATTCATCCCCTTGGAAGTCAAGGCACGTTGACGTCAGAGTTTGGAAGGATCTCATAGGTGCTGAGGTCATGGAGGTTGTGAGCAAGAGATGGTGAGGAAAATAAATTATGAATTTAGTGTTAAAGTCTCAAGGAGGATGGGAGTGTCTTGGAAGGTGATAGAGGAGGAGGATGTTTCTTTTCTCTTTGGTTCATGTATTCATTCAAAAACCTGTCTTTGAAAACCTACTCTGCTGGACACTGGGAGCACAGACACCAATAAGACACATTAACTCACCAACTTCAATCAAAAGGGGACTTACCATCTTCAGGCAGGAGAAGAACTCAAGGCTAGTTAACAGAACCATAAAGTAGAAAGCCATAGGATTCAGAACAATGTGTGTGTACAGATCAACAAGACCGTGTAAGGAAATGGGGGGAAATGCTGCAACTCCAGCTTTGTGTCACTTTTCCAAGCAGAAGACAAGACTGGAAAAGGGTAAACAGTGTGTATGCTATGACTTCACCCCCTGAAGAACTTTTTCTAGGATATATCCATTTACATTTTATTTCTCAGAAATAGGTCACGTGTCTACTAATCTCCACAAAAAGCTGGGAACTGTAGAAATTAACTGAGCACATTTTTACACCCAATAGATTCTAGAAAGGGTGCAAGTGAGAATGAACATTACGTAGACAACTAGCAAGTCCATTTCGCATGTTTAAATATATTTTTATTCTATCATCCTGGTTGATTAAATTTTACCAGAGTATAGAATTCTAAGTTAACAGTAATTTTTCTTCAGAATTTTGAATGCATTGCTCCATTGTGTTCTGGCTTCCTGTGCTACTCCTGAGAAATTATGCCATTCTGATCCTCACTTCTTTGTTATGTGACCTGGTCTTTCTCTCTGTAAGTTCTCAGCATCTTCTCCTTATCTCTAGTGTCCTGAAATGTCGCTATAATGTGTGTGGGTATGGATCATTTTTCCACTCATTATACATGGCCCTTGGAGAGCCTTTTCAATCTGGACACTCCTTTATTGTTGCTTTGGAAATTCCCTCTCCTGTTGTCTTCTGTTACAATGTCTGACCTCCTGGATATTTCCATGGCTTTGTCTTCCAGCTCTTCTATAGGATTTTTAATTTCAGCTATCATTTTTCTCAAATTTCCAAGAGCTCTTTTTAAATATTCTCATGATTACTAATTATAATCTGTAATTATCTATAATTTCAATTATGTAATTAAGGTATGCCAGGCTGTTAAATGAGATTTTTAAAAATAAATTTGGAGTTTTGGCAAAGGCTCAAAGCCCAGAATGTAATGCACCCCCATATTCCAAAGGAAGATGCCAGATCATTCATATAGGACTTACTATGAGACAATAAAATCCTGTTCCTCTGCCCTTAGCCCACCTCCTATCTCTACCCCATATATGAAAATAATACATATATACATACATAAGCAAACAAACAAATAAGGCTAGAGACTCTTTAGAGTGGGAATTTTTTTGAAGAGCTACATGCGGGGGAATGAACATTTAAAATAGGTATTTCTTTTCATCTCTTTGGCCAAGCAAGGGTCATGAACATACTCAAAACCCTGGGATGACCTGTCATGGATGGAGACCAATGTCTCAGCCACCAGCCAGCTTCTGCTGAGCTGCCGAAGCCTGAAGGCCTGCTCTATGTTGCAGCCTGGGAAGAGGGTGGGGGGAAAGGGTGTCCTTGGGAGAACTAGACCCATGTCCTCTGAATTTAGGGGGGTCAGGTGGGTGGGGGACAGGAAGATTAGTGCCTTCTACTCACCTGAGGCTGCCTGGAGATGCCTGAGTAGAACAAAGAAGGGACCAGAGTGGAATGGCCTAAACTTCCATAGTCAGAGACAGATATTCATAAGGTCCCCCCCAGAACTAAGTAGGAACCAGCAAAGGAAGAGTGAGCTTGCAAGGACCCCACCCAAGAGTTCTGCATCCTCAGAATGAGCTTGCACCAGGAGTATGTGGAAGGAGAATTAAGGGAACATCATGAGATGTCAGGTGCATGGTGCTTCACCTAGTAAAGTGAGGAGAACAGGGGAAAGTCAAAAGATACAAGGCAGTGGGAAAAAATCCTACAACCTGCCCCCCCTCCTCCGGAAAAGGGTCAGCTTTGGGGCACTTGCCACACAGAGGCATCAATGCCAAGTACAACAACCCAATCAAATACAATTTTCTTTTTCTCTCCTAATGGGAGGGGCAGAGGCATAAGTTAGTAAATGGGGCAAGAACAGAGGTGAGAGAGAGATAAAAGCATAGACCATGAGCCCCTACCTCCATTTTGTGGAATTCAAGGTTGGATCCAAGCTAGGAAAGGGGAGAAGGTATGAATTGGATGAAAAATTGAAGATTAGATTTGATGGGACTCTTTAATATCTGAGAAGGAGACTATTTTCATCTGCAAGTACCCAGAAGAGCCTTAGAATCTGCGCAAGATATCATCCAGGTGTGGGGGAAAGGACACCTAGCAGAAAAACTTTAAAGAAGATGGATGGGAAGAAAACCTGGTTGTTTCCTGATTATGCCTTATCAAGTGTAACCCGTTTAAATCAACTGGTTATAATAGCATTTTCATTTCCCTTTCCATTCTCTTGGCCTTTGTAGAATCATACTTTTGCCATCCTTTTATTTGGATTTCAAAAGAAAGAGAAGACAAACACATGTGTTCAGTCCCTTTTATAACCACAAGTCGATACAACTATACTTTTCTTTGCCCCAAGAGCTTCTTTTCTAGGAAAGACTAAGTTGGCCTACTGATACTCAGAATGAGAGGTTAACAGGTAGCAGGATAATCTCAAATTTCCACTTAAATGTTGAGCATATTCCACTTACATAAGCTTACGTAAGAAAAGAATTATAACTTGTAGCTACTGTTTGAACTCCTTTCTCTGAAAGGATAATCATTGCCTGTCACATCTGCCATCTGGTGGCCACTCTGATAAACACATTATGCTAATATCCACACTACATCTTTTCATCCATTCACCCATCAGGCCATCCATCCATCCAACCACCCATCCATTATCCATCCATCCATCCATCCATCCATCCATCCAACCATTCATCCACTCATCCGTTCCTGGTGCACTTGTTTGAGGCAGGATCTAGGCATGCAGATAAATAGAGCATACACAGTCTTGTCTTTCTTTGAGGAGCTGACAATCTATGAGGAAAAAATTGTTTTTGAGAAATTTGTAAGAGCTCAGGCTATATCTTCAAGTCTGTATCTTCAACCTCTTTTTTTCAATTGGATTCTTCCTTGTAATTTAATAAAAGATACTTAAGTCTTTGCCAAAGAAAGCCAAAGAAACAAACCCTCCATCAATCATGCTACCCCAACCATCTTCCTATCATAGTCAAGCCTTTCCAGAGAGGAGTCAACACGCTCTCTGTCCCCTCTTTCTTGCCTCTAATTCACTTTAGTGCTTGTTTCTCTTTATTTTATTTTTAGTATATTTTGATTAAAATAATTTATATATGCAGAAGAATAATGTAATAATTGCCCATCTATTTATCATATGCTCTATCAAATATTGACATTATACAGCATTTGCCTCAGATCTTATTTCCCCTAAAAATAAAACATTATAGAGTTGATGCCCTCCCTTCTGTTCCTCCTCCTCCTTCATCCTCTCCAGAGAAAACCATAATCATGAGTATAATTCTCATGCACGTTTTCACAACTTCACCACACGTTTCTGTATACATAAGCATTGAATAATATTGAGTGTTTGTAAGCTTAGCAAATCATTATGAATGCTGTCTTCTTAAAAATTCACCTTTATATTTTTCATAGTTACCATGTTATATTCAAACATGTAACTCTAGATCATTTTCACTAGTGTATATTAACCCATGGAGATATCACAAATCATACATCCATTCTTCAGATGACTATTCGGTCATGTTAAGTACTTTTCTATCTCAAACCATGCTTGCCATGGACAGTGTCATGCACATCTCTTTATTCGCATGTGTAGTTCTTGAGAAGAGGGCCCTCTATCCTTCCCCCCATTCTAAAAAGTGAGGAAGAAACTCCCTAGGAATTCTCTCCACTGAGGGTCTTCACAGGCCCATCACATCCTCTGGCAACAAGAAAGTTGCTATGCCAAGCACCGGACTCGGTCATCTGTCCACACAACCCGAAAACAGAAGTGAGTCACCTTCTAAGTTGATCCCACTTGTAATGAGTCCACTTCTGAAGATCAAGAACAGCAACAGATTTTTTTCCTCTATTAATGTAATTCAGATTTCTTTTCCTCTTACTTTTATTGCTATTAAGGGATGATACAATGGTTCAAATAAAGGATTATAATTTTTAGAGTGATGTTTTACAATTTTAGATTACTTAAAAGCAATCTTATAAACTCATGATTTCTGTGTTGTTCTATTTGTGGATAGAGTAATTTTGTTGTTGTTAACAAGTCCAAAAAATAATCCAGAAACATGGCAGCAGTTTTTGTCTCTATTGAGACATGTGAAGGGTCTTAGATAACGTTTTAGAAATCTACAATATATGTGTGAATTTTAAGAGTAAATTATTTCCATCTTATTTGATTTCAAGATAATGAAAGCATAATGTATCTTTACTGCTAGTTAAGAAGTCCATTGATCCAGAAAAACAGTATTCTTAGTCATCTCTTCTAAAGTAATTTTGGGTTTTCTCTTATTTACTTACAATGTTAATTTCCTGAGTGCATTGTTTCATTTTTTTTCCATTTCCAGACAGTGTCAGGGTTGGATTTTTGGTTGTGGCTGTTTACCAACTCCCCATAACTTGAAGAATAGTAGGAATTTTACATGAGCAGTCTTGCCACTGTGGACATTTGAAACTCAAAGTCCATTTCTGTAGACCAAGGGCTGAATTGATTTCAGTGATAGGACTAAATGTTTACCAAACAATTTTTCTTAAGCAATATGACTGGTGCTTCAGTGAGATCCAAATTCCTTCTTTTATTTTTAAGATTTTATTTATTTACTTGAGAGAGAGAGAGAACGAGCACGAGAGGGAGGGAAGGGCAGAAGGGAGAAGCAGACTCCCCACCGAGCAGGGAGCCCCATGTGGGGCTCGATCCCAGCACCCTGGGATCATGACCTGAGTCAAAGGCAGACACTTAACTGACTAAGCCAGCCAGGCACCCCTATCCAAACCCCTTCTGATGGTCCCACAGGTCCTGCCTGATCTGGGCCCCACAGCCTCATCAACCACCTTGAGCCCTCTGTGCTCCAGCCCCTCAGGCACCCAGAGCTCCTCTGCTTGGCCATGCAGGTCCCTCTGCCTGAAATGCTTTTCCCTACTCTGTGTCTAACTCTTGCTCAACTCTAGGTCTCCAACGTCATGTCCTTGGAGAAACTTTCACTGACTTCTCACTCAAAATCGTACCTCCTGTTCCTCTTTTTCATCCCACCTTTTAACTTGCCATTAAGAGCACTGACTTCAACATGCAAACATATAGTTGTTGATGTGATTATTTGTTGACTGCACGTTCATCCCACAACTCCACTGTTCATTTTCTGTATCCCGTGTTTGCCAGGCAGGGGATGGTATTTGGAGGGACAATTCTTCCTTGTACATACGGTGTATTAGTCAGGTGATGCCATGATGACCACACTTAGCAAACAACTCCAAATCTCAGTGCTCAGAACAAACATTGATATCCTGCTCACAGGGCTGGCTGGATTGAGCTGGGCTGGGGTTTCAGGTCCCCTCCCTTCTCTCATGTCTGTTTCTCAGTCAGAGGCCCAGGCCAGGGGAGCAGCAGCTGCCTGGGTAGGTTCTCATGATGGATGGAATGACCATAAGAGAGTGATGGAAACACAGAAGAGTTCTTAGCACTGCAGCCCAAACTGACACAATCCCATAGCTTCCCACATTCCTCTGGCCAAAGCAATTCTTATGACTCAAAGTCAATGCAGGAGCCTTGACATCCGTAACAGCTGGGTGCTAAATGTTGATAATACTTCCCAGTCACTGTGAAAACTCCAAATGCCCCCTTGGATGCTGAATCACTCCTGCCACCCTCACTGAAATTGCTTCTCAGTGCCTGGCACACAGTAGGCACTCGATGCATATTTGGCGAAAAATTAACTTTGCCAAATCACCCTCTAGAACCTTCATAAAAACTTACTTATTGACTAGGGAGTGCAATGGCGGTTTAATGTCCTTTAAACAGTAATTATTACTTTCATGCAAAGGTACCTCATTTTAATTTTTTAATTATTTAATGAGAATTTTTTTCATATGTTTAGTGACCATTTCTTTTAGAAATTCTCTCTTCAAGTCTTTTGTCCAATTTTTTTTCTTTCGCTCACTTTTGTATTAAATTTTTCTTTCTCATTTGTAAGAACTCTTGTCACAGGTAATGAATATTTTTCCAGTTTGCCTTTCAAATGTTTTACTGATTTTCTGACAGGACAGGCAGACATTGTTCCTATTTACTTAGCTTCATCTCACCCTTTTCTTGCATGGCTTGCTGCAGTAAACATTTTTACTGGCAACATCCTGTCACACAAAATGGACACATTAAAATGTATTTAACCACTCCCTTTCATGGGCTATTGACATGGTTTCCAGGTTTTTCTCTCACAAATAACATTGTGATGAAGATCTTTGTACATAAGCCCTAAAAGTGGCAGCATCACATCCAAGGATACTTTTTAAGTTCTTTTTTTTTTTTTTAAGATTTTATTTATTTATTTGAGAGAGAGAGAATGAGAGACAGAGAGCATGAGAGGGAGGAGGGTCAGAGGGAGAAGCAGACTCCCTGCCGAGCAGGGAGCCGGATGCGGGACTCGATCCCGGGGATGCGGGACTCGATCCCGGGACTCCGGGATCATGACCTGAGCCGAAGGCAGTCGCTTAACCAACTGAGCCACCCAGGCGCCCCTACTTTTTAAGTTCTTGATACATTTTGCCAAATGACTCCTGAGACTCTACCCTCCAGGACCCACACCCCAGCTCCTCATACTACAGGTGCTGACGTGCCAGGCCCTGCTGATGAAGCCTTTACCAGCCAGCCTTGTCTGGTGGCAAGCAAGGTGAGAGAAGAAACAGTGGGTCTGGAGGGGGGGCAGAGGTTGTCCAGAACATCCCATATGTTCCTTCTGCCTGGAATGCTTTTCTCTGAGCTCTTTTCATGCGCCTTCTTGAGACTTAGATCGCCCCTCGAAAGGTGCCTGAGAGTCCTATCCTCATCCCTCCATCTAGAAGAGTCTTGGGCTCCAGCTATTCCCTATCATATTTTTCACTGGGTTTTTTTTTTTTTTTTTTCCTGAAGAGCACTAATCTAGCCAATATTATCTTATTAAGTGGCATGTTTCATTTCTGGCAGTAACTATCTTGTCTGGCTTGCTGACTACAATTTCTCTAGCACCAGGAACTATTCCCTGGCACAGGGAAGAGTGGGGCTCAAATTGGCTGCTCATCGGAATCACCTGTGAAATTTTAAACATTTCAAATTTTAAAAATCTTGCCCCCCCAAAATAAGAAATTTTTAATTATTAAATCACTTTACCAAGAAAATGTGAGATCTCATTTTCTATGGGAGATACAGAATGCATGTGTGTGTGTGTGTGTGTGTGTGTGCGCGCGCGCGCGTGCTGGGTCGTGTCCAGAAGCAGAGGAGGTTTAGGTTTGCTTGCACGGCCCGGGCCTTCATTTTTTACTATAGAAATGTGATATGCTAAATATAGGATGGTGTGTTGTAAAACTTTACTGCTTGAGAATAGATTAGCATATGATTAAAAATTTTCAGGAAGAACTCATTTAACTTAAAGACTCTTAGCTCATTTATGGATCTTAAATTCTGTGTGCCACTGTGATCTATAAAGAAACTTCTGAAGTCACTGTTCACTACTGTGCTGCATGTAAAGCAATACACGCCAAGGGAAAAAAATTCCCATATTTATGTCTCTCCCCAGACCAATTAAAGCAGAATCTCTGGGAGTAGAATCCAGACTTTGGTAGCTTTTAAAACTGCTCACATGATTCCAATGTGCAGCAAGTTTGAGAGCCACTGACATAGAAGTAATATTTGTTGGATGAAAGAACGTTTGATAGATGAATAAAAGGACATCATGAATCAGAAATTTGGGGCTCTGGTCTCAGCACAGCCACTAACATGCTATGTGACCTAAACTGTGTCACTCTACTTCCCTAAACACACACTAGATGCCTTTAAGATCCCTTCCGTCTTTAATACTTCATATACTCCTTCTTGGTCACAGCAAGAGCCAAGTTGGGGGCTGGGAGAAATGAGAACAAAATGATTGAGGCTTTCTAGAAAACTTCACTTAGGATAAAGGTAATCCTAACAGGAAGCTCTTTACTATGGCACCCCCTTTTTTTTTTACCCAAAAAGGGAAACTATTTGTGAGGTTCCTGAGAATCTTGCACTTAGAAAAACATCACACAGCTCTGTACTGAATGTGCAAAGGAGAGAGAGAATGATCCCTCATCCCCAAAGATCCCACTAGGGTGACAAAATGTGTGTATGGGTACCCTGAGCCAGTGGAGAGGGACAGAGATGCATTTATTCCAAAGTCCTCACAAACCTCCTTCTCTGACATTGTCTGTTCAAGGTCTTCTCCAAAGCTGCACTGGGGCTCTGCTCTCAAACACAGGAAGCCCAAGCTTTCTTGACTGCTGCCATGGCCGTTTTGCTGGGATCTTTCAGGAAAAAAAAACAAAACAAAAAAAGGCATGCTCCCAACCCAACTCTGCTACTGTCACCTCACACAGGCTGTAAAACTGGGAAAGTTAGCTGCTCATGTTTATTTAAACATTGCAAAGGCATTTACAACCGGGAACTTGCGTGTGGCCTGAGTTTTATTATTCTCCAGACCCTCCTATTCTCTGAACTACTTTATATACAGCTATTTAAGCTTGCCTGCTATGTGAGATTTTGCTATCTGTCCCCAGGCATCAATACTTTCTAGTCATTCAACAGCGGCCACAAATTACCCTCCATTCCCTCTCATCCTATACCACCTCGGGAAAGGGCAATTTTAAAATTACAAAAATAAATACATTTGGGAAGTTGAGAATGGGTGCCTTAAAAATTGAGATTCATTGGCTTCCCAATGGGTGAGTTCAAGATGTCACATAACTCTGCTAAGAGAGTTCCCATTTCAACACCTTAATTTCCTTATTCAATTTTCTCAAATTTGGGCTGCCTGGCACACAGTTTTGTTAGCAGTATTAGCAAACTGCATTTAAGAAGGAAATGGCAGTTCTTAGGGCCTTTGAGACCACATGGGTATTGGGTCAGGACAAACTCCAGGAAAAGTACCAAAAAGCCCAAAGAATTCCTTCAAGGACAAACATTTACTGAGTATCTACTTATTATGCTAGGTATGCAGAGAGGAAACACACACACACACACACACCTCTCGATCTCTAGGAGCTCAGAGCTTCACATTCCCCACTCCCCCATCCCCCCCCAAACACACAGAGGGAACGATTTCTTATACAGCAAATTTTCATGTCACCTCTTTCTTCATCGCTAAAACGAAATAAATAAATTTTAAAAAGCTGGAGAAGCCCCTGTGAAGCAACTGAGGGTTTGGAGGGGGTCTTGTGGCCCGGGAGACAACCCTTTTAAAATATAACTGCCATCCATCTTCTGGGACAGACAAGGGGTGCATCTTGTAAGCGACGTAGCAGCTAAAATGACGTCAAAACCGAGTTGCACTCTCAGAGATGACCTTTTCCTAAGAAACAGAGCTAGCGATGTTGGGGGAAGGGGGATATTGTCCCAAACCAGGTTTCCTGGGAAACAAGACGCACTGGCTGGAACACTGTGGAAGCAGCGGGCGTGCAGCCTTTCTCGGGGGCTCCGTTCCCAGGTCCGGATATACAGCGAGAAGCTTGCCCAAGTGCGCGTGAAGCAGAGAACACCCCGATTCAGCTAGAACCGGGCCGGGGTCTGGAATTCCCAAACGCATTCATGCTGGAATTCCAACACCAGAGCGAGAGGGCTTCCGAAGTCCGGCTCACGGAGCTGACAGCACCCCCACTTGGGGCATCCGATGCCTGTGAAACGCCGAAAGGGAGCCAAAATGCAAAATTTCCCCGAGATGAAGGAATCGCCCCTTTTGTAAAGCACCTCGGAGAACACTGCGGAGCTCTGGAGAGAGGCTCCCGCGAACACCGGCCGGAGAGCCCAGCGGGACAGCAGCTCCCACTTCCCCAGGCGATCAGCCTTGCCCCGGGCTGCTCTCACGCAGGCGCAGTTGCGCCGCGCTCGCGTCCCAGCGCGCATGCTCCGCCGGGCCGCCGAGCTCCCAGCCGGCGGCGGCGGCAGCGGCTGCGGAGGAAGTTTCCGCTTTGCCTCCACCCCGGTAGCAGCTTCGCGGCCGGGGACAGCTTCCTCCGGACGCTCCGCGAGCTTTGCCGCCGCCGCACGTCTGTCACAGGACCATGGGGTTGCCCAAGGGGCCGGAGGGCCAGGGTCTCCCGGAGGTAAGGACCTCCCTCTCCCTGACACGTCCGGGTTCTTGGGGGAGGGCCGAGCCCGCGGGGCGGCGGGCAGAGCGGGGCCCGGGCAACGTTTGGGGCGCCCCGCCCCCTTCTCAGGTGTGTCCCCCGCGGGGAGAGCTGGCCCTGTGCGCCGGGGACCGAGCAGGTCCCCCTGCCTGGGCGGGGGCGGGGACAAACTTCAGCCGCTCTCGGGTCCCCCGGGACGGAGGTGGTCTTTGAGCCCAATACCTAGCCCCACGCAGCCCCAGACGCCGCGGGGCCCGGGGTCCCACTTCTCCCCCGCAGTGTCCCCCGACTCCTAGCGCCGCAGGGCTCCCTCGAAGCCCGGGGCTGCTGCGCCCTGGGAGTCACGAGACGCGTGCTAGGACGGTCCGGGCTCGGGTTGTGCAAAGGGCGGTGACCTTGTGGCGCCTGCTGCCGCCTCGAGCGGCGGCGGGGTCCCGACGGCCCGCCCCACTCGCCTCGGTGCGTGCAGGGAATGCACGCCAGACCCTTGTAGCAGCAGGAAGTTTGGGAACCGTGCGCGCATTGGCTTGTGTGCTGGAGGCTACGCGCTGTCCGGTGGGGCTGTGTGGCCCGGCAGAGCGCCTGGCGGAAGCATTGCTGCTTCCCCAGAACGTAGCGGGTGCCTTTCCTTACAGAGGTGTTTGTTATTAAATACTCACTGGATCCTGAGGGATAGGATAATCAGTGGTTTCCGGATTTCCACATTGGCTAGGAATAAAGGGAACGTGCATTTCCTTTTGGCTGCAAGTGTCGTATAGCTAGGTGGTTTGCAGGTGTCTTCTCTTCCAGTCGATTTACTCCAAAGCTAAGTCTAGAGTACTAGATTCTGGAAAGAAATGGAACCCACACTGCACCTCTACCCCCCTCCTAAAGTTCTGAAGCAGGCATTTGATAGGAGGACTGATACCTTGACATGCTGAGTGGTTCCTTCCCTTTCAACTGCCTGTCATCCCATCCACCCCACCCCCTGCCAATCCTCAATTCTTTCATCCCACAAGTATCCAGTAATTGAGGGATCACTGTTCTGTGCATAAAGGCTGGGGATATAGTGATGGAAGGACAGACTTATCTGTCAGTGTATGCTCCCAGAATGTAAGTCCATTTTGTTGTAACCTTAGGAAACCCTAAGAAATGTCATGTTGTCAGAACCCTTGTATTAGGTAAAACCTTACATGCAAATTACATCGATGGAATGGGGGATTGTGAAGACAGAACTGTATCCTGGTATTTGATATTTCTTTTTTTGGTCACTTGTTTATTTTACGCTCTCATCAAGTTTTTGCCTGGCCTTTTGCTACAGACTCCTGTCTGGCCTCTCAGGTTTCACCTTAAATCCCTCCAATTCAGTATCCCACAGTACTATAAATGGGGGGGAGGGGGAGTCTTTTTTTTTTTAAGATTTTATTTATTTATTTATTTGACAGAGAGAGACAGCAAGAGAGGGAACACAAGCAGGGGGAGTGGGAGAGGAAGAAGCAGGCTTCCTGCTGAGTAGGGAGCCCTGATGGATCCCAGGACTCTGGGATCATGACCTGAGCCCAAAGCAGAGGCTTAATGACTGAGCCACCCAGGCGCCCCAATGGGGGGTCTTTCTAAAGTAAAAAACAACATGATCCTCTGAGTCCTTCGTTTAACCCTTCTCTGACTGCCAGGAGGCTGGGTCTGATTTGTCACTTTTCTAGGAACCTAAGGCAGTTCTTGGCAATTAGGAGGCATACAGGATAGATATAGTTAAATTACTATCATTTAGTTCAAAGACCAGTACATATGACTATGGATAGTCTGTGTCATTAAGCTGTCACTAATCCAGTTAATTCCTTAAATTCAGTTTTTTAAACCCTTTACTGTATGTCTGTGAAGGATAGGAAGATAGCTAGAATTGGCTCTGCCTTCCAGCTTCCGTGAACTACAGTACAGAGCAAATGAAAATTTAGCGTGCCTGGCTTAAGAGCTCACAGTCTTTCATCTTTATCAGAATTTTAGTTTTTTAACAATGGATGTATTAACCAATCTGATGGCTTTTTATACCCTCAAGAGAGGGTATTCTTTCAGTCACTATGTGTTAGCCAGTGGCCCTTTCTCATTTTGTTTCAGTATTAATCTGTGAAGTGAATGTGGAGTCTTATTAACATTCTCCATTCAGTGTCTTGCACCAAGAAATTATTTCACAGGTTATATTGCAAAAGTGTACATACTTCTCCATTCTGGGGGTGAGTGGATAAAAAAACATGGGCCATGCATCTGCCTTGGGGTTGGCCAGTGGGTGTTCATTAGGTACAAGGCAAAGCAGGAATGATCCTCCTGGGATGAAATGTCCTCTTCTTGGAAGTGTTTTCATGATAAGTGATGACTGAACAAATGAAGTTTCCTGTTTTACATCCTAGGAGTTTAAAGAAAATACTTATATCATCCCATTTTTCTCTTCTACCCCATCTTTGTGAACCATATTGCTCTTTACCTTCTCATTTCTTTGAGTCTCCCCACTTAGAGATGTTGCTTAACTATACCACATCTTTTGCAAAGGAAGAGAAGGTGTAAATAATTAATATTACTTTATTTTTCATGTCCCCTAAGAACCAGGGAATACTTTGATGGGCTGGACCAAGGTGATTTGAGAGAGGAGTAAAACAGGCTGTCACCTGTACCACCTCCTATTGCAAGAGATTGTCAATCACTTTAATAATTCTTTGTTCAACTGTTTGTTAATCTGTAAGCTCCCTCTCCTGGCATTTGTACTTCAAAATAAACTTGAATTTCCATTATCAGTGTCATGACTATGAAAACATTTTGTTAATCCATGACTGGCATAGGTCATGCACTTTATGTGATGATTGAACATGTCATTCCATATTTAATTGTCCTTTGAGCCTAATGCTACTTCAGAAGAGGTGTTAAACATGACTGAATGATATATGGGTTTTCCTGATCCAGCTAATAGCCCATTTCAAAAGACAGGCATATATATTAACACCAGACATTTTACTCAGAAGAGGTTGCAACTTAATTGTATGAATGGCAAGAACTATAAATAAAATAGAAATGCAGAGGAGTGACCATTTCAGGCTGCATTTGTCAGGGTTGGCATCAAATAGGAGCTAGAATTTGAAGCTGGTTTCTGGGTGGCTAGAGAATATCAGAAGGGAAGGGGTGTGAGCAGTGAAGAAAGGGGAATGAGCCATGCTTGAGGTTGGCCATAACCATAACTGGATTGTTTTGGAGGGAGGTAAAGGATGAAGCTGAAAAGATAGGTTGCAGCCAAAGATCTGAATGCCAAACCCAAAACTTTGGAGTTTATCTTACAGACTGTGTATGATGTGTTAATGATAAGGACTGGGGGATGAGCTAAAGAGGGAGGATGTGAAAGCTGTGATTTAGGAAGGAGTGAGGAAAACAGATTACTAGAAGAAAGATTGAGAGGCTATTGCAATAGTCCTGGCATGAAGAGTAACTAAAAGGGAAGAGGTAAATGTGACATGTATAAAGGAAGAGTTCACAGGCATTGTTGGGTGAGGGATAGTTAGAGGTGGGTACAAGAATTTGAGCCAGCTACACATTGGCCGTGTTTTATATAGAGAACTGGTTTTTTATGTTCTGCAGTAACGGAAGAAAGGAAAGGTACCGTTCATGAAAGTAGGTGGAGGCAGAAGTACTAGAATAATTCAGTTGTTTTTAAGTTGTAGATCAACACCTGGGAGTGAAGGTAAGATACAACTTAACTTTTTGAAATTAGATCCCTATTCATACATTAGATGAATTTATTATTTTTAAGGCAATCCCATTATGTGGCAGTAATCATCCTTCAGTGTATCTAGGTTGAAAGCCCTCCTTGTATTTGCTTTAGAGATCCAAAAGAGAAGTGCAGAGAAAGATACATACTTGAACTCCCTTCTTTCTTCTTGCCCTGTTTGTCAGTAGCTTCTGGGACCAAGATGTGCATAAAGTTTAAAACAACAACAACAACAAAAAAAACCTTCTTTTTGTCTGTAAGGAGTTTATAACTTAGTCGGGAACCTGTCAAGTAAACAGTGTGTTAGAGAACAGGGAGGTAATGTGCTGTAATCTTCCTATCCCTGGATTCCTTCAGCACCAGATGAATAATCTGTACTACCTGTGTATGTCTTCTCCTACTACGTCTGACGATTAACACAGCTCATTGAGGCCCGAGGACGCTGTTCTTTATGGCAGCCCTGTGTCCCCACGCTCCTGCATGAACAGTGAGACAGCCAATGTCAGCTGCTCCTTAGCTGTTAAATTGTGGCATCAGGGGATACACCCGGTGTTCCTTTGTTTAAGTTAGCTTTTACCAGCCTAACTTTTAACTTTTGTTTTAGGTAGAAACAAGAGAAGATGAAGAACAAAATGTCAAGCTGACTGAAATTCTGGAGCTTTTGGTTGCAGCTGGGTATTTCAGGGCAAGAATTAAAGGCTTATCACCTTTTGACAAGGTAAGGGGAAACCTTTCTAACCATTAGGCTGTGTTTTGTTGGGACGGAATGGTTTACCAGGGCAGAGAAAAGAGGGAGGGATTGTGTTTTTACTTTCTCCAGTGTCCATGTTTCTCTGTGATTCAGGTTTGTTACTAGAAATGTTCCAATTTCCTATTACAAGAAAATAAAAATGTATCAGTAGATATGCCTTGAATTCCTTTTCTGTGTACAGAGCTTTGGGAAGTACAAAAAAGCATTAGAAATAGTTCTTCCTTTTAAGGAACTTACAGTTTGAGTGGAGAGATAAAAGTTATGTAAGATAAAATCTGAGTTAATAAGGAGCTGTCCCAAGTCAGTGTGCTCACAATTGCCACATATTCTAATGATGGTAAATTTTGAATTTGGAGGAAAGAGAAGTCACTATGGGATAAAGTCTGTTAATTCAGCAGAACCTTCGAGAATCATGCACAAGGCAGAGTAATAAGTGTTGAGGGCACAGAGATCAGACCAAGGCCCTGTACTCAAAGAGCCCAGCTTCTATAGAATAGGGAAGGAAGACAAGTAAAGCAACATACATAGAATCAGTGTCACGATGCAGTAAGTGCAGCAGAAATGAAGCTTCCAGATCAGACAGAGCAGGCCAGGAAATCTTCCCGGTGGAAGAAAGTGTTGAGTGCTCCAGTGGGCCATGGCCTGGCTTTGCATAACAATCACTGTGGACTATTTTATAATACAGATGTTGAGGGCTCACCGTTTGATAGTTTGGTTAGATCTAGACTGGGGCCTGGAATCTGTATTTTATAGGCATCTCACATGTGTCTAAACACAGCCAGAGATCAGAGTCCCCATCAAGCTATATCTGAAAAGGATTTTGTTTCAGGGTGGTTTTTTAACCTCGATCTCATTTGCATCTCTGAGAAGTCCTCTGAGAAAAGTAGAGCAGGGATTCTCCTCTCCTTTAGATACATGAAAAAAACAAGATGTGTGGAAATTCAGTAATGAGCCACAAATGTCAGCCTTGCTGCTAACCTGTCTGATCTGCAAAACACATAATTCCTCTGGAATCTGGCACTTACCCGAAACTGGATTAAGACTTCTCCTGGCTGAGAATTAATGTCCATCCCCCTCAGTATAAAGAGGATCTGTGAATGATATGTCCGTTTCATAATATAAGTCAGCTACTCGGTCACACTAGCCACATTTCAAGCGTTCAGTAGCTGTATGTGTATTGGACAGTGTGGACACAGAACATTTCCATCGCTGCAGAAGTTTTATTCAGTGGTGCTATTTTAGATGAATTGTAGTTGATGGAGTCAGAAGGACACATGTACTCTCTCTCTAAAGATACATACTTTGTATGGTCATTGATTCTATAAAAACTTATATTTTTTTCTCCCTTCCACTTCTTCCCCTCTCCCCAAACTAGAATGAGAAAACAGATATTTTCTTTGTGTCTTGCAGGTAGTAGGAGGAATGACTTGGTGCATTACCACTTGCAGCTTTGACATAGACGTTGATTTGCTTTTTCAGGAAAACTCCACAATAGGACAAAAAATGTAAGTTATCAGAGTTTGCCACGGAAGAGCCTAAAGGGGAGAAGGGAGCTGACTTCTGAGAGTCTACTATGTGTCAGAAGTTGTGCTAGATGCTTCACATACTTCATTTTAATTTTCATTGCAACAGGTATTATTACAGTTTTATAGATTATGAAATGGAGGTTGATAGAAGCCACGGTCACACAGCTAGCCTATAAGTCCTTTAATGCTCAGACTGTTTCTAACACTTTCTCTGTCTCTCTTTTTTTCTAGTTTCTTTGAAAGATTATCGTCACATAACATTGTATTAATTTAAGGTGTACAGCATAATCATTTGGTATATGTATTGCAAAATGATCACCACAGTAAGTTTAGTTAGCATCCATCACCTCATATAGTTATAAATGTTTTTTCTTGTGATGTGAACTTTTTCTTATCACAACTTTATATGAACTTTCTTATCACGACTTTCTCTTGTGATATGAACATCTACTCTCTTGGCAACTTTCAAATATACAGTACAGTATTGTTAACTCGAGGCTCCTTGCTGTACATCACATCCCCAGGACGTATCTATCTTATAACTGCAAGTACCTTTTGTACTTTTTGTCTCCCTTCACCCGTTTCCCTCACCCCCCACCCTTCACCTCTGGCAACCACCAGTCTGTTCTCTATTTCTATGAATTCAGTCATTTTGGACTCCATATACACATGAAATCATACAGTATTTGTTTTTCTCTGACTTCTTTCACTTCGCATAATGCCCTCAAGGTCCATCCATGTTGCTGCATATGGCAGGATTTCCTTTTTTCTTCTATGGCTGAATAATGTTCCGGGGTGTGTGTGTGTGTGTGTGTTTACACACACACCACATCTTCTTTATCCATTCATCCATGGATGGACACTTAGGTTGTTTCCATGGTTGGCTATTGTAAATAATGCTGCAATGAATGTGGGGTGCAGATATCTCTTCAAGATACTGATTTCATTTTCTTCTGTTAAATACTCAGAAGTGAAATTGCTGGGTCATATGGTAGTTCTATGATTTTTAAAATTTTTAATTTTTTAATTTTTTGAGTAACATCCATACTGCTTTCCATAGCAGCTGCAGCAATTTACAGTCTCACCAGCAGTGGACAAAGGTTCCCTTTTCTCTGTAGCCTTGCCAGTGTTAGTTATCTTCTTAGTTAGTCTTTTTTGAGTTTAGCCATTCTAACAGTGTTAGGTAATATCTCATTGTGGTTTTGATTTGCATTTTCCCGATGATGAGTGATGTTCAGCAGCTCTAATACTTTTTCTAATACTCTCTAAGAATTTCCAGTGACTGCTTTGTTTATCTCTTTCCAAAGGCAGCTGGAAGGAACGTATTTGATGGAAGTTGAATAGAGTGAGGAGAGAATCTTTCCTTCCCCATTGCCTCTGTGTAATGCAGAGCCTCACTTTGCCTGCCATCGAGAGAAGGCAGCATGGACTCCTTGCTAGAGGTTTCACCTGAGTGTAGCCTGCGCAGTCTTCCATAGCTCACCAGGGGCTTGGGGATTTCATTAGACCACTAGGGGTCCCCAGTTCTGCCCAGCCCTGCCAGTGGGCAGCTGTGTGACCTTGGACAAGCCTCAGTTCCCTTATCTGTCAGGAGAGGGATTTGTGATTTCAGATCTGTGTGCATCTGTGACTTATTTAATCATTTTTCTGAAGCTTTATTCTCCCCCAGGAAAAAACTCTTCCAAATGGATTAAAGGTGGCTTACAAATATGCGTATGAAGCAGTGATAGAGAAAAGTCAAAGCAAAGCAAAAGGAAAACAAATCAAGTTGGGGATAAGGCTACAGCATTTGTCATGGGCCACAACATGCCTGGTTTTCCTAAGGGTGGGCCACAGATTTGGTTCTAAGCTTTCTGGCAGCCAACAACAAGAGAAAAACATGATAAATTACCCAAGTCACAGTTTCCATACAGAAGAAAAATCGGTGATTCCATGCAGAATCACCAAAATTCTTATAATAATAAGACCAAAGGACATCTCTGGGCTGCTCATTAAAGGACATATTGTTCTCTGTGACACTGTGCTCATCAGTGCCCAGCCATGAATAGCAGAGCTCTACATCTGTAGCATCTGTCATTCTGGGACCGGGGCATCGCAGCCAGTGACCTGTTGTGAAAAGTCCTTTACTGGGAGTCTGCGGGATAGAATCTAGGCATGTGGCTCTGCTCTCTGCTGGCTGGGCTAATCCAGACATAGATTTTTATTCTTGTGTGTTTGTTATTTTGTTTTTATTGTGTAGGTGCTACATCCATGAAGTAAAAAAAAAAAAATTGAAATACTGCCGAAGGGTACAAAATACACAGCTACTGTCTCTCCCAGTACCCTGGTTTTATTCCCTGGAAAGAATCATCTTTGCCTGTTTAGGTTTTAGATTTTTCAGAGAGCTCACTTCCACATCTCTAACTTTGTATGTTTCATTCAGATCTGATAAGAGGAGGAATTTAGCTCACCTGTACTACTCCCTACATCCCCTTTGTCTCCCATCTTCCAGTCTTGTAATTATTATCTGTTTTTCTAGGATCACTTGAATAGCTTTAACCTATATAAGCTTCTGTTTCTTGACTCATTTTCATAAGATGGTTTTTCCTGGTTCCTAGCTATGTATATAAATGTTTTGCTATCTGTTTTTCCTTCTTACTTTCAGCCTCCATTTACCATCATATCATTACTCTTACAATGTTCAGGGCATAATATTTATAGTTTGTTTTCTATAATAGCAATTAAATTGTCCATGCTTTATCTACAGGTAGATTCTAAAAGTAAATCTATAAACAGTGTTTACAATAAGAACTAAGAATTGTGATGGTGCCAGAGAAAAAGAAATGTAATCTTCTGGACCATAATGGTGCTGTTTGATGGAGAATATTCAAAATATTGCAGTCAAAAGGAATCCTTATTTATTCATTGACTCACCAAACATTTATTGAGTCCCTGCTTTGGGTCAGGCATTGTTCTGGGTACTTTGGATATGTTAATGAAAAATGTCCTGCCCTCACAGAGCTTAGAGTCTTTGCAGGGGGGAGATAGACCATAAACAACTAATTTAATAAATAATTATATATAGAAGTAATATATGTGCTATGGAAAAAAAAAATTACAGCTGGGAAGGTATATGAAAAGGGACATGGTTTGGAGGCAGTTGTTAACTTTAAGTCAGCATGGCCTCATTGAGAAGGTGATATGGGAGCTAAGACTTGAGAAAAGAGGGTTCCAAGCAAGGGAGACTCTGAGTGTGAAGGCTCCAAGCAGAAGCTTGCCTAGAGTATAGTGAGGTGGGGGGAGGGGGAGAAGGGCAATGGAAAAGGTGCAGACAGGTTGTGGGGGCCAGATCAGGTAGAGCTTTGTAGGTCAGAGTAAAGACTTTGAGTTTAGTCCAAGTGAGATGGGAAATTCTTGAAGGGTTTTGAGCAGAGGAAGAACATAATCTGTTCATAATCGGTTTTAGAAGGAACCATCTGATTACTGACTAAGGGGGTGAAGTTGGTAGCAGGGAGATTTTTTAGCATACTGTAGCCAGGCTCACGGGAGAAGATGGTGGCCAGGACAGTGGGCTGGCAGTGGAGGGATTCTGGATCTGCTTTGAAGGTAGAAACAACAGGATGTCATGACAGATTGGATTTGGGTGTGAATAACAGGGGAGTCAAGATGGTTCTGAGGTGTTTGGCCTGAGCAAGTGGAGGTGGTCTCTACGAAAAGTCACTGAAAATCAGGCACACTGTAATTTGTCCCATAATTATACAGCTTATTTTCCTTGAGTTTCTGATTGCCTTTTTTTTTTCTTTTTGACAAAGAAGCACATAGCCTTACCTGTAGCTAAGATCAGCCAGATTCTTAGTCTGTTTTTTAACATAAATTCACCATCTTCTCGAGGACACTCTTGATTGAAGCCTCTTTCTGTTTCAGCTTAAGTGATTGCTTTTGATACCTGTGGCACCCCTGATTTGCTGGGATTTCTTTCAGTTGCATTCTTTCTGCACCAATCTTACCATTTCCTAGATTCTATCTATCCCTTCTTCCTAAATTCCCTTGGTGTTTTACAGTGGTTCTTAGCCCCTTTTTCACCTTGGTGTCCTTGGGGGTTATGATACTTTCCCATCAGTGACAGTACTCTTAATAGATACTGGAGTACAGTGTTTTTATACAAATTCTTAATCTGAAATCTGAAAAACAATGAAAACAGGCTTTTTCTTTCTAAGTGTGGATACAAAACTCATTTGGGAACAAAACATGACCTGAACTTTTTAAAGGCTATTTATAGTTTATACTGATCCCACTTAGGTGAACATTCATAAGTTTTGCTGCAGAAATAATAATTTCTTCACATATAGATTTCACTTGGGCTCTACATAATTCACAGTGTATATGATTTACT